>NC_089849.1:74884220-75200782 GCF_035609145.1 Eleutherodactylus coqui
CCCAGGCTCAGTTAGTGGCACAGCCCACTGAGGATTCGGTAGCCTCTGACAGCTGGCTCCAGCCTGTCCACTGACTAACAGCATTTCCTGATTTCGATCCGTAAGGCAGCTCTGCACGGTTATTCTCTATTAAAGAAGCTTTGTGCTGTATGCATTAGCGATGCAAGCAAAAAAAAGAGAAAAAGACATGTTCAAGGGGGGTTGGGGTCGTATTGGCCATGATTAACCCTTCAGCTTTAAGAATCAGTGCTTCATTGTTTATCTTGTATCACGTTTTTCTTATAGAAGACCTCATTGGAAAAATACAATTTTAGTGAAAACACAGTTTTAGAAGAGTTTACGAAGGTGGGCCAATTATTTTACCAATATCATCAATCATATCAATCAATAATCATATCAATCAGCTAATCGTGGCAGACTGCTCGCCATAATACCCCTTTGTTACGCAGACTGCTCCCCATGCTCTCATTGTAGATGGGCACTAGGTGCAAGATGTGGTTCACCCTTACTCGTTTGAGCAGGTCCAGTAGAGAGGGGCCCAGCTCTTGCAGGGTTACCATATTTACTCGGTCTATGTAAGAGGTAGGTGATGCCAGCATGGCCTTATGGCCTAGATCCGACCAAACCTGTTTCTTGGAGGGCCTCACAGTATTGTGAAGGATGCTGGGGATATTTTCCTGAGCATACAGAAACTTTAATATATGTGCAATAAGTAACAATAGGCATAAAGAGCACTTCTCCGTCACCGAGGGAAGGTTCATTATTGGCCGTTACTGGGCCGGTGTGTATATATTCTGGGCCGAGGTAATAGTCTTTTCTAGTCTTTTGCAAATCTGTAACTCCTGTGCAACTGGTTATAGGCAAGTCTAACCTGGTAACCAGGTTCATTCTCTGACAGCAGTGAGTTCAATTTGGTCGAACCAGAGGAGGGAAGGTACAAGGGAAGCGGAAGGCTCGAAAACTTTTCTTTGCAAAAAAGTTCACTGGTTCATGTCTCACGCCCGTAGGGTAACTCTTTTGTCAATTTATCAATCACCAGCTCTGTAGAAGACACTCTGAGACATGTACTCACATATCTTCACAGCCTGATGTAGACCTTGCTCTGCCCACCTCCCGGCTTCCGGTTAGTAGTTTCCCACCCAGAGTCCGTGGCACCTAGCACCCTCTTCCTCTTAAAAAGACAGACTACATAGAATACAGCCATATTTAAACAATAAAGCAAGCCCCATTATATCATTTCTTTCCCAGACTACCCCTTATGATACCCTCTGCTGCACACACTGCTCTCCATGCCCTTATTACTGCTCCCCTCTCATAACATGCCCCCCCCCCTCCACCCCCAATAGTGACAAATCTCTATACAGAACACTGATCGTTCAGCTTCCTGTTTGATCATAGAGATGAGTGCAGGGAGGAGTCATAGCTATTGCAGCCATAATCACTGGATTTGCCTAGTGTGGAAACTTTTTGGACACGACGAACACTTAGGTGATACAACATCATTTGTTTTGTTTTTTTGTTTTTTTTCATTGGTGTGCTTATTTTCTTTTTGTAAGTTTGGAGTTACTTTCTATTTTTACAATTTTGGGCTATTAAAGCTGTGATATATATATATATATATATATATATATATATATATATATATATATATCATAGCTATACACCTATATAACATAGCAAGTTATGTTGCTAATGGCGACCAATCCCCTTCGCTATGTGTGTGGATAACTATACGGTTAGCACGGATGTTCTTCAGGCGTTATTGTGATAGCTATATTGTGCTCATGCTTACCATTTTCAATAAGGAAAATACTGAAAAAGCTGAAGAGGCGAGCAAACAGGTAGGAGAAGAACAGAATACCAGACTGATTATCTTCTGAATGTCAATCGGGAAAACATAAAGGAATGCTTAAGAAACAATGCAGAAAGCACTTAACTAATACTGGAAGTCTGCCGATTCTCATTTGAACTAGAAATATTGGATCCCTCACTGTTTCACCAACAGATAAGCGCAGCATCTGCCGTATTGCTATTTTCTGCTGTAAAACATTCTTTTCTATATCTGAATGTTTCAGACATATTAAGACAAGAGACATGGATAAAGTAACTCTACAATGAATGCATTGGTTAATAATGTATCACATCAAAAGCCACTTGTAATAGAACATCTCATATCATCTTTTGCCTTATGTAAAAATATTTAATCAGCTCATTAGCCAGCGCTTAACAGGTTTCACATACAACAAAATGTGTTATTCTCAGCAAAGAGACACCAAGTAATCTCGTAGATATGATACCTTTTAATGGCTAACCAAGAGACATGTTGTAGCGAGCTTTTCAACCTACTTAAGGTTCTTCCTCAGGCATAATGGAATAGCTCCGAAGACGCATACATATATATATACACACATACATATAAAAAGGCACAGACATGATGTGATTAATTTGTACTTAAAACAAAATCAGAACAGAATGATTAGAGGAATAAATACCTAATTAGTCAACAGATATCGAATGTGAAGGGTTTATGGTCTCTAAATTGGTGTTAGGGGGTCACCCGGTCTGTGTGTTATCTGTGCTATAGATTTCTCATAATGTCCAGTGATGCATGAAGCCATCTTTGATATTAATTATGGTCTTGATAGTGTAAAAGGTTATAAACTCGTACTCCCAAATTCTTCTGTTATGTTCAGATTTGAAATTGGCTTTTAATATAGTAACTATCATATGTTCTATGTTGTGTCAATGACTAGAAAACCGCTCAGCTACAGGTAATTCTGTCTTTCTTTCTTTAACCCTTTACTGACCAAGTCTATTTGCGCCTTATTGACCAGGCCAAATTTTGGAAATCTGACATGTCACTTTAACATGGAATAACTCCGTAAAGGTTTTGCATGTTCAAATGTTACATTCAATCAGGACGTGCTGGATATGCCACCCACAGATCTCCCACATCTGCAAACAAATAGTGATAAAACAAAACAGAACAAAAAACTTGAAACTCTGTCTATATAACTAAACTCAGGGGAGGAACCTGCCTGAAAGCAGGACAATCATCCCGATAAGGATGGCCCTGACCGCATGTCTCGGCCCCTAGTTGACCCTTTGTGGGAAAGGGTAATAACTCAAGAAACCAAAAGTTAGAAGGCAAACAAGAGCAATTGATACACAGATAACTGAGAGGCCCAGGACCAAGCTATGGCTGCTAGCCCAGCCAGAGAGAGAATGAAAGTCAACAGCAACTCATCTCAGTATCAGGCCAAGCTAAATAGCCCTGATAATTACCCACAGGTGCGACTAAGCATGTCACACCTAATACCATACCCAACAAAGCCAGAAGAGGTAGAAACATCTCCAAACCAAACAACCGACTATCAGCAAGGCAGCAATCCCAGAACCGCCGCAACACCAAGTAATTTCGACACATTTTTTTCACCCCATATTGTACTTCACTTAGGTGGTAAAAATAGACCGATTTGTGTATATTTACTAAAAGCGCCAAAATTGAAAAAAATTTGAAAACATTTTCATTTTTTCACATTTTCAACTGCAATATCTTAAATATGTGCAAACATACTGTGCACATTTTGATCAGATATATATTCACATCTGTTTACTTTATTCTGGAAGCACATTGGAAAAACTTTAGTTTTTTAAACCATTTAGGAGACGTACAAACTTGACATTAATTGTTAAAATTTTGAGGAACATTTTGTTATCCTTCACCAAACCAACACTGCAAAGACTCATATGTGTCAGAATGATAGATGCCCCCACAAATTACCCCACTTAAAAAGGACACCCCTTAATGTATTCACTAAGGGGTGTCAGGACTATTTTACTCCAGTTTTTTTCAGGAGTTAATGCAATTTAGGGGAGAAAAATAATCATATTTTTGCAAATATGTCATTTTAAAGACATATTTTTCTCTACAGTGCACATAAAAATGAGGATTTGCACCCCAAAGTGGATACCCCTGTTTGTCCTGTGTACAGAAACATACCCATTGTGGCCCTAATATTATGTCTGTGTGCACAACAGGGCCCAAACTGAAAGCAGTTTACCCCCCACCAGCGATCACGTGACCAGGGACTGCATACCACGACCCCCTGTGAAATCTGAAGGCTCTCAGCTACCTTTGGTAGCCAGGAGCAGGGATATTATAAATTTCCCGGGCAATTCCCGGCTTTTGCACATGCCTCTGCCCTTTTCTCGATGGGCACATGTGCAGTAGCCAGGGTAAGGTCCTTGGATAAAGATCTTGTCGGGGGACAAATCAGTGGGCCATAGGTAAGTAATTTCATCACAGATCCAATCTGTGAGAGGAGGTGAAGCTTTAACCTTTTAAACATTTTTTTTAAACTTTACATGATCGGCGTTATCCACTGGATAACGGCGATCACGTGACCGCATACCCTGGTTTATCCTCCATTAAAAACAAACCAAAAACATACTGATTGGTTAAAGGGCTTCTCTGTCGAAGGGCTTCCTCACACAGGCATATATGTGTGTGTTTTTGAGCAAGGGAAATATTTGCACGCTAAACACAGAGAATAGAACCCATTGACTTCAATGGGCTTGTCCTCATGAAGGTGTTTTCCATGTGCATTTGGTAAAAAGTAGGACATGCTCTATTTTCCTGCGTTTTGCGCAGCAAGGGTCCCATAAAAGTCTATGAGAGGTGCACAAATACCCAAGGGGGAGCATTAAACACTGCGTAACATGCAGGGAAAAACACGTCTCGGACTCATTAGGCTAATTAACCTTTTATTCCATGGAAAGGGTGTTTTGCGCACACGTGTGTGAACTAGTCTTGTGTGCACAAGCAGTACAATACTATACATAGACATGTTCATGTACAAGTACATGTGAACAATAATCTAAGACTGGTCTTTTACAGATCAAGTTTAGATAAGTTATGACAGTGTAAGATGCGCCAAGAATTTGGCGCATTTTGGGATGGCCATGCGATATCTTCTAAAATCTATGGCAGGTAATATCCGATATAGATTTGTGTTATAATTTATGGCAGTTTCTGACATAAACTACAGTGAATTTCACAGGCCACGGCTCACCCCGCCTCCTCCCATCAAGCCCCACCTACATTTTTTTTTTGCAAAGTGCCAAGGGCAGAACAAAAAGCAGAAAAGTCACCAATTTCTTTCCAGTAAAACACGTTGATCTTAGATACGTGTAACATTTCCGAATTATAATGAGGCGCAGGCTCTTATTGTATGTGGCACATCTTGGCATGGACATGCGCCACTATCTGAAATCTACGGCAGGTAATTTTCACCAGTTCCTAGTAAGGGCATCATGAAAAACAGAAAAGTCACAACTTTTTTATGCCAGAATTCTGGTTTAAATAGGTTTTTGAATCCCCCCATAGATTTCTGCAGGATGTCACTTATGTGGGTTAGGGCAGCAGTTTTTCATTACTTAGTGTAAGACTTTGCAGTGTACAGCGAGGACTGCTAAAGATGAGTCCAATGATATGCATGATATCCAACCAGGGGTGTAACTATAGAGGATGCAGGAGATGCGGTTGCACCCGGGCCCAGGAGCCTTAGGGGCCCATAGGACTTCTCTTCTCCATATAGGGAGCCCAGTACTATGAATAAAGCATTATAGTTGGGGCCCTGTTACAGGTTTTGCATTGGGCTTCAAGTTACACCTCTGTATCCAACCCTCCATTCCTGTCCAGCCACAGATTGGCAGGTCCCTCCATATATACAGTAATAGGTCCATCACCTAAGCTATAATTCTTGTGCATTTTGAATAGGAAACCTCCCCCATTATGTTAAAAGTTTGACACTCAGTTTAAAACTAAACGAATGTCCTTTGAGCTACTGTATATTGGTCTCACCATATAGTGCGACTCTTCTATTGTGCATTGCTATTTGCATAAGGCATCAGAAAATTCAGGTTACTTACAATGTGGACTTTCCCGTGCTCCAGCTTTCAGAAGGGTCCTTGCAATAGGCACGTTATTTGTCATGATGGCAATGTCCAAGGGCGTTAGTCCTTCACTGTTGGGTGTATTAAGGTCCAATTCCTCAGCTGTGTACTGATAAATAAGAATCTGGACAGCCTCCAGATCCTGCTGCTCAACTGCCTCAAACATGGCTTCATTGCACTGGAAGTTCTGTTGCAAAAGAAAAACCCAACATGACAACTGTTATCCAATGTGACAAACTACGATAACAGCTGTAATTAAAACCAATTAAACACTTGATTAACTGTAACAATTTCCGTTTTGGAGGGGACCAATGGGATTCTACTATATGCGAAATTATCATTTCACATATGCAATGTAGAGGACACATCGTTTCTCCGGATTGTCCTCTTATGTGAACCCTTTAAACACTATATTCAGTTGTTTTGGAGTTAGACATAATGGCTCTCATTACAATTTTCATGGATAACATCAATCAGCTTTCCACAGACATTGAATGGCATATAAAACGGCATCACTATGCGGTTACATTCTTTCTCTTGTTCTCTGTCTCTTTCCGCTCTGTTTGTGCATTCTGCTTTTCTGAAAGCCTAATAAAATAACATATATAACATATATTAAATTAGTATGTAAGGCCGAAAAAAGACACATGTCCATGCAGTTCAGCCTACTTTTTCCCCAATGTTGATCCAGAGGAAGGCAAAAAACGCCAATCAGGTAGAAGCCAATTTTCCCAATTTAAGGGGAAAAAAAATCCTTCCGACTCCAATCTGGCAATTGGAATAATCCCTGGATCACTTACCCTTATGAAATAATTAGTGACTATAACATAGTCAATAATTAGCCCAAGAAAGGGATCCAGGCTCCTCTTAAACTCTTTTATCAAGTTCACCAACACCACCTTCTCAGGCTGAGAGTTCCATAGTCTCACTGCTCTTACAGTAAAGAACCCCCTTCTATGTCAGTGTAGAAACCTTCTTTCCTCTAGACGTAGAGGATGTCTCCTGGTTACAGTGACAGTCCTGGGATAAATAGATGATGGGAGAGATCTCTGTGCTGTCCCTGATATATTTATACATAGTTATTAGGAATCCATAAATGGGTCTCAAGGAATTTTTTTCTAACGCCAAAATACCCCATTTTGATAAAATCGGGGCAATATCTGCATGAAGTTTATATTTTCACCTTGTGTTTGTGTAGATTTCCTCCCACTCTAGAAAAACATACTAATAGCTTAAAACAGATTGTGAGCCCCGGAGGGGACAGAAAATATCAGGTGATGTAAAGGGCTGACTAATATGTATGGGCTATGTAAATAAAGGTGATTATCATGAAACACAGGGAGAACATACAAACTCCATTCAGATGTTGCCAGATTTGAACCGAGGACCCCAACACTGCAAGGCAATAGTGCCAACTGCTGAGCTACAGGAGAGCCATAACTCCTAGGTTCGATCAGGTCAAATCACCTAAGGTTCAAACTTTTAACAAGATTTGACCAAAACAGGGTTCAACTGGTTCAATTCACTCAACACTAAATATCAATATTAACCCTAGACCTCTAGAGACAGGAACATTGTAACACATTGGTGGCCCAGTGGAAAAATGTAATGAGTGCCTCCCCCCATACTTTATAAAGCTCTCTGTCATCCAACTTTGCTAGAAATAATATAGTTATAGTGATTTCCAACTCTACCATTCTATGATTTAAAGTAATGCAAACTGATGCAATTTTAGAAAGTGCATCAGTTATCTGACCAATTTCAAAGACTTGTATAAAGAAAAAATGTACCCAGCTTATTTTCACACTAATTTATCCTCTATGTCAGGGTCTAGGGAATAAATGTCTGATCACAGGGGATCCTACTGCTGAGACCTCCACCAATCCCAAGCAGTGGTCGATGTGAATGGAGAGGCAATGTTCATACATCACCACCACCACTCACTTATATGGGAGTGAGAGAAATAGCCAAGCTCATCGATTTCCCTCACTCCCATAGTAGAGCGCATCACCACTCCATTCGCAAGGGGCGTTCAGAGTCCGCCATACTTGGGATTTCAGGGAGTTTCAGAAGTTGGACCCTCAGCGATCAAACCTTTATCACCCATCCTGTGGATAGGTGATGAATGTCTTTCGTGGGAGAACCCCTTACACCCTTTCCAATCCACTGTCTGATGTCTAAAGACATTTTGATTGAAGTCTGTACAGCTCCGCTGTCAGAAGACGTCCAGGAGAGTATTCTTACTGTACATTAATGGTCTCTCTGTTGTCGGGGGGCCTTTCCCACTTGTCCCATACTGCAGTACTGTCTCTAGCCAACAGATGGCGCCATTGTATAATGGCAGAAAGAGAAAACCCCCTAGGAAACCCTGAATCCAAAATTGGATTGCAAAGGGTTAAGCCATGCTGATCTGAAACTGCAATCTCTCAGAAGCTCCCATAATAGCCTTTTCTTTGATAAAAGGACATTGGTATCTCAGAAGAACTTTGTAATATTTAGATTTTGGTTCTAAATAAAGTTTGTAATCAGCTTAAATGTGGTATCGCGTTGTGTTTGCATTTCCCCTCAGCCATTCCTCCGCAATCACAGTAATTTATTTAGTATCATCATTCGAACCCTTTATTGTTTCCTTTCCTTGGGCATAAGTCAGAAATAATTAGGTTTGTATACTGTAGCCTTAAACCACAGTAGTAGTCAGACTCATCTGTTTCTATATTTAACCTGGATTACTTTCCAGATAAGGTTTTCAACATTCGAAGATCCTCCATCACAATTTGTTAATGGTCTTGAACATGTATAAACTATGAGCAAACTGTGTAATGGCAACTTTAAAGTAATGAGCAGAACATGTGCAAACCATGCTAAACTGTAACCCAACCTAAAGATACGCTGTTATGAATTTCCTTCCTCCCATAGATGACTGGGTATAAACTATACAAGAGCCATATGACACAACAAAGAACAAAAGAGGTGAAGTCAATGAAGTAGAAAAGGGAAAGACGCACAAAGACTTTGTACTTATTCTCTTGATAGACTTGTGTTCAGGTGCTATTTACTGGGAATCTTCCCGATACAGTCATTCTTTAGAGACTCTTTCAGAATAAGGCCCCTTCGACTTGTGTAATACAATTGTATTATAGCACTTCAGGGTTCTATGGTTATCAGAACTGCAAAAGGTCCAGATATTGCAGTCATAACATGAATGCAAAGATTCATCTGTGTTACAGATGTCTGGGTGTGGTGTGGGCGTCAGGTGGCTGCTTGTAAAAGGCCAAAGCACCAATGATAACTATTCTGAATACCTATTCCTATTGAAGATAATTTCCTATTCCTACAGGGGGCAGGAATTGTCGCAATCAGGCTTTTACTTTCTGACAAAATTACGTCCTTCTAATGCCCTGTGTGCCACATCACTCTTGTAATATACTTTCATTAAAATGTTTTGTTTTACCACTGTAAATGAAGTATGAAGTGCAGCCCCACTGCAATCCACTGCTTGTTGTTAGGCATTTAGTTTCTTTAGCAACTAGGATACTGGGACTTTTCACAGGCTCAGTTTCCCTGCACTCACATAGCTCACAGATCTGCAGTCAGTGTGTACAATCTTTACCTCTCCTGATCTTATATTGACCTAACCTGCTGTATGTACTTATCTTTATGCTGTAAATGGGCCTTTAGATTGATCTTTATTGCACAAAGGGGTAGACACACCTACATAAAAGGAAAATGACGTATTTAATAGAGTCCCTTGTACAAACTTGGTTACCAGTCTAACATCATTCATTTTACTGAGGTAAGAAAGCACCTAATAGTATATTTTTCTCACTATCTTATAAGTCCATTAAATTAGGCTAAAATACTGCATGACAATTATATTATGCCCCTTCATCATTGGGTCACTGTGCTTGAGAAGAAAAATAATAGTCTTCCTCAGGTTCCAACAAATGCATATAGTTGAGTACAAGATGGACATAAGTTGCCGTTCAAGCACCCTGATTATTGGACTATATGTCTATATCTGACTATATGGAGCCAGACCCTTTGAAGGCGGTCATGGCGGAATCATATACCTCTGTGGTCAGAAATATGTAGGGAGGACGTCGCTTGGATTAAAAAAATACTAGAGACCTATCAAAAAAAGCCTTTACATCACAACAGAAGCTTCAAAAGCCTTCTATTGGGTCCTAAGAAGAGGAAATATTTGGTTTGGGACACCATCCAGAAAACTTAAATGAACATATCTTGTGCTTGGGTATTAATCTCAGCTTAGTAGGTGGAACCAAATGATTTTCACTCATTTTTGGTGGCTAAAATTGCACGTGTCTATTCTGTATCGGCACCTTCATCCAGTCATTAACCAATAGTCAAATGAAGATGCCAATGCTGCACAGAAACGTGTTGCGAAATAAAGTTCATCTCTGCAAACAGTCCGTCTTTGCATTTCCTGAGTTCTCCTATTTAGTGCCGACCATCCCTATCTTCTGAACGTCTCTGCTGGTTCTTCACATGGTGACTACCTGCTGATCCATTAGGGTAGGCTGCGGCCTTACAGACAGGCACCAAATATGTTGTGCGGGTGCGCAGATTTGGAATTAGTACAGTTAGACCTTATTCACACAGGCACGTCACTGAGGAGATTCCTAAAACGTAACATTTAATATTTCAATAGCTAAAAAAGTGTAGGGCTCCAAACACAATAAATAAATATATACACACACCACAAATACCTGGATTCTACAAACACCAATTTGGTGTAGAGAACCAAACTTAGGTTCCATAAATTGACCCAGACAAGGAGTCTCACCTATGTGTACAGTTCCACCTCTAACGATGAGACCAGATGAGCAACTTGTAATCACTGGCATAACTATAGGGGATCCATAAGGCCAATCTTCTCCATATAGGGAGCCCAATACTATGCATAAAGCATTATAGTTGGGGGCCCTGTTACAGGTTTTGCATTGGGGCCCAGAAGCTTCAAGTTACGCCTCTGTGTGTAATAATATATAGGACCCGCCAGTTACCCAAGGTCTTTAAGTAGCTGTTAATTGATATTCTCTAACAACCCAGGTGAATGAAAAGCACCAAAGTAGAGGCTTAGTATGCAGTCTATACCATTATGCATATAACCCCATTTGTATAGGCTCAGAACTAATGGCACCGCAGTAGGTCCAGACTCAGTTAACCCATCTAGTGTCATGGTGGTGTGGCATTGTTTCAAACGGACTGATCCTGCTTCCTAGAGAAACATAGAAGAGCAGGTCACCAACCATAAGGAGGTTGATCCTCCTATTAGCAACAGGTGTAACAGATGTAGAGATATAGACTAATGATATAGAAAGATTCTGGGTTTGATGAGTTTCCGTTGATCACTCAACTCATCAGGAACCCTATCAAAGAAGTAATTCATCTAAAGTACATATCACTTTCTATCATAGAATTGATGTATCTAAAGTGCATCTCTCTTACACTACTGCAGTCCCAAATAGTGTACTCCTAATCTTGTAAACTAAAGATTATTTAAAAGCAAACCTATCTCATTCCAATAGCATAACCTTTAATACCACTAGGTCTAATTCTAGCAGAATAGGTTGAAGGCTGATGAGGAGTAATATTCCTGACTAAATCTCTAACTGGTCTGGTTGCAATAACCTACGCTAAGTAGTTCTATGTCTGGAGGCGATGTCTCAGAACCAACTAACAGAGCAGCAACCAAAGAAAATAAAAAAGAGAAGTAGCAAAGTCCTCAGCCCTGATGGTGGGCTGGAGACTTTTGCCCATAGAATGTGCTCCTGAGATGTAAATGTCATCAGAACTACAAAAGGTCCAGATATTGCAGTCGTAACATGAATGCGAAGATTCATCTGTATTACAGATGTCTGGGTGTGGTGTTGGCGTCAGGTGGCTGCCTGCAAAAGGCCAAAGCACCAATGATAACTATTCTGAATACCTATTCCTATTGAAGATGATTTCCTATTCCTATAGGAGGGAATTGTCGCAATCAGGCTTTTACTTTTTTTTCAATCAAATTACCGGGGGGTGGGGGGAGTTATTATCTTCCAGAATCAAAAGATTTTAGATACATTTTGGGACTGTGGTATATTTATTTAGATTGGCTTTTCAAGATATGCTTAAGACCCCCTGTCCACGGCAGTGTATTCGCCAGCAGTAAACCGCCGGTGAATCGGGCCAACCAACGCTTTCCAAAGCATTGCTATGGAAAGCGCCGGCCCCTGTCCACGAGCAGAGAATCATTGTGATTCAATCATTGCGCATGCTCCGAATTGCCAATATCCTCCGCGGCCAGCCTATCTATCAGATAGGGCTGACTGTCAGAGATTCGGCGGCGGCTCCTGCTCCCAGGCGGTGGCTCCCGTGGCAGAGATTTTCCGCGGGACTTCGCAACTCCCGTGGACAACCAGCCTAATTTTCTGGCAAAATTATGCCCTTCTAATGCCCTGTGTGCCACATCACTCTTGTAATATACTTTCATTAAAATCTTTTGTTTTACCACTGTAAATGAAGTATGAAGTGCAGCCCCACTGCAATCCACTGCTTGTTGTTAGGCATTTAGTTTCTTTAGCAACTAGGATACTGGGACTTTTCTTAGCTGTGGGGAAGGGAATGCCTTCACAGGCTCAGTTTCCCTGCACTCACATAGCTCACAGATCTGCAGTCAGTGTGTACAATCTTTACCTCTCCTAATCTTATATTTACCTAACCTGCTGTATGTACTTATCCTCATGTTGTAAATGGGCCTTTAGATTAATCTTTATTGCACAAAGGGGTAGACGCACCTACATAAAAGGAAAATGACGTATTTAATAGAGTCCCTTGTACAAACTTGGTTACCAGTCTAGCATCATTCATTTTACTGAGGTAAGAAAGCACCTAATAGTATATTTTTCTTCCTATATTATGCGTCCATTAAATTAGGCTAAAATACTGCATGACAATTATATTATGCCCCTTCATCATTGGGTCACTGTGCTTGAGAAGAAAAATAATAGTTTTCCTCAGGTTCCAACAAATGCATATAGTTGAGTACAAGATGGACATAAGTTGCCTTTCAAGCATTCTGATTATTGGACTATATGTCTATATCTGACTATATGGAGCCAGACCCTTTGAAGGCGGTCATGGCGGAATCATATACCTCTGTGGTCAGAAATATGTAGGGAGGACGTCGCTTGGATTAAAAAAATACTAGAGACCTATCAAAAAAAGCCTTTACATTACAACAGAAGCTTTAAAAGCCTTCTATTGGGTCCTAAGAAGAGGAAATATTTGGTTTGGGACACCATCCAGAAAACTTAAATGAACATATCTTGTGCTTGGGTATTAATCTCAGCTTAGTAGGTGGAACCAAATGATTTTCACTCATTTTTGGTGGCTAAAATGGCACGTTTCTATTCTGTATCGGCACCTTCATCCAGTCATTAACCAATAGTCAAATGAAGATGCCAATGCTGCACAGAAACGTGTTGTCAAATAAAGTTCATCTCTACAAACAGTCCGTCTTTGCATTTCCTGAGTTCTCCTATTTAGTGCCGACCATCCCTATCTTCTGAACCTCTCTGTTGATCCATTTGGGGAGGCTGCGGCCTTACAGACAGGCACCAAATATGTTGTGCGGGTGCGCAGATTTGGACCTTATTCACACAGGCACGTCACTGAGGAGATTCCTAAAACTTAACTTTTACTATTTCAATAGCTAAAAAAGTGTAGGGCTCCAAGCACAATAAATAAATATATACACACACCACAAATACCTGGATTCTCCAAACACCAATTTGGTGTAGAGAACCAAACTTAAAGGGGAGACAAACCCGATGCAGGGGTTTAAAAAAAAAACCAGATAGTACTTACCCGAATCCCCGCGCTCCGGTGACTTCTTACTTACCTTGCGAAGATGGCCGCCGGGATCTTCACCCACGGTGGACTGCAGGTCTTCTCCCATGGTGCACCGTGGGCTCTGTGCGTTCCATTGCCGATTCCAGCCTCCTGATTGGCTGGAATCGGCACACGTGACGGGGTGGAGCTATGAGGAGCAGCTCTCCGGCACGAGCGGCCCCATTCAGAAGGAAGAAGACCAGACTGCGCAAGCGCGTCTAATCGGGAGATTAGTCGCTGAAATTAGACGGCACCATGGAGACGAGGACGCTAGCAACGGAACAGGTACGTGAATAACTTCTGTATGGCTCATAATTAATGCACAATGTACATTACAAAGTGCATTAATATGGCCATACAGAAGTGTATACCCCCACTTGCTTTCGCGGGACAACCCCTTTAAGTTCCATTAAATTGATCCAGACAAGGAGTCTCACCTATGTGTACAGTTCAACCTCTAACGATGAGACCAGATGAGAAACATGTAATCACTGGCATAACTATAGGGGATAAATAAGGCCTCTCTTCTCCATATAGGGAGCCCAATACTATGAATAAAGCATTATAGTTGGAGGCCCCGTTACAGGTTTTGCATTGGGGCCCAGAAGCTTCAAGTTACGCCTCTACGTGTAATAATATATAGGACCCGCCAGTTACCCAAGGTCTTTAGGTAGCTGTTAATTGAGATTCTCTAACAACCAGCTCCCAGCCACAACTCACCTGTCACTGGCGCCAGCCCCCGAATCTTTAGAGACGAGCGGGAAGATACTCGGCTAAGGCAATACTCGCTCGAGTAAGAAGGAAGAAGACCAGACTGCGCAAGCGCGTCTAATCGGGAGATTAGTCGCTGAAATTAGACGGCACCATGGAGACGAGGACGCTAGCAACGGAACAGGTACGTGAATAACTTCTGTATGGCTCATAATTAATGCACAATGTACATTACAAAGTGCATTAATATGGCCATACAGAAGTGTATACCCCCACTTGCTTTCGCGGGACAACCCCTTTAAGTTCCATTAAATTGATCCAGACAAGGAGTCTCACCTATGTGTACAGTTCAACCTCTAACGATGAGACCAGATGAGAAACATGTAATCACTGGCATAACTATAGGGGATAAATAAGGCCTCTCTTCTCCATATAGGGAGCCCAATACTATGAATAAAGCATTATAGTTGGAGGCCCCGTTACAGGTTTTGCATTGGGGCCCAGAAGCTTCAAGTTACGCCTCTACGTGTAATAATATATAGGACCCGCCAGTTACCCAAGGTCTTTAGGTAGCTGTTAATTGAGATTCTCTAACAACCAGCTCCCAGCCACAACTCACCTGTCACTGGCGCCAGCCCCCGAATCTTTAGAGACGAGCGGGAAGATACTCGGCTAAGGCAATACTCGCTCGAGTAATGTGCCTTAGCGAGTATACTCGCTCATCTCTATTTACAACACATCCTTAATGCTATCATTTCATATTTTCGAGAATAAAAATACCAGCAGTCCCTGGCATACTGTTAGTGCATTATACCCTACGTGATATGTGGCATTTGACATTTTCAGTTGTGCTTCTTAGAATAGCAACTAAATTCCATCTAATGCAAGAAAAATACAGCCTCTTTGTAATCAAATCTTGGAAGGAATTGAAAAAATAAACAACCTAAAGTACGACGTGTACCTGACCTTTTCTATTTTTCAGTCAAATATATTGCGAGCCTAATATTATGCGGATAGGGTTTACAAATAAATAAACATCAATAAATAAAGCCTCTTTGAGTCGTCTTGTTTTGTAAAGCTGTTGAAAAGAAACTATTTAGCTACTTAGTTACAGCATATCTGTTTCTGGGAAAGATGAGTAACAATCAATATAGGGGGTTTCACACTTGCACCCGGGGTTCCACTGTCCTGCTCCATGGTTGAACAGCTCTGTTGACTATAAGAGGGTCCGTTCAGTTTCTGCTTAGCTGACCAGTTTTTGGACAGAAGCGCATGCAGCGCTTTTTCTTCGGGTATTTTGAGCTGGATCTGCGACGGACCCTCCAACTTGAGGTTCCAACTCAGATGTGAAGCTGGCCTTTGGCAGCCTGGTGGTTTGCATTCACCTTTCCTACAGTCCTGAAAAGCAAATCTGTCTAGTTATATGTAACTCATGCCATGCAGTTTTGCCATTCTCATCTTCGGATATTGAGAGGAACCCCCTGAAGAATCTGTCATGGCAGCAATATTGGTTGTCACTCAATAGATATAAGGTATCTGTGTGTATTTGATTTCTGTAGAGAACTAATCTGTGTCTATAGTCACAATAACCTTATTTATTGCCTCTGCATGTATCATAATATTTTAAGTGTGCTTCAGGTGTCAGGGGTGCCCTGTTCTACACGTTGTTCTACACGCTGTGACAAGAGCCTTATTGGTGCAGGACACAGACAAGTATTGTACTGGTGAGTGAACAATGTACAGACACCCTGCAGGTCTGCACATAATGGCTTGTTCTGTTATACGTGGGATACGTGCTAAAAATCAACAGTGGACGTGTCTCCCCAGTGTTATACCTTAAACAGATGGATCAAGTGGGGATTTTCAAACACTATTCCTTTATTGCTGAAGCCCAAGCCCACAGTTCAGTTCTTAAAGGGAATCTGTTACCAGATTTCTGTTGCTCTATCGAAGGGCACCATTAACAAAATATATAGCATTGAAAAATGGGAGAAGAGAGACCCTTACTGAACTGGTTGAGAATAAACTCATCCGGGATGTGCAAGGGACTGCTAGGTACCCTGCGCACCAGAGGTGTGTACATAATTCTTATTTTCCCATCTTAGACATCCAGAAGGTGGAGAGTGCTTGTTCTGGTAACCATCAGTCCAGGATTGGACCTGGTAGGATTTAACGAACAAAAAAGTGTTGGGATAGTGCTCCGCAGAGTGTTTTACATGCAATGAAATGGAATTATCATGGGAGTCGCTTCACTAAGGGGGTTTTCTTTTAGAAAACCTGTCTTCTCACAATACTCAAATCCGTAGACATGCCTTATCTTTCCCGCATGTAGTGAATAGATTGGGCAGCACCTATCTTCTCTCATTTTTTTTTCAAACTCGAGCTTGTGCCTTTTTTGGAGGAGACCAAAAAGTGTCCAAGTCATTTAATATCCCATGGAACACAGTGAAGACAGTCATCAAGAAGTGGATTCAATTTGGCACAGAGGTGATATTACCAAGAACTGGACGTCCCTCTAAAATTGATGCAAAGGGCAGAAGAAAATTGGTGTGGGAGGCTGCCAAGAGGCCAACAGCAACACTAAAAGAGCTGCAGGTATTTCTAGAAAGTACCGGTTGTGTAGTGCATGTTACATCCCCGAGCCTCAGCACCAATGCGTTGGATCCATCACCAGCAGATCTCAAGCAAATGTGTGCACGGAACACCAAGGGACCATCAAACCCACATGCATAACCAGATAGAATTGCTATAATAAGTATGAGGTATTAGTTCATGGATTGGCCAAGTCACTCAAGCCCACAAGCTCACTTCAGGGGTCCTCGTTGTCTCACGGGTCCCTACTCTAACGAGACAACTAACCCGAGGAAACCTGCCTGCATGCAGGTTGATTGTCCTGATAAGGATGGCCCAGCGCTGGAACCTAAGGACCTAACTCACCCAGAGATGGTAAACGATCCACAGCAGGACAGGACACACCAACACACTAGGGATAGCATGCAACACAAAACAGTTCATACCTAATGTCTGGCCACCTGCTTAGACACACAGAAAATATCACTGTTCACACACATACACATTGAACCTGCCTGTTCACACCTGATGTCCGGCCAGCTGCACAGACACAGAACATGACACTGTAACCATCTATACATACACATAACAGGCATGCAAGAAAACTAAACCCTAGATTAAAGGGATACCAGCTTCCTCTAGCAGAGGGACTGGTGTATATATGCAGCAGACCAGTGGAGATTGGCTGGCTGGATGGAGAACACCACACCCAGCCAGCACAAACATGCCCCACCTGTGGAATTGTGCTCCTGGAAACCCATGGTACTACAGGTCCCAGAAGAACAACCCAAGAGTGCATGTAACAACCATCTACCGTATTCTTCATATGTCTGGGCTGTGGGGTACGGTGGCAAGACAGAAGCCTTTTCTAACAAAGAAAAGCATCCCACTATCTTGTGTTAAAACCTCCATCAAGTCTGCCAGAAGTACATGGGACAACGTGTTCTGGTCTGATGTGACCAAGGCTGAACTTTTTGGCATTATTTCCAAAAGGTATGTTTGTCGCAAAGCCAGCACCAAAGAACACCAATCCACAGTGTAGATGGTAGAGGCAGCATTAGGCCTCGTTCAGATGAGCATGTTTTTTGCGTACTCGCATATGCTAAGAATGCGTGAACAGGCAAAGTTTTATATGTAGAGCGCAGGAAATTTTGCCCACAACTGGGAGAGTCGGAGCAGCACTATGGGGGCGTTTCCTCACAGCTGTGGGAGGTGATTCCTTCATTCAATGATTGAATTGCTGTGATTGGTCACTGCACTCAGCCAATCAGAGGCAGCGCTTCCAGGAGATGGGGATTTAAAAATCCCTGGCCAAAAGAAATGATACAGAAGAATGCCGGTGAGCCAGGAGAAGAGGCACTGGAGCCCCGACAGCGCTGCTAGGTAATGCAATTTTTTTTTTCAAGATAGGGCTTATTTTCAGGGAAGGGCTTATATTTCAAGCCTTTCCCCAAAAATCTTGGCGGGGGTTGCCTTTATCCCATTGCTTTCAATGGAGTGGTAGCAGTGCTGTCCCCATTGAAAGCAATGGGATAACATCACAGACCCCTGCAACAGCTTTGACAGCTGAGGCAGGGGATTCTTTCATCCCCACTGCAGTCCCCTCATAACTGAACTCAGCAACAGTGCTGTCACAGTGTTCAGTGATGAGGGGACTCCCCACGGGGATTAACAGAACCCTTGGGGAGTTCCCTCATCCTGGTGGGGACTAGTTACGCACATATGAGCGCTTCTATAGGAACCCATTGGTGCTTTTAGCAGCGTGCATTATGCGCGCGCAAAACACACGCTAATGTGAATGAAACCTTCTGCTGCTGGAACTGGGGCTTTAGTCAAGGTGGAGGAAATTATGAACAGTTCCAAATATCAGTCCATTTTGGCACAAAACCGTCAGGCTTCGGCTAAAAAGCAGCAGAGGAAGAGAAATGTCACCTTTTAGCACAACAATGACCCAAAGCAGACCTCCAAATCAACAAAACAATGGCTTCTCCAGAAGAAGATCAATGTTTTGGAATGGCCTAGCCAGAGCCCAGGCCTGAATCCCATTGAAGATCTGTGGAGTGACCTGAAGATACACACGAGATGCCCTCACAATCTGACAGATTTGGAGCACTTTGGCAAGGAAGATTGGGCAAAAATTGCGAAGTCAAGATGTGCCCAGCTGATAGACACCGACCCAAGAAGGCTGAATGCTGTCATTAAGTTAAAGGGAACATCAACAAAGTATTAGTTTTAGGGTGCACATATTTATGCAACCACATTCTTATGACAGAGCATGATGGTGATGTCATCACGGGTCCTTCAACTTCAGTGCTGTGCTGCTTCTGATCCCTGTTGTATGGGAGGGGCAATGTATGTAGCAATGCTGTGTGTGTGTGATGTGCATGTAGCAGAGCTGTGTGTGTGTGACATGCATGTAGCAGAGCTGTGTGGTGCATTGCACCACCAGAAACACTGGTACTATAATTTCCTAATAATTACTAGTGTGTTTAATAGCAAAGACGATGCAAGTAAAGTCTACCTTGGTTATATTAGCCTATTCTTCCACTGGAGCGCAGGCATTATTTACACTCTGTTTTGTCTGAACACATACAGAACAATAATTGACACAGCTCAATTGTCAAGAGCTAGACCAAGGACAAGGAAATTATTTATATCTTCAAAAAAAGTCCCTTTACGTTAGAACCGAGCATGTTACTATAGTAAAACCCCATAAACAATGTCAGTGATGAAATCATTATTGTATGAGCCAGTCTGAATTAACTAGTTAAGCTAGAAAAATATTCAACCCATTTTATTCTCTGCAGGCTGATTAAATTACACGTAGGGTCAAAATGTGCGTTTAATCTCAATGTGATCTGAGCTCAATGCATCTCTTCAATCATGAACTGAATAGAGTTGTTATTTCCAGCTCCGTGCAGAAATGAGAACTACATCTAGATGAAGCTCTTAATTTCCGTAACATCTACAACCACAGATGGGGAAAGAACATTAGAATGCTTTTCATTTAAAAAGATAATGTTTTTGGCTAGACCATAAGGGCTCCTTCACACAAGCGTATGATATTTGCGCTCTCCTCAGCGCAACCTTTTTGTGCTCATATCAGCGTATTTTACTGTACTTTTTCCTCCTGCAGGAAAACAAAAATGCACCACTTGAAATGTCTGATTCGTCTAACGCTGGGGTCACGTGGGACCAAAATCCTGCGAAAATCTCGCAGAATGACCGCACGGAAATACCGCAAGATTTCTGCGGGAGAAATGCACCTTCAGCCATGGGTGGCTAAGACAATGGCAGGAGAGGGGGCGGGAGCTTAGCACACTAGTTCTCACCTCGTCCCACCTCCTCCCCTTGACAATAGACTGCGAAGGGGAGGGAAGGGAGAGACAGAGCTAAACTGTCTCCCCCCGCCCAACAGCATTGTGGGCTTGGCATATCTGCACCGGGCCAGGGCCGTCTGAACGGCAGGCGGGCGAGCATAAAGATAAAGACGCCCGTGTAAATAAGCCCTAAAGTTAATAAAATAACTTCTGACATTTTTGCATAGAGCTGGTTACATTTCATGCGTTTTTTAACTATAGATATAGCTTCAAGAAAAAGTAAATGGACCTTTTGTAATCGCCCGGCTTTCTGAATTCATTACTAATAAAATGTGGCTTGATTGTTATCTAAGTCAGAATTATATACAAATACAATCGTAAGAAGAACACACAAGTAGTTACACTGTTCACATCTTTTATTAAGCTAATTGAGTAAATATCCACCGTGCATGGAGAAAAAGTAAGTGAACCCTTGAATTTAATAACGTCTACATCCCCTTTAGCAACAATTACTTCTACCAAATGTTTCCAAATAAGATTTGCATAACACTAGAAAGGACATTTTGGACCATTTATCCTTGCAACTGTGTTTTAGTTCATCAACATTTCTGGGATGTCTTCTATGCACAGCCTTGCTCAGGTTATACCACAGCATCTCAGTACAGTTAAGGTCAAAACTCTGACTTCACCATTCCAAAAAAAAATTCTTAATTTTATTTTTCAATCATTCTTTTCAATTTACTTGTGTGTTTTGGGTCATTGTCTTGCTGCAACACCCAAGATCTCTTCAGTTTGAGGTCATCACTGTTGATTTTACATTCTCCTGTAAAATATTTTGATGCACCTTAGTATTCATTATGATCCTAAGTAGAGATGAGCGAGCACCAAAATGCTCGGGTGCTCGTTACTCGGGACGAAATTATCGCGATGCTCGAGGGTTCGTTTCGAATAACGAACCCCATTGAAGTCAATGGGCGACCCGAGCATTTTTGTATTTCGCCGATGCTCGCTAAGGTTTTCATGTGTCAAAATCTGGGCAATTCAAGAAAGTGATGGGAACGACACAGAAACGGATAGGGCAGGCGAGGAGCTACATGTTGGGCTGCATCTCAAGTTCACAGGTCCCACTATTAAGCCACAATACCGGCAAGAGTGCCCCCCCCCCCCCAACAACTTTTACTTCTGAAAAGCCCTAATTAGCAATGCATACCTTAGCTAAGCACCACACTACCTCCAACAAAGCACAATCACTGCCTGCATGACACTCCGCTGCCACTTCTCCTGGGTTACATGCTGCCCAACCCCCCCCCCCCGCACGACCCAGTGTCCACAGCGCACACAAAAGTGTCCCTGCGCAGCCTTCAGCTGCCCTCATGCCACACCACCCTCATGTCTATTTATAAGTGCGTCTGCCATGACGAAGAACCGCAGGCACACACTGCAGAGGGTTGGCACGGCTAGGCAGCGACCCTCTTTAAAAGGGGCGGGGCGTAAGCCCACAATGCTGTACAGAAGCAATGAGAAATATAATCCTGTGCCACCGCCATCAGGAGCTGCACACGTGGGCATAGCAATGGGGAACCTATGTGCCACACACTATTCATTCTGTCAAGGTGTCTGCATGCCCCAGTCAGACCGCAGTTTTTAATTCATAGACACAGGCAGGTACAACTCCCTATTGTGAAGTCCCTGTGGACCCACAGCATGGGTGGGTGCCAGGATGCCACCGGCGGTACATAAAAATATCCCATTGCATTGCCCAACACAGCTGAGGTAGTAATGTTGTGCTTAATGCAGGTGGGCTTCGGCCCACACTGCATGCCCCAGTCAGACTGGGGTTCTTTAGAAGTGGAAACAGATGCATTTATAATTCCCTGTGGACCCACAGCATAGGTGGCTCCCTGGAACCCACCGGCGGTACATAAAAATATCCCATTGCATTGCCCAACACAGCTGAGGTAGTAATGTCGTGCTTAATGCAGGTGGGCTTCGGCCCACACTGCATGCCCCAGTCATACTGGGGTTCTTTAGAAGTGGAAACAGATGCATTTACAAGTCCCTGTCGACCGACAGCATGGGTGGCTCCCTGGAACCCACCGGCGGTACATAAAAATATCCCATTGCATTGCCCAACACAGCTGAGGTAGTAATGTCGTGCTTAATGCAGGTGGGCTTCGGCCCACACTGCATGTCCCAGTCAGACTGGGGCTCTTTAGAAGTGGAAACAGATGCATTTACAAGTCCCTGTGGACCCACAGCATGGGTGGCTCCCTGGAACCCACCGGTGGTACATAAAAATATCACATTGCATTGCCCAACACAGCTGAGGTAGTAATGTCGTGCTTAATGCAGGTGGGCTTCGGCCCACACTGCATGCCCCAGTCAGACTGGGGTTCTTTAGAAGTGGAAACAGATGCATTTACAAGTCCCTGTGGACCGACAGCATGGGTGGCTCCCTGGAACCCACTGGCGGTACATAAAAATATCCCATTGCATTGCCCAACACAGCTGAGGTAGTAATGTCGTGCTTAATGCAGGTGGGCTTCGGCCCACACTGCATGCCCCAGTCAGACTGGGGTTCTTTAGAAGTGGAAACAGATGCATTTATAATTCCCTGTGGACCCACAGCATGGGTGGGTGCCAGGAAGCCACCGGCGGTACATAAAAATATCCGATTGCATTGCCCAACACAGCTGAGGTAGTAATGTCGTGCTTAATGCAGGTGGGCTTCGGCCCACACTGCATGCCCCAGTCAGACTGGGGTTCTTTAGAAGTGGAAACAGATGCATTTATAATTCTCTGTGGACCCACAGCATGGGTGGGTGCCAGGAAGCCACCGGCGGTACATAAAAATATCCCATTGCATTGCCCAACACAGCAGATGTAACGTCAGCTGTAATGCAGGTGGGCTAAAAATTCATTTGATTACACTGTAGGCGAGGGCCCACAAAAATTGCTGTATCAACAGTACTAATGTACATCAGAAAAATTGGCCATGGCCAACCAAGAGGGCAGGTGAAACCCATTAATCGCTTTGGTTAATGTGGCTTAAGTGGTAACTAGGCCTGGAGGCAGCCCAGTTTAACGAAAAATTGGTTCAAGTTAAAGTTTCAACGCTTCTAAGAGCATTGAAACGTATAAAAATTGTTAAGAAAAATTATATGAGTGAGCCTTGTGGCCCTAAGAAAAATTGCCCGTTCGGCGTCATTACGTGAGGTTTCAGGAGGAGGAGCAGGAGGAGGAGGAGGAGGAATATTATACACAGATTGATGAAGCAGAAATGTCCCCGTTTTGGATGGTGAGAGAGAACGATGCTTCCATCCGCGGGTGCAGCCTACGTATTGCTTAGGTATCGCTGCTGTCCGCTGGTGGAGAAGGGAAGTCTGGGGAAATCCAGGCTTTGTTCATCTTGATGAGTGTAAGCCTGTCGGCACTGTCGGTTGACAGGCGGGTACGCTTATCTGTGATGATTCCCCCAGCCGCACTAAACACCCTCTCTGACAGGACGCTAGCCGCAGGACAAGCAAGCACCTCCAGGGCATACAGCGCGAGTTCAGGCCACGTGTCCAGCTTCGACACCCAGTAGTTGTAGGTGGCAGAGGCGTCAGGGAGGACGGTCGTGCAATCGGTTACATACTCCCTCACCATCCTTTTACAGTGCTCCCGCCAACTCAGCCTTGACTGGGGAGCGGTGACACAGTCTTGCTGGGGAGCCATAAAGCTGTCCAGGGCCTTAAAGGCTGTTGTATTGCCTGTGCTGTACATGTTGCTCGATCTCCGCACCTCCCCTGCTACCTGGCCCTCGGAAGTGCGCATTCTGCCATTAGCGCTGTCGGATGGGAATTTTACCATCAGCTTGTCCGCCAGGGTCCTGTGGTATAGCAACACTCTCGAACCCCTTTCCTCTTTGGGAATGAGAGTGGAAAGGTTCTCCTTATACCGTGGATCGAGCAGTGTGTACACCCAGTAATCCGTAGCGGCCAGAATGCGTGCAACGCGAGGGTCACGAGAAAGGCATCCTAACATGAAGTCAGCCATGTGTGCCAGGGTACCTGTACGCAACACATGGCTGTCTTCACTAGGAAGATCACTTTCAGGATCCTCCTCCTCCTCCTCCTCCTTAGGCCATACACGCTGAAATGATGACCGGCAAGCAGCATGGGTACCGTCAGCAGTGGGCCAAGCTGTCTCTTCCCCCTCCTCCTCATCCTCCTCATGCTCCTCCTCCTCCTCCTGAACGCGCTGAGATATAGACAGGAGGGTGCTCTGACTATGCAGCGACATACTGTCTTCCCCCGGCTCTGTTTCCGAGCGCAAAGCGTCTGCCTTTATGCTTTGCAGGGAACTTCTCAAGATGCATAGCAGAGGAATGGTGACGCTAATGATTGCAGCATCGCCGCTCACCACCTGGGTAGACTGCTCAAAGTTTCGAAGGACCTGGCAGATGTCTGCCAACCAGGCCCACTCTTCTGAAAATAATTGAGGAGGCTGACTCCCACTGCGCCGGCCATGTTGGAGTTGGTATTCCACTATAGCTCTACGCTGCTCATAGAGCCTGGCCAACATGTGGAGCGTAGAGTTCCACCGTGTGGGCACGTCGCACAGCAGTCGGTGCACTGGCAGATTAAACCGATGCTGCAGGGTGCGCAGGGTGGCAGCGTCTGTGTGGGACTTGCGGAAATGTGCGCAGAGCCGGCGCACCTTTCCGAGCAGGTCTGACAAGCGTGGGTAGCTTTTCAGAAAGCGCTGAACCACCAAATTAAAGACGTGGGCCAGGCATGGCACGTGCGTGAGGCTGCCGAGCTGCAGAGCCGCCACCAGGTTACGGCCGTTGTCACACACGACCATGCCCGGTTGGAGGCTCAGCGGCGCAAGCCAGCGGTCGGTCTGCTCTGTCAGACCCTGCAGCAGTTCATGGGCCGTGTGCCTCTTCTCTCCTAAGCTGAGTAGTTTCAGCACGGCCTGCTGACGCTTGCCCACCGCTGTGCTGCCACGACGCGCGACACCGACTGCTGGCGACGCGCTGCTGCTGACACATTTTGATTGCGAGACAGAGGTTGCGTTGGGGGAGGAGGAGGGTGGTTTAGTGGAGGAAGCATACACCGCCGCAGATACCACCACCGAGCTGGGGCCCGCAATTCTGGGGGTGGGTAGGACGTGAGCGGTCCCACGCTCTGACTCGGTCCCAGCCTCCACTAAATTCACCCAATGTGCCTTCAGGGAGATGTAGTGGCCCTGCCCGCCTGTGCTTGTCCACGTGTCCGTTGTTAAGTGGACCTTGGCAGTAACTGCGTTGGTGAGGGCGCGTACAATGTTGCGGGAGACGTGGTCGTGCAGGGCTGGGACGGCACATCGGGAAAAGTAGTGGCGACTGGGAACTGAGTAGCGCGGGGCTGCCGCCGCCATCATACTTTTGAAGGACTCCGTTTCCACAACCCTATACGGCAGCATCTCAAGGCTGATAAATTTGGCTATGTGGACGGTTAACGCTTGAGCGTGCGGGTGCGTGGCAGCGTACTTGCGCTTGTGCTCAAACACTTGCGCTAGCGACGGCTGGACGGTGCGGTGCGAGACATTGCTGGATTGGGCCGAGGACAGCGGAGGTGAGGGTGTGGGTGCAGGCCAGGAGACGGTAGTGCCTGTGTCCTCAGAGTGGGGTTGGATCTCAGTGGCAGGTTGGGGCACAGGGGGAGAGGCAGCGGTGCAAACCGGAGGCGGTGAACGGCTTTCGTCCCACCTTGTGGGGTGCTTGGCCATCATATGTCTGCGCATGCTGGTGGTCGTGAGGCTGTTGGTGGTGGCTCCCCGGCTGATCTTGGCGCGACAATAATAATAATAATAATAATAATCTTTATTTGTATAGCGCCAACTTATTCCGCAGCGCTTTCAGGCATGGATAAATGCAAAACAATACAACAATTACAATAGAAGGTACATTGGGTTAGACACAAATGGGTTGGGGGTGGTACAGGAGGTGCAGGGGGTGGGGAACACAGGCAATAGGAAATATTATGTACAGATCATTTATCAGAAGGCAAACAGGGTGGAGCACCATAGTGAGGGGCAGGGAACTAGGTCAGGAGATTTGGTATGCTTCCCTGAAGAGGTGCGTTTTTAAGGCACGTCTGAAATTT
Source organism: Eleutherodactylus coqui (assembly GCF_035609145.1). Classification (NCBI taxonomy): domain Eukaryota; kingdom Metazoa; phylum Chordata; class Amphibia; order Anura; family Eleutherodactylidae; genus Eleutherodactylus; species Eleutherodactylus coqui. The sequence goes on from NC_089849.1 coordinate 74,910,808, forward strand.
CGTGCATGGGGAATTGTCCGGATGCCTTGGGGTAGAGCATTCCAGAGGATGGGTGCTGCTCTAGTGAAGTCCTGTAGGCGAGCATGAGAGTTTCGTATTACAGGGGTGTTTAGTCTGAGGGTGTTAGCCGATCGGAGTGAGCGGGCTGGGTGGTGTACTGACAGTAGGGAGGCGATGTATGGTGGTGCAGCGCCATGCAGAGCTTTGTGAGTGAGGTAGAGGAGTTTAAATTTAGTTCTGCAGTGGATGGGCAGCCAATGCAGCGACTGGCATAATGCAGAGGCGTCTGAATAACGACTGGATAGAAAAATGAGTCTAGCTGCTGCATTTAGTATTGATTGGAGTGGACCGAGTCTAGTGCGGGGGAGGCCAATGAGTAGCGAGTTGCAGTAGTCAAGCCGGGAGTGGATGAGCGCAACCACGAGCGTCTTTAGCGTGTCCGTGGTTAGGAACGGACGTATTTTAGCAATATTTCTGAGGTGCATGTGGCATGTTTGGGCCAGAGATTGGATATGGGGGGCAAAGGAGAGGTCAGAGTCCAGTGTGACCCCAAGGCATCGGGCATGCCGTCGGGGGGTTATGATGGTGCCAGACACTGGAATGGAGATGTTGAGGGGAGGTCGGTTAGAAGGTGGAAAGACAAGGAGGTCAGTTTTAGAGAGGTTTAGTTTGAGAAAAAGGGAGGACATAGTGTTAGAGACAGCGGACAGACAGTCGGTGATATTTTGGAGGAATGGTCCAGAGATCTCACGAGAGGAGGTGTATAGTTGGGTGTCGTCAGCATAGAGATGGTATTGGAGGCCGAATCTGTGGATGGTTTGTCCAATTGGGGCAGTATAGATAGAGAAAAGAAGGGGACCAAGGACCGAGCCCTGGGGTACCCCGACAGCGAGAGGAAGTGGAGCAGAGATAGAACCAGCAAAGGAAACACTGAAAGAGCGGTCAGAGAGGTAGGAAGAGAACCAGGAGAGAGCAGTATCCTTTAGACCAATCGAGTGGAGCATAGTGAGAAGGAGATTATGGTCGACAGTGTCAAATGCAGCAGACAGGTCAAGGAGGATTAGTAGAGAGTAATCACCTCTCGACTTTGCAGTCATCAGGTCATTTGTTACTTTTGTAAGGGCAGTTTCGGTCGAGTGTAGAGAGCGGAAACAAGACTGGAGGGGGTCGAGGAGTGAGTTGTCAGAGAGAAAGCGAGTAAGGCGGGAGTAGACCAGGCGTTCCAGTAATTTGGAGATAAAGGGGAGGTTTGAGACGGGTCGGTAGTTAGCAGCATTAGTCGGGTCCAGGGTTGGTTTTTTAAGCAGAGGGGATATAATGGAGTGTTTGAATGAGGAGGGAAAAGTGCCAGAGGTTAGGGAGAGGTTGCAGATTGTGGTAAGGTGAGTAATGAGAGCTGGGGAAAGGGAGCGGAGGAGGTGAGAGGGAAGAGGGTCGCTGGCGCAGGTGGTAGGGCGGGCAGTGGAAAGGAGCCTGGAGACTTCTTCCTCTGTCGTTGGTTCTAGCGTAGATAGTGAGTAGGTGCTGGGTGCAGTGCTGATGAAGCTGGGATCAGGGCTAACCACGCAGCTTTCAGAGATTTCTTTTCGAATGTGGTCAATTTTTTCTTTGAAATAGGCAGCTAGTTCTCCAGCAGTCAGGTCTGTCGCAGGGGCCTGTTCCTTGGGGCTGAGGAGGGAGTGAAAGGTCTCAAAGAGTTGTTTGGGGTTGTGGGATAGTGAGGAGACAAGGGAGGTGAAATAAACTTGTTTGGCATGGTGAAGGGCTAGGTTATACGTTTTAAGCATGAATTTGAAGTGGAGGAAGTCTGCTGGCAGCTTTGACTTTCTCCACAGCCGCTCGGCGCACCTAGAGCACCGCCGGATGAAGCGTGTTTGGGACGTGAGCCAGGGTTGCCGTGGTCTGCGTTTGACAGCTCGCGTCACGGGCGGTGCCACTTCATCCAGGGCACGGCTGAGGGTGGTATGGTAGTATTTGGCTGCCAGGTTAGGGCAGGGGAGGCGAGAGATGGGCGATAGGGAGGACTGAATAGCTTCGGCAAACTGTTTAGTGCGGACAGACTGGAGGTTCCTAGAGGTGCGATAGATAGGAGGGTCAGGAGAGATGCTAGGGTGCCTGATGGAGAAAGAGAGAAGGTTGTGATCCGAGAGTGGAAGTGGGGAGTTAGTAAAGTGAGAAGCAGAGCAGAGACGGAGGAAAACTAAATCGAGAGTGTTACCATCTCTATGAGTGGGGGAGTCAGAGATTAGCGATAGGCCAAGGGAGGAGGTAAGTGTTAAGAGCCGGGAGGCAGATGAGGAGCTAGAGTCGTTAGTAGGAATGTTGAAATCACCAAGGATGAGGGTTGGCATTTCACAGGATAGGAAGTGGGGGAGCCAGGCAGCAAAGTGGTCTAGAAACAGGCGGGTAGGACCTGGGGGGCGGTAAATAACTGCGACACGCAGAGGCAGTGGGCGGAAGAGTCGCAGGGTGTGGACTTCGAAGGAGTGAAAGGTAAGCGAGGGAGCTGAGGGAATGACCTGGAAGGTACAGTTTGGGGAGAGGATGATGCCTACTCCTCCACCGCGTCTGTCATCTGATCTGGGGGTGTGGGAGAACTGCAGGCCATCATAGGACAATGCAGCGCGGGAGGTAGAATCGGACTGCTGTATCCAGGTTTCCGTGAGGGCGAGCAAGTTCAAGTGTTTACTGGTAAAAAGGTCATGGATAGTTGGGAGTTTGTTACACGCAGATTGGGAGTTCCATAGGGCGCATTTGAATGGGGCAGGGGGGGCATTTTGGTAGAGAACAGTACGGGGTGGGCCTGGGTTGGGGGAGATGTCCCCTGCAGCTAGGAGTAGCAGAGTAGCAAGGGTGAGCACATGGCTAGGGGATTTGTGTGGGTGTCTGAGGCGTTTCTTTGCAGTATTGGGGGGTTGGAGGTGTCTTAGGAAGTTGAACAGTGCATGGGAGCCATACATAGGTGAGGAGAGGAGGGAAGGGCTGATGTGGATGGAGTGTGTTGGGGCTGGGCGTTGGAAGAAAGTGTGAAGGCTTGAAAAGAGGATACTGAAGGAGATCAGTGCTAAGAGGAGAGTATTTCCATCCAGGCTTTGGGCAGTTGTGCATGTTACCTGTCTCCTGCACTGTCGAACTGCGCTGTATAACTGCATCATTCAACAGCATCAAAACACTTGTTGCTGGACACTTAGTGCTGGACACATCAGGTGAGGCTGCCTCAGGGGAGGCATGGAGGGTAGAACTGACTTTAAAGTTCTGGCTATAGGACTTCAGCTGGGAGTGGCTTGTTACATTTCACTAGTCAACCAGCTGACCCCACCTTTAGATGGCTAAGGAACAAGATGGGGGGGGGGGCGCTTTATTGCCCTCTTACAAAAACAAACTGTGTCCAGCAACACTAAGATGAGACAGGGAGAAAACTATTTGGGGGAGGTGATGAGGCTGATCTTGGCGCGACAAAGGTTGCACACCACTGTTCGTCGGTCGTCAGGCGTCTCTGTGAAAAACTGCCAGACCTTAGAGCACCTTGGCCTCTGCAGGGTGGCATGGCGCGAGGGTGCGCTTTGGGAAACAGTTGGTGGATTATTCAGTCTGGCCCTGCCTCTACCCCTGGCCACCGCACTGCCTCTTGCAACCTGCCCTGCTGCTGTCCTTGCCTCCCCCTCTGAAGACCTGTCCTCCTGAGTAGGCGTTGCAAACCAGGTGGGGTCAGTCACCTCATCGTCCTGCTGCTCTTCCTCCGAATCCTCTGTGCGCTCCTCCCTCGGACTTACTGCCCTTACTACTACCTCACCGATAGACAACTGTGTCTCATCGTCATCGTCCTCCTCACTCACTGAAAGGTCTTGAGACAGTTGCCGGAAGTCCCCAGCCTCATCCCCCGGACCCCGGGAACTTTCCAATGGTTGTGCATCAGTGACGATAAACTCCTCTGGAGGGAGAGGAACCACTGCTGCTCAATCTGAGCAGGGGCCCGAGAACAGTTCCTGGGAGTGTTCCCGCTCCTGAGCATGTGTCATTGTAGTGGAGTGAGGAGGCTGGGAGGAAGGAGGAGCAGCAGACAGAGGATTCAGAGTTGCAGCAGTGGACGGCGCAGAACTGTGGGTGGACGATAGGTTGTTCGAAGCACTTTCTGCCATCCACGACAGGACCTGCTCACACTGCTCATTTTCTAATAAAGGTCTCCCGCGTGGACCCATTAATTGTGCGATGAATGTGGGGACGCCAGAAACGTGCCTCTCTCGTAATCGCGCAGCAGTCGGCTGCGATACACCTGGATCAGGAGTTCGGCCTGTACCCACACCCTCACTTGGCCCTCCGCGTCCTCGGCCGCGTCCACGTCCTCTAGGCCTACCCCTACCCCTCAGCATGCTGTATTACCAGTGATTTGATTTCCCAGGCAGGAAAGAAATTGGCGCAAGACTGCTGTTAAACGTAGCTGGCTGCGTATGATTTCTGTTTACGTTCTGCACCCACCACACACGTACCCAGAACGCTGAGGACTGTCAGAGGCAGGCCAAATAGAATGTTTCCCTTTTTTTGGTAAAGAAAAGGCCCACTGACTATATTCAATCAATAATATATGTCTTTTGGCCCTGCAAATGTGTCACAGAACTGCAGGGTTGCAGAGTTATTAACTACAACAGAGCGGTGATTTTTCCCAGGCAGGAAAGAAATTGGCGCAAGCCTGCTGTTAAACGTAGCTGGCTGCGTATGATTTCTGTTTACGCTCTGCACCCACCACACACGTACCCAGAACGCTGAGGACTGTCAGAGGCAGGCCAAATAGAATGTTTCCCTTTTTTTGGTAAAGAAAAGGCCCACTGACTATATTCAATCAATAATATATGTCTTTTGGCCCTGCAAATGTGTCACAGAACTGCAGGGTTGCAGAGTTATTACCTACAGCAGAGCGGGGATTTTTCCCAGGCAGGAAAGAAATTGGCGCAAGCCTGCTGTTAAACGTAGCTGGCTGCGTATGATTTCTTTACGTTCTGCACCCACCACACACGTACCCAGAACGCTGAGGACTGTCAGAGGCAGGACAAATAGAATGTTTCCCTTTTTTTGGTAAAGAAAAGGCCCACTGCGTATATTCAATCAATAATATATGTCTTCTGGCCCTGCAAATGTGTCACAGAACTGCAGGGTTGCAGAGTTATTAACTACAGCAGAGCGGTGATTTTTCCCAGGCAGGAAAGAAATTGGCGCAAGCCTGCTGTTAAACGTAGCTGGCTGCGTATGTTTTTTGTTAACGTTCTGCACCCACCACACACGTACCCAGAATGCTGAGGACTGTCAGAGGCAGGCCAAATAGAATGTTTCCCTTTTTTTGGTTAAAGAAAAGGCCCACTGCGTATATTCAATCAATAATATATGTCTTCTGGCCCTGCAAATGTGTCACAGAACTGCAGGGTTGCAGAGTTATTAACTACAGCAGAGCGGTGATTTTTCCCAGGCAGGAAAGAAATTGGCGCAAGCCTACTGTTAAACGTAGCTGGCTGCGTATGATTTCTTTACGTTCTGCACCCACCACACACGTACCCAGAACGCTGAGGACTGTCAGAGGCAGGCCAAATAGAATGTTTCCCTTTTTTTGGTAAAGAAAAGGCCCACTGACTATATTCAATCAATAATATATGTCTTCTGGCCCTGCCTACACAATTCTGTCCCTGGACTATTACTGCAGGGCGCAATGCTCTGCACAACCGATTAAAAAAAAAAAAAAATGCAACACTGCTAACAGCAGCCTGCACAGTACTGCACACGGTTAAATGTGGCCCTAAGAAGGACCGTTGGGGTTCTTGAAGCCTACACTCACTCCTAACACTCTCCCTGCCTAACCACCACTTCTGTCCCTGTAGTATTACTGCAGGGCGCAATGCTCTGCACAGCCGATTTTGAAAAAAAAAAAAATGGGCAACACTGCTAACAGCAGCCTCCACACGGATAGATGTGGCCCTAAGAAGGACCGTTGGGGTTCTTGAAGCCTACACGCACTACTAACACTCTCCCTACAGCAGCTCCGGCACCAGCAGCACTGTCCCTCAGCTAACTCACAAGGCATCTGAGGCGAGCCGCGGGAGGGGCCGACTTTTATACTCGGGTGACATCTGATCTCCCCAGCCACTCACAGCAGGGGGGGGGTATATGGCTTGAACATCACAGGGGGAAGTTGTAATGCCTTCCCTGTCTTTCAATTGGCCAGAAAAGCGCGCTAACGTCTCAGAGAGGAAACTGAAAGTAACCCGAACATCGCGTGGTACTCGTTAAGAGTAACGAGCATCCCGAACACGCTAATATTCGCCCGAGCATCAAGCTCGGACGAGTACGTTCGCTCATCTCTAATCCTAAGGTGTCCAGGCCCCGAGACAGCAATGCAGCTCTAAACCATGATGCTCCCACCACCATACTTCATAGTTGGGATGAGGTTTTGGGATTAGTGTTCCTTTATCCTCCAGTGTTGTGCATTTGTGCTATAAAATTATACTTTTTTTTAATCCCTCCATAGAACATTTTCTTTTGAAGCATTGTGGAACATCCGGTGGTCTTGGTGAAACAAGAGACAGGCTGCAATGATTTTTTTTTTGGGACAACAGTTGCTTTCTTCATGGTGACCTCTCATGAGTACCATTTTTGTTCAATGAATTTCTAATAGTAGCCACATGAACAGAGGTTTTTGCAGTTTGTACAGTTTTGTAAATGTTTGATGATTTTAACCTTCAGTTCTTTCTTATCTTTCACGATTGCCCTTTTTGATGTTAACAGGATGCCCACTTCCAGTCCTGAATCATCTCTATTTGTAGATAATTTGTCTAACCATAAATTGATGGCCTTCAGTAATGCCTTTTCTAGCTTCATACATCTCTATAACACATCTTTTGAGGTCTTCTGAAAGTTGTTTGTATCAAGGTATAGTCCAAACTAACCAATATTCTTAAGAGGACCAGAGTTGTCAGTAACCAGGCTTTTATAGAATCATAGGATGGTAGAGTTGGAAAGGACCTGTAGCCTCATCGGGTCTAACCCCTTGCTCAATGCAGGATTCACTAAATCATCCCAGACAGACATTTGTCCAGCCTCCACTTGCAAACTTTCATTGAAGGAGAACTCACCACCTCCTGTGGCAACCTGTTCCACTTATTGATCACCCGCACAGTCAGAAAGTTTTTTTCTAATAACTAATCTGTGTCTCCGTCCTTTCAGTTTCATGCTTTCTGTGCCTTTATTTAATGAGAAAAGCACCTGTGAAACCGACACTTCTAATTTCCTTAATTGAAACACCTTTTGCTAAATAGCACTGTGGATGTTTACTCAATGTGCTCAATAAAATACATGAGTTACAATGCTGCCCTTAAGATAACAATAGTTTGTTTGTTAATTGTTAAGTAAGATTGTGTTTGGAATGGAAACGAGCTGACTTTATAACCATCAGCTATTCATAGAGTACTGGACAGGGATAAGGGATAGGGTGGAGGAAATTGGAAATAAAGAGAATGGCGGTTATTTACTTAGACCCCCTGTATGAATGGGCTTTCCATCAGCACTTTTGGAGCCCAGCTGCAGAATAATAGGTTATTGCCCTCCTATTTAGCTGAGCTGAGGATCCTTTTCCTTGCCTGAGTATTGGTGTGAGTTTGTCTGAGTCACCTAGCAAAGGTCTTCTGCTTCTGACTCGTGTGTCTGCCCTGATTCTGGGACTTGTTACCTGGATTATGATTGTACTCTGTCTGCCCCGACATTAGACCGGATTTTGATTGTAGTTCAAACTGTTTTGTGGTGCGTTGCACCAGTGTCTCTGACTCCTGTGGGTCAGCTGCCAACTACACCAGGAGGTAGCGGCCTGCTCAGATTTCCGCAGTAAAGACCAAATCCCTGTACAGGGGTTAAAGGGTGAAAAACAGAGAACCGTCAGGATAATCCCCTTAGGATTAGCCTAAAGCCTAACCGAGTAGTTGGCACAGTGGGTCCAAACTTGCTGTCAGTAACAAACAAGAACTACACACAAACAAAAAAAGTCTACACACTTATGTTAAAATGTCATGTTTTTGCCATGTTAAAAAAATGTAACAAAGATTATTTCAGTTTTTGTCATTAATAGCCACTATCATATTCACACAGCTTGCAGTCCTCAGGGAAACGATATAACTGCAGGCAGCCAATACTGACTATTAATGATTGCCCTTTCAGTTTACCTAGGAAACTTATAATAAGGCTACTTGCATAGTACCTCTATTTACTCTCACTTTTGTATCATACCCTTTCAGCTTGCCTAGCTAACATACACTTAGTTCCTCTATGAACATACTCCAGATCTAGTTCAGCCACCTACTCCTTTATTTTAAAGTGTCTTTGTACTTTTTTGAGCGCATATATGTTAATAAAGTATACAATTTATTATTTAGTGTTTGGGAGGGTATAACCATTAGGCTATTCTCTTGCCCTGGCAATTTTCTTGGTAATTGTTTGCTTAGCCAGATATATCTTAGTGCTTTCTCCATTCCTTACACCATAAAAACAACCCCCTAAAATGGTTAAAAAGCCTTTTTTCCCCCCATTTCACCCCATTTACAAATATATGGCACATTAACCCCTTAAGGACCAGACCAATTTGTACCTTAAGGACCACACACTTTTTAGGGGATTTTACCCATGTGGTAGTTTTACTGCCGTATGTTTTTTTCCTTCAGCTACCAAAATTATTTTTGCTGCATTTTTTTCCCATGGCATGCAGGGTGATTTTTAAAAAAAAAATCTTTTCCACTGACTTTTTTTCCCCGTTTGTTTAGTTTTATTGGGGGTTAAAAGCTAAAAAAAATATCTTTTTTCAACATTTATAGTTTTTTTCTTTAATTAGTACATTTATGCTAAAATAAAGTATGGGAACGGGTTCCTCTATTTGTTTCAGATGTGTTGATATATAATATGTATGGTTTTGGATTACAGGGCTCTTATAGCAACGGTTTTGATTGGTGTCAGTTTTGGGTTATTTTCTTTCTTATGTATATTTTGTTGTTTTATTCTGTAATTTTGTTTTACTGATGTTTGTAATTATGTGTTTTACTATCTATGTCCCGCAGGACGTCATGTAAGACCTCTGGGGAAGATTTACGTTTTTATTTTTTTTTATTTGACCCTTTTCCACCATAGCTGGGGCATCCATAGGAGCCCCAGTTACAGGGGAAAACATCTCCTGTAGTGACATTAGTCAATGGCAGAGCTGGCCAGGGTCTAGTACGACCCTGCAGCTCTGCCATAGCAGAGAATCCTGGCGGTCACATGACCCTCCGGCTCCAGTAGTGAAAGTTACACTTTACTTTCACTTTCTAGTACACAGTGCTCATTGAGCACTGTGTACTCGGGGAAGGAAAAGGCAGGAAGCGTTAAATACCCCTCCTGCTTTCTCCTCCTGGTTATCAACTGTCACTAACAGCTGATAACCCGACCTACCTCTGATTGATTGCAGAGGCAGAAGACTTAAAGTGCCACCGTAATTTTACTATCGGTGGGGCATTAAGCCCAGGACCAGGCGCCGTATATTTACTGTGCCTGGTCCTTAACAGGTTAAATGGTATCATTGAAAAATAAAACTCATCCTGCAAAGTGTAAGCCGTGTACCGGGGTGGGCTCCCCAGGATACAGCGAAGTCACAAACAAGAAAAACGACTCTGACACCAGTTCAGGTGCAAACCGAATTTTACTAAAGCCCTGTAGCCCACGTGACCACAAACAATGGGTAACCCAACAAAACTCACATACACTCAGCCAGATGGCTGAGGCCCTTGTGCTGTACAGCGCTGTACTCCCCAAAGGGCGCTACTATAATAGGCTATGCTTTTACCTAATGGGCCGGCCTAAATAAACCGGCCCCTTGTTACCTATTAATACCGCTACTAAGGAACAAAGGAAAGGGAGAGTGATCTGAGTACCGGCGGTGCAGCACAACAGCTTACAGACTTAACAACACTGACTCTATCCCCCCAGCCCAATACAATAAGGGACGTGTATAAAGAACAGCGGCCATATAGACAGGTGAATGTTCTCCAGAAGCTTCTTACTGACGTCTGGATGTGGCCTGCCAGCCACTATGCCGATCCCACTGAAGTGTGGCCTGACATGGTCCATAACTCTACCTAATCTAACTACAGGCCAAAACACAGTCCCAAGTAACTTGGCGCCAAAATATGGTGTCTTGCATGCACATAGACCGGTCTGCTGTATGATCAGCCAAAGAGTCCAGACGGATGAGGGGCTCCTCCAGAAAAGCGTGCGGTACCGCAGAGAGCCGTTACTTCCTCAGCGGCATCCAGTATTGTCCACACAATATCCAGTCTCGCTCCGGTTGTTCAGCAACATCTCCGGCAGCAAGTCTTCTCCCATCCGGCGGGCATCTGGTGAAAATCTGAATCCGCTGCAGCTCCGGTCCCTTCAGTATACGACCTCCTTCCCTCTTCCGCAGCTCCACTCAGATGGCTCTCTTGACCAACTGTCACCTCACAGTGTATGCACGCTTTTTATTTTTTTCTCCTCCCATGCGCACGCTGTAACCAGGCAACGGGTTCTCCAATCACAGTCTACCATGGTCCTGTCACCTCACAGCTTGACCATAATCTTTTCTGCAGAACAGCGACCTCTTGTGGACAGATAATAAAACACACAGTAGTGGACTACTTACAGTAACAAAAACAATGTACACATATTGGAGGCTGTCTCACCCTCTCACACAAAGAACAAGCCCTTATGCGAAAAGTTATAATTTTTGGAATGTGGGGAGGTAAAAAAAAAAAAAATTACTACTTTCTTAAGGGATCAAAGTCAGTACAATGTACTATTAGCCTAAACAACATAAAAATATGTTGTGCCATTTACCTATGAGCACTTAAGGGCGCTTTTACTAGAACGATCTGTTGGCCGCAGATGCCCAATAGCTCGTCCCAGTGAATTGTTACTGTGTTTTCACACAGGAACGAGCACCACTAGTGAGGTGGAGTGGGCCGGGTGGAATGGAGGTGGAGTGGGCCGGAAATTGTTTCGGCTCACCCACCTCCATTCACAGTAAACAGGCTGTCATTCTAAAGTGAACAACTGCCTGTTCACACGGGCCGATCCATTGTCCAGTTTTCTGCATGCATAGACTAAACGAGAAGCAAATGAGTCCTCGTTGGTTGTTCAGTTCGACGATAATCGTTCCGTGTAAAAGCACCTTAACAAAGAATAGATATACCAGATGCATACTGTATTCATAAGAGTAGTGTATTTCCCCTTTACCAGTACCCCATACCAACAAGCAACCTTCAGGTACGCATACACAATGGGCATCACTTATGGCTTGCCTGAAAAAGTGTTTTCATTTATTATTAATAGCTACAATATAGAACAATTGTGACTCCATTTGATAGGAAAGATACTATAAATCCTATAAAATACATAAAAGAGAATGGCAAAACCGCAGCAGATCAGTCTAGGAAATACCGACTAGAAAAGCTTTTAAATTCAATTAGTCATTTATAAATATAAGTTGTATAGAGGACACTAAGTGATAAATGTGACCCTTTTCAAATACTTCGAGACTCAGAAATAAAGGCAAACACAACTGGCATCCTAAATACTTGTGATAAAAATGTCTATAAGCCAAAGGGAATTTAACACATGAGCAGCTGAGCATAACATCTTGAAGATTTAGTGAATGATTTGCTAGCAATTACATAAGAATGATCCATTTTTCTTAGACAAGAATGGCAACTTTTTATTCCATTTCATCTTTTCTTAAAGAGTACCTGCACTTTCAGAAAACTTTTGACATGACCTAGAGATGAGCGAGCACCCTCGGTAAGGTCAGTTACTCGAGTGAGCCTTGCTCATCTTGAATAACTACCTTCTCCTCTGGGGGCAGCGCAGGGGTGGCAGTGGGGGAGAGCAGAGGGGAGCGAGGGGGTGAGTGAGAGAGATCTCTCTCCCCCCGCTATCTCCCGCCGCCCCCTGGAGCACGCTCATAGGAGAAGGCAGTTACTCGAGATGGGCGAGGCAAGCACAAGTAACTGACCTTACCGAGTGTGCTCGCTCATCTCTAATAGAGACATATCAAAAGTATGGATACATGGGGTCCCACTGCTGAGATCCCCACTGATCACTAGAATGAATGGGCTGCTGCTCTCACTCGAGTGCTGCACACCCTTGGCTATGTTTGCTTGTTTTCGGCTGCTTCTGGCAGCTGAAGATGGCCTTGTAGAGGTGTAAAGGTCATGTGTATAATGTGATTGCTCACAGCAAGAGATGAGATCTCATCCTCGCTTTCAGTTTTTCTTCTGTTTCTCCAACATAAAGCCCCCCGAACAGGACATTTACTGTATCGGATCAGGTACACAGCATCAGACGTAGAACATGTGAATGTCCACAGGATCTTATAGTCCTGTTGTGTGTTGGGGATTTGTATCCTGTCCGTGGTCAGTACATGTGAGCAGGTCTTGCAGCTCCTTATCTTACAGGGATAAGTTCCTTTTTGTGTGTCAGAGGGCAATGCACTCCTGATTATAAAGTTCCTCAAATTTGGAGGTTGCCTGTAACACAAAGTGGAGGGTCCGGGAATATGGTTTTCAGATGGTCATCCTTGTGCAGGGTATGGTGGAGTTTCTTTGTAGTTTTCCTTAGTATCTCCAGCTGTGAATTGTAGGTCACTACTAAAGGTACACAATCATTTCCTTCCTTCTCCTTGTATTGTGGTAGTTGATTTCTGGGTATCCTGGTGGCTCTAGTGATTTGGTCATCAATCGAGGTGGGATGGTAGCCCTGATTTAAAAATGTCTTTTTGAGATTGTGTAAATGTTCCTCTCTGTCTGTTGGGTTGGAGCAGATCTGGTTGTATCTGATAGCCTGGCTGTAGATGATGGACTTTTTGATGTACTTAGGATTGCAACTGGCCTATCTGAGATATGTGAGCCGATCAATAGGTTTTTGGTATAGGGATGTCTGTATTGAGTTGTTTAAAACTTTTATGGTGGTGTCCAAAAAGTTAATTTCGGTATATGAGTAGCTTAATGTCAGGTTTATGTTGGGGTGGAATGCATTGAATCTCTCATGGAATTTTATTAATTCTTGTTCTGTGTTGGTCCAGATGATTATGATGTCATCAATGTAGCAGAAATAGGTCAATGGTTTGCTGGAGCAGGAGGCCAGAAAGTCACTCTCCAGTTTTGTCATGAAAAGATGGGCATATTGCGGTACCATTTTACTGGCGGTTCCAGTGAGTTGCAAGAATATCTACTTGCCAAGGGAGAAATAATTGAGTAAGTCTGTGCCTTGTCATAAGTATGTGTATAAACATATTCATGCATCTTCAGATCTATTTCATTATGCCTGAGGAAGAATCCTGAGAGATTCGAAAGCTCGCAACAACATCATGTATTTTTGTTAGCCATTAAAAGGTATCGTATCTACAAGATTACTTGGTTTCTCTTGCTGGGAGCAATCACGTTTTTTCTTTACTGGCTAACACGGTACCAAACCCCTATTTTTCATTTGGACATGTGTATGACATGTCAAAAGTCTCCTGAAAGTGCAGGTACTCTCTGACTATTCAAACACTGAAAGAGACAGAGTGCTTATTATTTCCCAGTTTAAACATCATAGACCTTTATAACATATCCACAGAGTGTGCCCAGCCCTTCTGCTGCCGGAGGCAAACAGCAAAATGGTGCTCATTACCCCTACAAAAAAAGATATATGTATGCCCGGGTAACGTTCAGTAGTCTATATTCTTGGCATCTGGGACACGGACTTTGAGGCTCTGCTGCTGCCTGGTAACGTTGTTATCCAGTAGTTTAAAAAAGCAGCAGCAAAATTGTCCTGAAATGAAAAAAAACCCTCCTCCTTGCTGCGTAGTGATGGAAGTAAGGGCTCATGTCCACGGGCAGGTTGGAATTGCGGAATCTGTGCGGATGATCCGCAGTTCAAGCGGCCCATAGGGAGATACGGGCGTCTGCAGCTTAATTAAAGCATGCAGATTTGCTTTGCAGACCTTCTGGTGCAGAAAAAACAAATCGCAACATGCTCTATTTTGGTGCATATCCCGCAGGAACGGCTCCCATTGAAGTCACTGCAGGCGTGCTGCGGATCCCACGGGAAAGCAGGAAATGTAATTTTAAAAACTCCACTACACACGCTGGCCAGCAGGCCTGCCCACGTCCACAAAGGAAAAGATGGAAGATCCACACAGCCACGCAGAGGGTCCGGACTGGTCCTCTTGCCGGGGGCAGGGGGAGATTCTGCGGCGGGCTCCGGCCCACAGAATCCGGTATGACTCTGCAGTCCCACTGACTCGGTCCCTATTTTGTATTTTTTTCATACTTACCTTCACTTATATGGATGAGATCTTCTTAGCTTCCGACTCACTGTCAATGGGCGACGTCGGATTGTAAATCAAGTCCAATGTCACCCATTGTAAGTGAGCGGTGAGGACAGCCCACTTGACACATTGACAGTGCCAGGAGCCAGAAGAGTCTGCCCAGATGGGTGGAGATGGTTACGGGGATAGAGTTGGCAGGGCCATGGCTGCAGGGCTACGATCCAGCCTCGCTGACTTTATCTCATGACAGGTCCTCTTTAAACAGAACAACATGTTACATATAAGTCATGTATACTTCTGAAACATTCCACATTGGGATTAAATGCTTGTTTTAGAAAACATACAAGTGTTATGGGTTAATTGGGTCGAACTACATATAACAACTGAAAGGAAAAAAAAACTTACTATAGATGGTTTCCGGAAACGGTCAGCTCTTGCTCTGAAGTAAGCTTCATCGAATGATGAGTGGCTACCCTTTAGCTTTTCAGAGAGGTTTCTATACAGGCGCTTTGCCGCATTTGGTGAAGAGGGGGCGCTGATCTTTTTGGATTGTGTAAGCTGTAGATTTTGCATCTGTTGCGTCATGATTGCCTGGTAAATCCTAACAAGAAAAGACAAATGTTACTTATGTTGTCATGTAACCTACGTACATATAACATATCAACGTGATAGAATTTCAAGTTATAGGCAAACACTGAAAATATGCTTTGCTTCTGTTATGATAAATTTCTATGACTTAAAGGGATATTGAAATCCAGGCGAATCATCCCCTATCCTGTGGATGGGCAACCCCACCAATCCAGAGAAATCTCCCCCAGAACGTCTAGAAGTTTTGACAGAGGAGGCCACACATGCGCGCCCCTGTACCATTCATTTCAATGGGACTGCTGGAGATAGATGACTTCAATGATTCGGCCATCTCGAATAGTCCCATTGAAGGGAATGGGACTGCTGGAGATTGCAGAGAGCTTAAACTCTGTTATTGGCAGCAGTCCTCATTGAAGTAACTGACGTGGAGGAACAGTCACTGCTGTCACAATTTAGAGACACACTGATGGGCGATATCTCTGGATCAATGGGAGCCCTAGCAGTTGGACAGTCACCAGGATTGGGAATAATTTGCAGAGATGGGAATACCGCATTAAAAAAAAAATACAGACAGCTTTCCTAATATGTGTGGTTTAGTTAAAAAGTAACCTATAGGGTCCTATGAACCCCATAAGCGAAAGTTACAGTCTCATAGGATAGGGGTCTCTGAATCTAGGCGTCTGACTTTCATACTTACCTTCCTCCTGTTCCCTTGTTGTCCGACTGGGAAGCCACTTCTTGGGGCATGCATTGGACTCATCTCGACATTCTCTGGGCACACACACACACATTGGGGGTGGGGGGGGTGGGGATTTATAAAACAGTCTACACCAGATTGTGGCAGAAAAAAAGTTGCAAAATTTTATGTGAGCCCTGTTTGTGCATAGATTTTGTGACTGCCCTTGAAAGGGGCATGGCCGCCTTGTACTGACACGCTTATGTATAATTAATGCCAGTGTCTGGCATAAATTATGCCAATATTTTCACACAGAGAAGCCGACAAGTACCCAATATATAGTGATTAGAGATGAGCGAGCATACTCGCTAAGGACAATTACTCGATCGAGCATTGTCCTTAGCGAGTACCTCCCCGCTTGGAAGAAAAGGTTCGGCTGCCGGCGCGGGTGAAAGGTGAGTTCCGGTAGTGAGCAGGGCGGAGCGGGGGGGAGAGAGAGATCTCCCCTCCGTTTCTCCCCGCTCTCCCCCGCCGCTCCCCGCCCACCGCCGGCAGCCGAATCTTTTCTCCCGAGCAGGCAGGTACTCACTAAGGGCAATGCTCGATCGAGTAATTGCTCTTAGCAAGTATGCTCGCTCATCTCTAATAGTGATCTTCATGTTGGGATCACTGTGCGCTGACAGAGATAATCATAAGAGATATGCAATATTGACCTTAATAAATTACCCCTATCGTCCATAATGAGAGTACAATGTGAGTGTGCGCTCGCACAGATTGAAGAGATGAGTCTGATGCCGGCACTAATCTTCCGAGGCACACAGTAAGAGAACTAGGAGGTAGTTGAACATGAACTCATATCCCTGTCCTAAAGTACGAACCCATAACTTTAGTTTATACAGCTCACAGGACCTGATAGGTTCCCTTTAATGCTTGTAGACCCATTAAATAATTCTGGAAAATCTTTTCTTAACCCCTTAAGCACCAGGCTGTTTTGTACCTTTACACTTGGACCAGACACTTTTTAGGGATTTTACCCATGTGGTGGTTTTACTGCCCTATTTTTTTTCCTTTAGGTATCTAAATTATTTTTGCTGCATTTGTTTTCCGTGACATATAGTGCTATTTTTTAAATATCTTTTTCACTGACATTTTTTCCGTTTTTAGTTTTATTGGGGGTAAAAAGCTAAAAAAAATATATTTTTAATGTTTCTAGTTTTTTTTTAAATTAGTATATTTACACTAAAATAAAGTACGGGAACGGGTTCCTCATTTTGTTTTGGACGTTTTGATATATAATATGTATGGTTTGGGATTATAGGGCGCTTATAGCGACGGTATTGGGTTATTTTCTTTCTTATGTATTGTAAGGGATTAGCGTTAGGATAAGGTAGCAGCCTGGGCAACCACGGCCAGAGACAGTGACACAAGGAATTAAAGTTCGTAGTCCAGGCTTCGCCTGGGTTTGTTTCAGCAAAAATAAAGCAAACAGGCCTTAACTTCAGGCCAACAGAACTTAACGCCTGCTCGTCTGAGCACTCACTATACATAGATCGGTCCTGACTACTCACTGTCAAATGCACTGCTTGCTGCGCACAGCCGGTCTGGTCCACAGACCTGCAGAGGTCTCAGGACACTCCCTCCAAGACCTGCAGGCCCAGGTTTTTATGAGGCCTGATACCAGCCTCACCTGGTAGGTGGGAGTGGCCATCCCACCCTTCGCTTTGACCACTCCAGGAAAAGCCGGCCCGGACTATGCGGCTTGGAGCCACTACATTGACTACATTGGGTCCCTGACGCTCTGCTGTAGTAGGGAATCCCAGCGGTCACATGACTCCCAGGCTCCCATAGTGGAAGTTACACTTTTACTTTCACTTTTGGAGTACACAGTGTCGGAAAAAGAAGGGTTAAAAAAATCCCTCCTGCCTTCTCCTCTGGGTTATCAGCTGTCACTAACAGCTGATAACCCATCCTGTCTCTGTTTGATTGCAGAGCAGGAGGCTTAAAGCCCCGCCATAATTTTACATATGGCTAGGCTTTAAGCCCAGGACCAGGCGCCGCAAATTTACTGTGCCTGGTCCTAAATAGGTTAAGAACTCTGCATTGTTTCAATTCTCTACTAATGATTCTAGTAATGTACTGTATAAATAAATTATTATTTCTCTTGTCACATGGGTATATTCCTACACAGTCTGGTACTATCAGCACTTATTGGGAACGTCTCAGACTGTGAAGGGAGACACCCCCAACTGGTGTAAAAAAAAGTCCAAAGAACCATCAGTAAGTTCAATTACTGCTTTACGGTGGAGCACATGAGCGAAAACAGCAACATTTCGGCATGCTGGGTTTCTCAGCTTGAAACGTTGCTGTTTAAGAACGTGTATTTTTTTAACATGACCTTCAGGCCATTTACTCAGGAAAGTTGGATCTTAAGTCTTTCAAAAATGCTGGAAATTCTGTTGACATCCGAAGCATTCTTATTAAGATACATTATATCACTCCTCACTGGCCATCATTTTATCAGGTCGTTTAACTCCTTCTTGTTGTTTCTTTTTGAGAGTCACCTTCACAGTAATGTGCACTGATGCAGTGCAAAGAAACAACCAAAAAAGAACAGACTGACAAACGTTTAGATGCCTTCATCAAAGCTAGAGTGATCTTGATTTTACTGTATAATAGTGACACTTAAAGAATAAAATACTGTAATAGAACAGAACATTGTGAATTAAGTCCATAGAGTTAGAATTCCTATGTCTACAATCACTCAGTCTCCATTTTTTATATTCTAGTATTAGATTAAAAAAATATTAAGTAACTCTCTACAGTACGTACTTAAGTGCTTGGCGAACATTTCCTCTAAATGCAAGTGGACTCCTGGGGATCTTCTGCATATATGTGTTTGTCATTCTAAAGCAATGGACATCAGTATTAAAAGAGGTTGTCCAACTTCTAACTGTTTTGCTGATAGTAACAGTCAGCTCCGTACATTGCACAGTGGCACTTGCGGGTACTGCAGACTGAGTCCCATTCACTTCAATAGGACTCAGCCTGTAGTATCAACCCGGGGCACGGCACAAGGTTACGGGGCTGTTGGCTTCCTCTATCAAAGAGCTCCAGCAAATAAACTTTGTTACTGTTGTGGTTGCTGGTCATGGGCAGCAGCACCCCCTATTTTCTTCTGCCGTTGGGCGTGACAAGCGCCCTGTCTCCCATGTTGTTTGTGGCAGACATTGTATCTACTATCAGTTTTCTGGTTCCCATAGAGTGCAAGCATGCACCCAGTCTATCTCTTAAAGGGCTAGCTTTCCAGTCCCCAACCTATTCTGAAAGTTTCTGATCTATTTAGAGCCAATTTCAACCACCAGCCTCTAATCATTTTGTTGAGGTATTTACCAATTTGGTACGTAGAGATATAGGCAGGTTAAGATATGATGAATTAGGTTGGAGCAGAAGGATTTATCATAATCTTACAAAGGCTGAAAATGAGGCATTAAGAACTTTATCTAATGATAAATCGATTGTCATTAAACCTGCAGACAAAGGCGGCGTCATTGTCATTATGGACGCCGCACAGTATAGTGGAGAAATCTATAAACAATTTGGTGACCCTACTTTTAGATTTCACATTCATTTATGTATCATGCTAAATGAAGCCTTAATGGATGGAATAATTGATAATGCTTTGGTGAAACATCCCATCATCCTGATACTGTATACTCTACCCAAGATTCATAAAAATCTTCTACATCCACTGGACAGACCTATAGTGTCGGGATGTGGCTCATTATTAAGCAATGCAGCTCAATTTCTGGATAAGATCTTTAGGGTCCTGGCAGAGGGCGCCACCGATTTTTCTTTTTTTTGTGTGCAAGACCTCCATGGTGGAGGTCACTAATTCTACGTTTCTTGCCTCCCTTGATGTCACCCCTCTTTACATCTCAATTAATCATGACAAGGGTGTCCAGGCTGTGAGGAGTTATGTTGAGATCTGTGAGCTACCTCATGATTGTAGGAGGTTCGTCCTGTCACTGTTGGAGTGCATCCTCTCGAACAATTATTTTGTGTTCAAGGGTGTGCAGTTCCGACAGGGACAGGGCACCACAATGGGATCTAATGTGGGGTCTACTTACGCCAATATATTTATGCGTGAATGTGAAGAGAGGTTTATCTATACCTGTCCAAATTGGGACCAGATTCAATGTTGGCAATAATATATTGATGATATCTTTACACTACTGAAAGGTTCCATCTTACAGCTCTGTGTGCAGCATCCCATAGGGTGACCCCCAGACATATGACATATGCAGAAAAGCTGGGAGAGCAAGATGCTGGCTTGTCACGGCGGCACTTACCACACTCCCTCCCGGAGGGACCCATGCAGCCTAGGCCAGGGCAGCGCTGGGCCTATTCCGGACACCCCTTGGATAGGGATGCCCAATAGATGGCAGAACAGGGAAAGAGTTTGTCATGGGTGACGCCCCCATTCCGGTGAACTTTGATGGAGAATAACTCAGCTGCAGACAGGAATAGAGTACCTCAGGTCCATGGGAATGGCCAGGGCCTGGAATAACTTTACTGGATGACGACTCCAACAATACAAGGCAAGAGCATACGGTGTTGCAAGTGCAGGTAGTGTTATATATATATATATATATATACTTGAAGATTAGTACTTCCATATAGCGATCCAAGACTTCAGGACGCCTATGTGTGTGACAATTGTAGCCGCGTACTTCCACCCAGCGGACCCAGACTTCAGGACGCTTGGGCGTGAACAATTGAAGACAGAAAAAATGCCTATGCACTTGGCCTTGAGTAAGAAAACTTAGGACTAACTCATGCTCTCTCTCTCTCTGGGGTGGGCTCACTCACTGCTCATGCTGATCCTTGCACTCAGGAAATCTCTCCTCCTCTTCCATCTTCAACACAAGAGGGCTGAAGGTACCCTCATTTGTCTCTATGCTTTACTCTCTCAGTTTCAGAAGATGGAAACTCAGATGGAACTCCTTCCCCGCTCTCAAGCACTCATATTTATAGCCTCACTCATACCATGTGACAGGACATAAATTGATACATTTACCAGACAGTCTGCTCACACTTTGCAGACATTAACCTCTCATTTGCTGCAGCTGTGCAATACACATAACAGATTGGCAAGACAGTTTTGCACAGAGCATCAACATAAGACATACATATATGACATTATGGAGGGGGCCGGGAAAGCATGTACTGGGCCACTAAACGTGAGTTTTACAATACTTTGAATAAGGTTTATCCGGAGCTACAATTTATGCTAACCCATTCGGACATGGATATCCAGTTTCTGGATGTTTCGAATATATTTAGATTTATATACAAAAATAACAGATCGTAACAGTCTTTTGTTTTATGATAGTTCACATCCAGTTTCGATGAGTCAGTTGTTGAGCGTTAGACACGTAACACACAATGACCAGATTAATGTGAGACTCGATGAAATGTGTAAAATTTCTTCAGAGGAGATATCCTGAACCCTTATTAAGAGAAGTGGCAGCTAAAGTTAAAACATTTACACAAAATGATTTGTTGGTACCCAAGTTACATAAAAAACCTCTGATAGACTCCTTTCATTTCTTCTTATAATCCCTTGAGTCGTAGGATATCTGCTATAATCAGGAAACATTAGCCATTATTGGCCAATAGTAATATGAATATATCGGAATTTAACAACATCCCGATGATGGCATACAGGAGAAGCCCAAATATTGGCAATAGGCTTGTACATCTGCTATTTATTAGTGAAAGTAAATCTGTACAATTGGTTTTGGCACCAGTGAAGAAGGGGAATTTCCCCTGCCTGGGATGCTCTTGTTGTATCAATCTCCTAAACGGGATTGCTTTCGACATCCATTGCTGGGCAATAAATATTGGATTAGGGAATGGTACTCTTGTTCTTCAACTTTTGTGGTATAGCTAATTACATGTCTGTGTGGCCTTGGATATGTGGATGAGACCACCATGGAGGTCCGGCCCCTCATAGTTAAGTGCAAGAGTACCATTCATACCAGGAATACTGATTTACCTCTGTCTAAACATTTTATATAGAAAATCGTGGTTAAAATATGGGGTTCTAGATGATGTCCCTTTGTTACCTATGGGGGGTGATCATGTTTTACAGCTAAAGAAAAAGGAGCTCAGTTGGATTTATGAGCTTGACACCATGACTCCGAAGGGACTTAATTTAGATTATCAGTATTTGCCCCATATTTGATATGTTATCTGTTATATGCCATTTGGATTCTCTGATAATCGTCTATAGAGTTAGGTTCTTTGCTAAATGAAAAATTGTTTGTGTCTATGTCTTTTTTTTCTTATTTTGTCCTTTTTGTCTTTTCAGGATTGAACTATACATTATCCGGGCTGATCACATCCATCCTTCTGGCTATTCTTTGTATATTGGCATTATTTGGTCTCTAAATATTGTTTAGCTTGACTCTTTTGCGGCTCAATAAAATATATTTTGCATTGAATTTAAAAAAAATTTTCTTTATGTATTTTAGAAAAATTATGATGGTGGGCGATATATTAACTTTCTTTACATCCATGATAGAGGTCTTTATAAAGACATGGGGAGTGATGTATTTGATATCTTTTTAATCACTCTCTTTTTTAAGTCCAAGTAGGGTTATTACAGACTATTTATTTGGGAATTGATTATTATTGATAGCTACATGTTGAATTTATGCAGTAAAAGTTAATTGTTAGAGATGAGCGAGCATACTCGCTAAGGCACATTACTCGAGCAAGCATTGTCCTTAGCGAGTACCTGCCCGCTCGGAAGAAAAGATTTCGGTGCCAGTGGGGGGCGGGAAGCGGCGGGGGAGAGCAGGGGGGAACAGAGGGGAGATCTCTCTCTTCCTCTATCCCCCCACCCCCCCTGCTCACTGCCGCAACTCACCTCTCCCCCGCGCCGGCCCTTAATCTTTTCTTCCGAGCGGGCAGGTACTCACTAAGGGCAATACTTGCTTGAATAATTGCCCTTAGCGAGTATGCTCACTCATCTCTATTAATTGTTTTTAATGATTAAAGGGGTTGTCCCGCGGCAGCAAGTGGGGTTATACACTTCTGTATGGCCATATTAATGCACTTTGTAATATACATTGTGCATTAATTATGAGCCATACAGAAGTTATAAGAAGTTTTTCACTTACCTGCTCCGTTGCTGGCGTCCTCGTTCCCATGGAGCCGACTAATTTTCGCCGTCTAATGGCCAAATTAGCCGCGCTTGCGCAGTCCGGGTCTTCTGCTTTCTTCAATGGGGCCGCTCGTGCAGGATGCCGGCTCCGTGTAGCTCCGCCCCGTCACGTGCCGATTCCAGCCAATCAGGAGGCTGGAATCAGCAATGGACCGCACAGAAGCCCTGCGGTCCACCGAGAGAGAAGATCCCGGCGGCCATCTTCAGCAGGTAAGTATAGAAGTCACCGGAGCGCGGGATTCAGGTAAGCGCTGTGCGGTTTTTTTTTTAAGTCCCTGCATCGGAGTTGTCTCGCGCCGAACGGGGGGGGGGGGGGGGGGGTTGAAAAAAAAAAAAAGCGTTTCGGCGCGGGACAACCCCTTTAAGGGCATTTTGGGTGGGTTAAATACCTTTTTTTGGATGGTTTATTTTGCCCTTCATATACTATTTGATATGATATTGTGGGTTTCATATTTTTGGCATGTGTCCCTTTTGGTTATAAATTCAATCATTCCCTCATGACTCACTTTATTGAACACCACCCCCTCCCCCTTCCCCATCGCCTTTTTTTAAAAGTACAGTGATGATTAGGTTGGCATAAATATGCTTTATCCTTATTCATTATATAGGATTATGATCCATTGATATAATGTTACAATTAATACTCTATGAATTTAGTGGGTTAGTACATCAAAACCCAACAAACAGTAGTTAGGCATAAGATTTGACCATACGGCAAGATCATTTTGACCACTTATTATCACGCGAAGAGCCATGGTATTTGAGCAAATGTCAGTGAGTACTGGGAAGTTTCCCACGCCTGTGCACTTGTTATCCATACTGATCCAACTCCCGTGAGAGTTTAGATAGGTCTCACACATGCGCAATATGCACATAGTTGTGCATGCGCATCGGACAACTGAGGCAACAACAATATTCCAGATGGATGGATCAGTTTTGGATATACTGTGTTTTATGTATGCATAATTTGTTTATATATATATATATATATATATATATATATACATACACTGCAAATGAAAGTCGTGATCACATTGCATGTTATGGGCAACACGGCCAGTACTTGCCTGCACTTACTTTTCTACATTTGTTCAGAAAGTGCTTTATTCTAAGTCTTTCTATTGTCTACACAGCCTCGCTCAGCATAAAGCTCATTACATCAGTAAATGGTGCAGGTGACCTCTTACACTCGAGCATTCAGATCTTCTAGAATAAGGAATGTTCTGCACACACTGTAGAAATCACACTTTAAAAGAATTATTCCTGATGTATAGCAAGACGGGTTACGTGTAGGAGTTTATTTATGGCTGTTTTCTGGAAGTCATTACGAATTCTATGCCATTGACCCCAACGAATATCACGTCATGATATTCATTGCATATAATGTTGATGTTATTCATGTACAAAATGATAGGTATAGAATACAAAAGAAAACTCTGGGGTTATACTTCGTCAGTCTATAGTCAGTGGTCTCAGCTTCCATATAAAGTTGTATAGAAGTGATCAAGGATAATTATGTTGAAGGACAAATACATAAAGTACATACACATAATTATCACGCTTTTCATTTTATCTGCCACAACAATGGGGAATTTGGTTTCTATGCTTATTTCTATTAAATGGAATTTGTCACCATTAATGCTACCCAAACCATATGCGGCATGACCCAGGACACGTGTATATACAGTATAAGGTATGCATGGGGCAAAATACATTTATTATGTACTGTACCTTTAAATGCTTCTAGCTATGCAGATACAGCCCTGTTATAACTATCCGCACTGTACTGTACACGCTGTTATATTACTATATGTATATATCTTACATTGAATGCTGTTTTATATGTGGCCAGATGGTGGCTCCTTTGGGGGGGTAATAGGAAAATATGTAGGCAGTGTTAGAGGATACTACCAGAAAAACTGGTTCCTCGGGGGAGGAGTTTTATGATGCACAGAAAGTAGGCAGAGACTGATATAAGATGCAAGCCTTTGTGGTACGTGAGTTGTGCAGCAAATTTGGAACAGATATAAGTGTAGCCCAGCCACGTGTAGAGCCTGAGGAAGTCTTAGCTACAGAGGAGAGCGGTTCAAACCCCAGCTGTCTCTGTAGACAGGCCATGAAATCTGCGTCATCACCTAGCGATGGCACAGCATTACCTTCGTTGCACATGTGCACCAGCTGGTACATCCGCATACAAATATGAAGAAATCTAAAAAGGTGCGCAGGGGTCACAGGCCGTGCACCGGATCGAATTCCGCTGCGGGATCCCACATGCGGAATCCGATCTGGCCGTGTGCATTCGGCCTTAATAAATAGTGCTAACTTTACCATGCAAGCTCAAAAGACGAAACCCAAACAACAAGGGTGCAACTGCAGCTTCTCTCCGTTTTACCTGACTTGAAAATTTGAAAATGTTTTCAGAACATTATATGGCATATTAAATGGTATCATTAAAAAATACAACTTGTGCCACAAAAAACAAGTTGACTAAAACATAAAAAAGTTATAGCTCTTTGAAGGGGGGGGGGGGAGGAATGACACAATAAAATGAACCTGCTTTACTTGAGCTATAACTTTTTGTTTTCGTTAACAATTAAATAAGGCATTATACAGCATATGCAGTATATAGCGTTTAACCCCTATTTTCAGTGTTATTTCGTTGTCAGTGAAAACATTAAAGTCATAGTTCTTGGAAGGCAGAGATGATGAAACAATTCCACATTCCCATAACCATACTTATTTACTTATTTTATGCTTCTGGTCGATATAGCTGAATAGGGACCTGTTTGTGGGGCAAGTTAGCTGCACTTTTTGTATTTTTTCCACACCTGCCTAAAACCTTTACAAGTACAGTGTGTGTGTATATATATATATATATATATATATATATATATATATATATATATATATATTTATTCCTATCTATCTATATTAGGCAAAATTCCCAGACTTGCCTTCGCTCATTCTGGCAGATACAGACATCATCCTGCTTTCTCTTTTCCATGAACTGCTGCACACTTCTCGCCAGCACATCAGAGGTTACTTCCTCCAGTGCTCACAGCTCAGCTGTAGGCCATGGGCAATTACCTCCCTATTTAGCTGAGCTGGGAATCCTCCCCCATTGCCTCAGTGTTGGTGTGTGTTTGTTTTAAACAACCGGCATAGGTCCTGCCTCCCAGTACTTTGCACTAACTCTGTATTTCTATCTGTATTTGTTTGATTGCTGCCTCCCTGTCTTTGTTCGGATATTGTCTCTGACATTGTTGCCTATTCCTTGTCTCTTGCCCTTGTCTGTGTGCGCTTATTTATTGTCCTCCTGTCTCTCCACCGTTCCTGTTCCTTTGGTGTGTACCGTCCTGTCTTGTGTTCTATCAGGGATAGCCAGGCCTGAGAGGAAGACCGTGCGTCCGTCCTTGTTAGAATGCCTACCCAACTTTTAGGCAGGGGTACCCCCATCTTCCCGACTAGCAAAGGGTGAGATTTCCCCTCTGACCATTGAGGGTCAGCCGCCAAGCCAAACTGGCAGGTTGGCACAGTTAGACCACACTCTGAATCCCTCACAATATATATATATATTCTAGCTCTTGTTGGATTCATTGCTTGAAAAAGTTTACTTAAAGCCTCTGTTACATTTTGCTTAACTACAGTATTTTGACCTTCTATTGCAACGATACTTAAAAAGAATTGCAATTGTGAAACTATTTTGGGATTTTATGAGGTGAAAGTACTTTCCACTTGGAAGAAGAATACTTTTAAATACCTATAATTTTTAATATCTTGAACAAAGCAAAGAATATTCCAAATTAATATTGAAAAAATGTGCTCCAGAAATGAAAAGAATAATCAGTGATAAAGGACGCCTCAGTTCCTCAACGGAGACACGGAACTCAAGACTCAGCTGTCCTTCTAGATAATACTCTTGAAATGCAGAGAATTTTGAACATTTTTCAGACTAATTATTTCAATATGAGACTCTGAATGAGCTTCCGTTTTGCCTTCTTCTAAGCCCCTTGCCAAAGAAACAATGATTGTGCAAGCCCCCTCATGTCTCCCATCTGCTGCAGTTGTTTATGAAAAGGGGTAATACTCATGTCATAAACACAAGGGTATTTGATTACAAGTAATCCCCAGGGGAATGATCCACTGAAGCAGACGTGGGCTCATCCTTACAAGTACATTGTCAGAGGCTGGGGATAATTTGGGAGCTTGACGTGTCAGCTTCCTATTACATCAGAAAGTAATTGATGAAGTGTTTTCCTGGAGCTAATGCAGAAAATTCCAAGAATTTCAGGCATCCCTATAGGGCTTCCTGCGTATTCCTATACCGGGCATTACATTAATTGAGAGAACAAACCATAAAATGCAAAAAAAAAAAAGGGTCACACGTACTGCTTATCATACTGAACTGTGTAGCTAAGCTAGTTTAACTTGTTGCTAAACTTAGTGACTTTGTTTTTTTTTTTTTTCCCTTTATTACTTTACATATTTTTGTAGTTTATGTATTTTTATGTATGTATTCTAAAACTTATGTATGGCTATATATGTATTACACAACTTGGGTATTATATATATATATATATATATATATATATATATATATATATATATATATATATCTCACAAATCTATGTATTGTTTTGTTTATACTTTGCATCTTCCTAAGGGGTAATGTTGCATAGAACCCTAATTTAAAGGGTTCTTTGTGGAGGTTGTACACACCGAAATGTAAAAGTATGCATTATGTAAGGAAGTATTAAATCGTACATTCCGCAAATAATGCTGCAAGTTGTAGCCATTCATTATATTATTCAGATACATTGTATTTCTTCTGATATATGTGTGGCAAGCATGTGGAGGTCAGAATATTGATGTTGGAATGCGAACAGCTGTGACATATTTGGACTTCTTAGCTAAATCTAGCAACTACTTCTGTTACATCTCTTGTTCCTGTCCTTCCTGCTCTTAATTCCATTTCTGTTTCAAATTTTGGTTCCAACTTTGACGACTGACTGTCCTCTTGTCAAAGGATTCTACTATGGTGGCTGCGTCACTTTGCATTTTCCATTGATCAAAGACTTGTAGGACTGCAACCTACATGTAAATAGGCAGTAAGGTCCGTTCCTCCTTTAGGGTTTTCTAGTGTGAAGAAGTAAACATGGGTGGTGCAACACTGAGATGATCTGAAGTGGTTCAATATGGCCGTGAGGAAGAGGTAAAGATGACAGTTGAACAGAGCTGCTGCCAAGTAGGTGGATGCCTTACCCGGATGGGTGGGTGTGAGGAGTTGGGTGAATGAACCATAAAAACCTGGTACAGGAGATGTTCTTGGTAAGTAGATAAAGATAAATGGCTTTATTGAGTAGAACATCGGCAAAGAAACATGGTTCCAGGAGATGCGCCTCTTCATCAGTCGAGATGGGATACGGCCAATGATCACCAAGTAATGGCTCAGTGGCAGGGAAATTATGGATTAGGCATCAGTTGAAGCAGATGGACCTGTGGTAGTGTTTGTTAGTGAAGGCAATCTACATTCTACCTTCACTGATAAGAAGGTCTTTCATCTCAAATCACATTTCTTGGCTGGTCTTCTACTCAATAAAAGTAATTGATCTATTTGCTGAGAGTATCTTTATTGAAAGGTTGCATCGTGTACCAGGTTTTTATGGTTCATTCATACAATTACTTTTGGGTTTTAACCAGAGGCGTAACTTGAAGCTTCTGGGCCCCAATGCGAATTCTGTAACAGGGCCCCGAACTATAATGCTTTATTCATAGTGCTGGGCACCCTATATGGAGAGGAGAGGCTTTATGGGCCCCCTAAGGCTCCTGGGCCCGGGTGCAACCGCATCCCCTGCATCCCCTATAGTTACTCCCTTGGTTTTAACAGTAAAAACATGAGAATTCCTTAGACCAAGCAGCCCCATTTATCAGATATTGATGAACTAGCCTAAAAATAGGTCATTATTGGAGTTCCTGAAAATCTGTAGTATTTCAATTTTTGAGCTGAAATAGTTCAATTCTTGCACAGATGACCCTTTTATTCAATGTGTAGTAAGCGAAAAGATACATCTGCCAAAATCAGTCATGCTTTCTCCATTCAGTGCAGCTGAAGAGTAATGATGTACTAGATCATAGAATTCCTGTTACTTGCTTAAGCGACTTCCTCTAAAGCTCACTGATTTTTGTGCTTACTTTAAAAAAATCATCAATGAAGCCAGCATACTATGGCAAATTCTAAAAATATTGCTGACTACTGAGTCAATGTGGTGAAGGTTCAGAAAGGGTATGATTCAAATTGTCGATTCCCTGTCTGTGAATTTTCTTAGTCTGTGAGTCATTGCAAATCTCCTATCATAAAACCACGTTCCTTTCATTTAACGCGCCATTTAATGGAGTTTAGGATTGATCATCACTACTCATGAATTAAAATAGTTGGCAATTTCCATTGGTGGTTTCTACGTGTCTTAACTTTGAAGACTCTTGGTATTGTTACAGCTACAGTATACTAGCACCAAACACACATTCAGTCCCCCGTTGATCGAGTTTTGTATTGTTTGGTTATTACTGGTTCCCATTAGAGATGAGCGAATATACTCAATCGAGCACCGTGATTTTCGAGTACTTCCGTACTCGGGTGAAAAGATTTGGGGGGCGCCGGGGGGGAGGCGTGGCGGAGCGGGGGGGTAGCAGCGGGGAACAGGGGGGAGCCCTCTCTCTCTCTCCCTCTCCCCCCTACTCCCCGCTGCAACCCCCACTCACCCACGGCGCCCCCCAAATCTTTTCACCCGAGTACGGATGTACTCGAAAATCGCGGTGCTCGGGTGAAAAAGGGGCGTGGCCGAGTAGGTTCGCTCATCTCTAGTTCCCATGGCACTTTGTACCATGCATTAGATGAGATACGTAATCTAACTTTTCTCAAGTTATGCGGCTATGTCTTCTAATTAGCTCTACCATTCTCGAAACTGTTCAGCTGTGCATACTGTTTTATGTGGAAGTAATAAAACACAATGAAGAAGGAGGATTACTTAAGCATTTTCTTCTATAGCCTCCTTGTGTCTTCATTCATATTCTCAACAAAACAATAATTACACATGACGAAGGTTGGCAAAAGATTCATAAAGCTCAGCCGAACTAGAGGAAAGCACAACAAAACTCCAGGGCAACTACAACTAATTTTGCTTTGTCACTGGAACAGGGTTCCCAAGCCCCTTGTACTTCCTCATTGTATGACCGCAGAGAGCCAGAGTTTAAATGGAGTGGCGGTTGGACATGCATGCTGCCAGTCCATTCATTGTCTATGGGACTGGTGCAAACAGCTGTCTCATAGATAATAAATGGAGCAGCAGCTCACATGCCTGATCACCAATATGTACTTATTTCTCCTAACTTAAGAGAAGTGGGGGCTTGGGATCTCTGTTATAGTGATCACTGGGGGTCCTAGTGATGTTTTTTTTTACCTTGTGG
The DNA here is from genome assembly GCF_035609145.1 of Eleutherodactylus coqui. Lineage (NCBI taxonomy): Eukaryota > Metazoa > Chordata > Amphibia > Anura > Eleutherodactylidae > Eleutherodactylus > Eleutherodactylus coqui. The sequence continues at coordinate 74,941,108 of NC_089849.1, forward strand.
GGCAAAATTGGCTGCAGTGACCCTTGAGGTTTTGTTTTATCTTCCACTGGATCAAACAGTCGGGTACTTAAAATGTATAGCATTGTGTTGTGTTAGTTTCAAGCCAGACACAATAATAATGTCCTGAAAGGATAAATATATACACTATAAGTACAGATGCAGAAAACACAAAAAGTATATAAGGAAACACAAAACAGGGATAAAGGGAAACTACAGAAGAACCCTATGTGTAAGCAGGGCAATCGCCCTGATAAGGGCAGCTTCACGTCAGGAACCTGGGGCAATCCTGACTCTCTGTGGATAGCAACAGGGAAGGTGGCAATAGTTAGATGTAAAGCTAGCATAAGAACCACAACTATCAAGGCGATAAGACATAACAAATAACCCAGATATTACAGTAAATGAACAGCAGTCTTGGCTTTAACTTGAGACCTAGATCAGACAGGGAACTGCAGAGCAGTATAGATACACCTTCAGACTAAGAATCAGACAGGGAGTCAGGCAGGAGTCAAGATGACAGGGAGTTTTAGACTAGACTGGATGTTTAATTGTGTGATCAGACAGGGAGTCTGATCAGACCAAATGAATAACTGGAGCCCACTAAGAGGAGAAGCCAGAGTAAATGTACACAAACTATGGCTTATTGGTTGGCTGCATGGTCCCTCCTCTCAACCAGCCAATCTGCCCACACACAGGAGAAGTATCACTGCTGGCATCCAATGCCAAAATGACAGTTAGCATGCATCAGCATTAGAATTCCATGGAACGGGACTGACATAATGATGTCATCGGGGTCCTAATCCTCAGTCATGGTCGGTGAGTCACGACATTTTGCCGTTCTAAATAAACCTTGGCCTCAGATAGTCTAGTAAAGTGTGAGAGAATGGTAGTTTTAATCCCTCTACCTGATGGAGATTGTCTTCCACCTTGCCTTCTTCTGGATCAACATTGTAGGATAACAGATTACAGGCTGGATGGAAATATGTATATTTTCAGCCTTGCAAACTGTGTTACTTTTAGATCCTCGGCTCCTCTATTGCTACATTAAATATACATATTTTCAACTCTAACTAATTTGCATGACAATCAATGTGGAAGCGTTAATACTTGCTATCCATATTGGTTGGCATCCTACATTCCTGGAAACATATAAATTAGGCGCAATCTTTACAGATTCTTGAGAGGAAGACACTTTTACTGCAATTTTTCATTTTTAGCAGATGGCAATAATTTCCAGTAAAACATATACACTATTACTCCAAATGGAAGCCAACAGAACGTGTCTATGTTATTCTTCTGTTAAACCTTATCGCAGCCATTTATGAAGAAGTGCAACATTATAGCGAGAGTTATTAAAATGAGGAAAAGAATTGCAATGCAATTCAGTAGAAAGCCATTCTCCGTAAAATGACATTTTATTGCCTATCAATAATACCTAAGAGAATATTTGAGAAAATTGCAATGTCTGTCCCAACTGTATTCTATTTTCATTGCTGAGTGGATGTATTCTCCAAGCGGGAAAGAACAGAGCGGCTCTTAGTTAATAGAAATGAGCAACACAAGGCGACATGAATGTGAACCTCCCCTTCCTTAAACTCTATTTCACTGCGCATTTGCCCAAAGGTCCCCATAGAAGTCTATAGGGGGTAAGCAAATGCCATGCAATGCGCAACAGGATACTCAATACGCTGCGCAATTCTGCAGAAAAAGAACACATCTGGAACTCACTAAACCGCCATTTAAAGCGAGACGTGTTTGTTTGCTGTGCGCAAATCTGCTTGCTTCAGCCCAACCTATTTGTGCAATGAACAAGGTTGATTTTTGCGCACATTGGTGTATAGTACTGTAGTTTAGGTGCACGCAGGATCTGTCCCCCCCCCCCACGCACACGCCGTGATTTAAAAGACAAGCCTAATGAAGTCCAGATGTGTTCCTTGCACAGCGTATGCATATTTAATGCACATTTGCGCACCTCCCATAAGCTTCTAAAGAGCCCTAGGTGCGCACAAAGCAGCAAAATAGAGCAAGGCCTACCTTTTTACACATGCAAGAAATCGCGAACAAAAACGTAAATGAGAATGAATCCATTCACATCACTGGGTTCAACTGTCTGCGTATTGTACGCCTATATCTTGCATGCGGACGTACACATGCAAATACATCCGCCCGAAGGAGTTCCAAAGAAGCCTATGATAAAACACCAGAAAAAAGCTGTACTTTAAGCATGATAGGATTTTGAAAAAAATTCTATGTACCCCAAAAATGTACCAAAAAAACAATAAAGAATGCACTGTTTGTAGTGGCTTTTATGACTCCCTACTGGCCTCCAGCTAACATCAAGAAATAGCATTTTGTGCCACAAAAAAAACAGCCCAAACCACCAGAATCAAAACTGCAAGGAAAGTGGCATTTTTGAAAGCAAGACTATTTGTGAAAACAGCCTTATAAAAAAAACCTCCAGCAGATGTTCTCATTGTGTAATTCAGACTTATTTCAATAGAGTAACTATTTTTGAGAAACTACCTCTTTACCGATCAGACAGGACACAGCAAGATAGTAGCATAGCCGCAACAGAACAACAACTCCGTGAATAAATACAGCACCAGAACGAAGCACATAGCATAAATACAGCACCAGAACGAAGCACATAGCATAAATACAGCTCCAGAACCAAGCTCATAGCATAAATACAGCACCAGAACCAAGCTCATAGCATAAATACAGCACCAGAACCAAGCTCATAGCATAAATACAGCACCAGAACCAAGCTCATAGCATAAATACTGCACCAGAACCAAGCTCATAGCATAAATACAGCACCAGAACCAAGCTCATAGCATAAATACAGCACCAGAACCAAGCTCATAGCATAAATACAGCACCAGAACCAAGCTCATAGCATAAATACAGCACCAGAACCAAGCTCATAGCATAAATACAGCACCAGAACCAAGCTCATAGCATAAATACAGCACCAGAACCAAGCTCATAGCATAAATACAGCACCAGAACCAAGCTCATAGCATAAATACAGCACCAGAACCAAGCTCATAGCATAAATACAGCACCAGAATCAAGCTCATAGCATAAATACAGCACCAGAATCAAGCACATAGCATAACTACAGAACCAGAATCAAGCACATAGCATAAATACAGCACCAGAATCAAGCACATAGCATAAATACAGCACCAGAATCAAGCTCATAACATACATACAGCACTAGAATCAAGCTCATAACATACATACAGCAGCAGAACCAAGCACATAGCATGAATACAGCACTAGAATCAAGCTCATAACATACATACAGCACTAGAATCAAGCTCATAACATACATACAGCACTAGAATCAAGCTCATAACATACATACAGCACCAGAACCAAGCTCATAATATAAATATAGTAGCAGAATTAAGTAATCATGTTGCAGGGGTGCCATTCTTTATATACATAGATTAATTCTATGGAATGGCAAATTCTAATATGCTACTTTAAACATTAAAAAGGTATCATATAATGGCCTAATGGAGGCCAAAAGGACACTCTTTTGGCCTCCTTTGGGTGAATGGAGCACTATGGATACCCTTAGCATGTACATCAGGTGTAGAAGAGGAAGATGATTTGGATGGACAGACCTACAAGGATGATTGCCCTCATCATATAAATCTGCCAATGCCCCCCCCCCCCCTTCTACACGTTGACGGCTGGCACGGTCTACTGTATAAATCACGTTTTAATGTTAAACATGGTTTTAAAAATTTTCACGCTGACCACACGAGTGTCTGCATATTTTTACACGCATTTTAACTGCGTTTTTGCACATCGGTGGCTGCATATTTGCATGCACAACTACAATTTTAACTGTCACTTTTGAAAATCGCATGATGATTGGTGTGATAACACAATTACCAGTTGCCATTTTACGTCTGAGCATAGGGACCAGAGAAAAAAAGCTGCGTGAATAAAATAAAGTCTTGTTCTTTGTATAGCAGCGACTTATTCCGCAGCGATTTCATGGAATTTTTTTATTACCCCCCACCAAGCTGGGTACTCATTTTACTGACAGATAGGCTGGAGGGCTGAGTCAACCTTGAGCTGGCAACCTGAACCATGCAAGGATTGAACTTGCAACCCTCAGGTTGTGAGCAAGAGCTTAGGGCTACAAACACTCTGCACCACACAAGATATACCTACATAAACCATGGTCTGTACTTAGGGGGAGAGATTCTGCAGAGGATATTTTGCTGCTGGTGTGAAAACATGTGTACCAGCAGAGAAGGTAGAGTGGGATGTAGTGGAGGAGCCAGAGAAAGAATCTGCAGGGCTGTTATATCACTCACTATACAAAATTAGATGTGTACTTTGAGATAGGCAGTTTGCAGAACCCATACTTGTGCTGCTTTCAGCATATATAGCAACATAGCAGACAAACAAACTGCGCTTTGGCGTGGGAGATATTTCAGTTCTCTGTTTACGGACTCAGACGTTGTTCAAAGTCTGGACAATACAAAAAAAAAAATTCAAGCCCCCACAAGGAATTGTCATTTTACTGCAAAACATTTGTTTTCGGTGACACCCCTGTGCTACAAGTGACCCCCACATCACTGTGCACCATTTTTACCAATTTTTGGGGATTAGCGCAGTATTTCCCAGATGTATGACCATATTCCTATGCAATTAGTGGGGGTTTGGCTGCATTGTGGATCTTCTGGAGGCCAAATGAGTGAATTAAATTTTTACTTCCTTTGGCCGTCCCGAATCATGATGATTTTGTGGAAATTGGTCCAGTCCCGACTCACCCCATTATTCTTCTAATCACTCATTACTAGATATAGCTATTAAGTAAGACAACTATGTAAATTTGGAAAGCAATTTGTGGCCTTGCTATGAATCTGCACATATGTAATAAGCTAAATGTTTACATAATTAAACGGGTTGTTCATTTGCAAACTATGGCTAGCCTATCCATAGGATAGGTCATCAATAGTAGATCTGTAGGAGTTTGCCATCCAAGACTTTTGATGATCAACTGTTTTCCAAACCAATGTGCATGTGCACTGAGAGGATTTAATTTCAAAGGTAATCTTGGCTGTAATACCAAGACTGGCCACTGCAGTTGGAACGGAGCTGTCTGCTTCCTCCAGAAATCCATTTAGTGCACAAGCGCAGGAGCTCAGCAGACAGCTGACTGGATGGGCTCCTAGATGGCAGACTCCTGCCGATGTATATTGATGACCTATCCTAAAGATAAGGTATCAATAGTTCAAAGCTGCACAACCCATTAGAACACAGAGGTGCTCACCAATGCACAACAGATTACCTGCTATTATATAATAAATTACAAGAATAGTCCTCCAATATGCCCTAGGGCCAAGTGCAATATCCAGTAACATTTCAGCAATGTAATTTGTGGGGCTTCTATATAAAATGTTGCCATATTAACCTGAAGATTACAGCTCTGCTAGGAATTCTCTTTGACATTAATAGATTTTGTCCCCATCCACTCTGAATTGTATAGCAGAATGATAATAAAATCAGGTTACAGTGAGACTACAAAGGCTGTTTACAACCCGGCAATGTAACCTCCAATGTACTAAATGTCAGGTTGACATGTGCCTAGGTGGTGTTCATTCTGGTGATGCTTAACCCCTAAAGCCCTTTTTTTTTTAATCCATCAATATAGCTGTCTGAGGACTTTTTATTTTGCGGGACGAGTTTTATTTGTCAATGGGATTATTTAAGGTACCATATATGTACGAAAAAAAACTTAAAAAAACTTTTTAAAAAATTAAAAAGTAGAGTGAATTTAAAAAAAAAAAAAAAAAAAGAAGGAAATTCCGCCTTCTTTGGGGGAAGTCTTGTTACTATGGTGTACACACTGCAGCAAAAATAACATCTTGACTTTATTCTGTGGGTGAGTACAATTACTGCAATATAACATTTATATAGTTTTTTGTTTTTTTTTGCTGTACTACTTTAAAAATATAAAATATCTTTGGAAAAAAAAAATATATATTTTCTGACGTCATCTTTTCACAGCCAGAATCTCCCCCCCCCCCCCCCCATCAACACAGTTGTGTGTGGGGCTAATTTTTTTGTGGGCCGTCCTGTAGTTTCTATTGCTACCATTTTGGAATATATATGGCTTTTTGATCATTTTATATTACACTTTTTCTGGGAGATGAGGGAACAAAAAAAAAAAAACAACAAACAAACAAACAAACAAAAGCACAATTCTGGCCTTTTTTTTAATGACGACCTTTACCGTCCGTTCACCTTTCGGGGTAAATAATTGCTACTTCGATAGATCAGACTTTTATGGATACAGTGAGAGCAAATATTTTTTTTATTATAATTATAGGTAAAAGGCAAAAGTTTTTGTCTTTTTTTTAAATCCCTGCCCACCTCACCTGATTGCCTGTCACAATTTGGAGGTCTCCTCTATGTATTCCAGCTATTTCTCTGCAGTGTAGCACCGTTATTTTTCACCATCTTGAAGCTGAAAGATTTTTCACTTTCACATCTATCCGATTATGCATTGGCACAGCTATGATATTTCTGTTACAGTTCTAGTCGGTTGCCTAGATACGCATGGCGTGGGGCTCCCTGATCTTCACCCATGCCACTGTCCCTGGAGATAGCCCTGATGGTGGACATGTCCAGGCAGCCAACTCTGACCCTACGCTTCCCTAGGGGAGGACAGGCAGGGACTGCTGTTCCTATGCAAGAGACTATTACCCACTAGCACTGACAGGAAAGGCAGATGACAAAACAAACACGAACAGTACACACAGGACAAAGGCAGATAAGGCCCTGGCTGATAACAGCTAGGTCTAGCAGACAAGGTGACAGAAGCAAGATACTAACAGAGGTAGACTGGAAAACCCTGGCTGACAACAGTGAGGTCTAGCAGACAAGCTGACAGAAGCAGGATACAAAACAAGGCAGACAAGCTAGCAGACTGAGGGAATGGCACAAAGTACCAGGACCGATACCAGCAGGTTAGAGTAGCTGGACTACTGAGCAGACACTGAACACAAAACAGTGAACAGAACAATGAACACAAAGAACAAGACACTGAAAACACCACAAAGTACAGGACACTCAAAACTGAACACAAGTAGCAGGGCCAGACTACTAGCAGGGCCAGACTACCTGCAGGGGAGAGCAGGAGCAGGAGGAGGAGGAGGAGGAGGAGGAGGAGCAGCAGCAGCAGCAGCAGCAGCAGCAGCAGCAGCAGCAGCAGCAGCAGGACTACTCAGCAGACTGGCTAGCAAACAGAAGACTGAACAGAACAATACTCAGCAACTCCCAGCCAGACAGAGCTGGATATTATAGGAAGGCGGGAGGAGCCGATAGGTGGATAGACCTGTCAATCACCAGCACACTACTCAGACACATAGCAGGGTAATTAACTCGACTGAAAGGCACAGGAGATGTCAACCCTGGATTGTCTGGACAGAACAAGGTGTGCTGGCGAATTAACTATGAGCTGACAGGCGTAACAATTTCCTTCTGCCAGAGGGGGGATTTACTTAGCTACATCTCTAACTACCGTGTTTCCCCGAAAATAAGACAGTGTCTTATATTAATTTTTGTTCAAAAAGGTTTAACTTTTTTACATGTATAGCTGCCTGGACACTATTTAAATTGACTTTTTTAAATTAACTGTTAGCAGGGCTTAATTTTGGAGTAGGGCTTATATTTCAAGCATCCTCAAAAAGCCTGAAAAATCCTTTTGCATCCTCAAAAATTCTGGAAAATTATGCTATGTCTTATTTTCAGAGTATGTCTTATTTTCAGGGAAACAGGGTAGCTGTGATCTCCTCTATCATAGCTGTGTGACAGGAACTGTATAATCATCAGTAGTTGTGACAGGGGTGACTGCAGCCAGGTGCTCTGTAACAGCATCACACAGACTGAGAAACTGACTAGAAAACAAGCATGGGCCTGTTTTTGTCCTGTTATGCGGCCATTTTTTACTAGTTCTTTTCTTGGGCATGAATACTACGACCAAGAAAAGATAATGCAGGACTTATCTTCCCGCTGTTTTTTTTTTTCAAACTCATGCACTAAAATGCGGAGTTTGAGAAGTTTGAGAAGGTAAAAAGAAAACCCCGTTCATGGGCAAGCATAGTTGCACCTTTAGAATGCTTTTGCATGGCTGCAAATCCGCGTGAAATTTGTGCGCTGCGAGACGTACGAATATGAACCCCAGTCTTTTGAATGGGGCCATATACGTGATCGATTTTCTCTCGTATCGCGTTGTGGGAAAAAAGATTGAGGCATGTCCTATGTTTGGGCGTTCCTTCAGAACACATTGCCCATTGTTTGAAAATGTAGTGAAATTCGCCTCACTTTGAGAATTAATTGCAGCTTGTATTGATATTGTAGTATACATAGTTATGTTGCAATGCTATTATCACACCACAGTTGACAAGATGTGAAGGTGGAGCCATAGCCTAAAAGTGAACCTACTGAACATAAGGGCGTTAACTTAAAAGGCTTTGGGCTACTCGAATATTAGAGACTGAGATACAGGCTAGATAAAGATGAGGTAGTGAAGATGCCCCTAAGATGTCGTTGAGAACTATTTCATCAAGTGGATGAGTTTACCTAATGGCTTCATCATAGGGCTATGTACAGCTGGTTGGTCTTCGCATTGTAATTCATCAGAAACTCAACGAGATGCCATAACAGTTGTTCGAATTTGGAAGATGGGGGTCAAAGGAACGAAATGTGCATCATCGCAGTGTGCCTGGAGCACTGAGGTGAGCTGCTCAATGTACAGCATCATACGGTAGTGACATTCTGTAGACTGGATGGACAAATTTAGAAGTCCTGATTTCAGAAGACTGCCACTTGCACCCCACTACCGTCATGAACGCTTGTAGTGGTGTCGCTTCTTCAGAGCTATCTGGTGTGACAAATGGAACTGTCTAGAGAAAAATTGAGATTCAGTCTTGACAATGATTATCACTGAGTGATGGTCTGGAGGCAATAGGAATGATCTTTCCACCACTTTGGAGCCCCTCACAGCTCATCAACATGGAGTCATGGTTTTAGGTGCCATCAGCATCAATAGCCAATCACCTCTAGTGCGTATCATGGGCAGACTAAAGGCATGTCGTTATGTGGATGAGGTGGTGCTGCCCATCACACAACCATATCTTCAAGGCAGAGGCGTAACTTGAAGCTCCTGGGCCCCAATGCAAAACCTGGAATGGGGCCCCCAACTATAATTCTTTATTCATAGTACTGGGCTCCCTAGTTGGGGAAGAGAGGCCTTATGGGCCCCCTAAGGCTCCTGGGCCCGGGTGCAACCGCATCCCCTGCATCCCCTATAGTTACGCCCCTGCCTCAAGGCACACCCAACACCTCTTTCCAGCAGAAAAACACGTGGCCTCACCCGTGAACATCAGCAGGCATGCTTGCCAAGCATTCTCCTCTTTGCCTTTTGCACCTGGGAGGGGGGGGGGGGGGGGTTCTTTCTTGTCTGCAAGTTTGCAGCACAACCTCGGTCGTTAAGCCTTGCCTGTGTTTTGTTAGTGCTTGTTATTTTCTCTCACCTGTTTATATTCCTGTCAAGCTCCAAGCCACATTGTAATGGTGTTGTTCAAATATTGTAGCAGGTGTCTTTAATGGGATTATCTTTTGAGTTCAGCCAGCATTCTGTCCAGCATGACCCTCAGATCTCTCTCCTATTGAGAATCTGTAGGACACGATTGGACGTTGAGTAGAGATGAGCGAATGTACTTGCTAAGGCAAACGACTCGAGCGAGTATTGCCTTATGCGAGTATCTGCCCGCTTGTCTCTAAAGATTCAGGTGTCGGCGGGGGGCGGGAATCGGCAGGGTAGAGCGGTGAGGAACGGGGGGGAGATCTCTCACTCACTCTCTCCCCCCCTGCTCACTCCTGCAACACTCTCTCTCACCGGCAACCGAATCTTTAGAGATGAGCGGGCAGGTACTCGCATAAGGCACTACTCGCTCGAGTAGTTTGCCTTAGCGAGTACGCTCGCTCATCTCTAACGTTGAGTGAATTCTCCTCCACAGCCTCTTAATGAAGATGAACTGTTGACTGTAGTCAATGCCACATGGTCAACACTACCCTAGGACAATATTCAAGCACTCACTGAATCAATGCCACGTCACGTTAACAACTTATCACCCCAACATGGTGGCCCCCCTATTTATTGATCATCCTGTTTATTGGGCCACATGAGATGTGTAATTGATAGATAATTAAGTTCTGAACAATTGAATTTAATTTCAATGTGTTGAGTTTTGTCTCATTTTGAGCATTTCTTTGCGGTTTGGCATTTTCTCTGCAACATTCTTGGAACCCATGAAAATGATGCGGTTGTGTTGCCTCAGCAGCTACTGTATGTAGCTGCCAATAAGATAATAGAATATCTGCGTAGCCCTGACCTTAGCGGGTCTGACAGAGATATAATGTGACTGATCCTCAGAGACTCCGTTTGTGCACTCAAGGGTGAAAGTTGGTTGTCACAGTTACAAAGTCACCTGCATAGAAAATTATGGATCGAGAGAAAACATGATTGGAAACAGCAGTCCGTGCAACCAGGGCAACTACATCCAGTTTGCATGTTCTTCACATGACTGTGTCCATATTTTCTAGGTCTAGTGAGACAACTTCTTTAAATGAATTTTTGCTGTTGTTCATAAGGCAGTACTATATATTTTAGCTTTGTACACATTCTATTCATTCAAATCAGTCCCTGCTCCAATAGTGCTTGCATCGCACAAAATGATTACCGCGCAAAATTTGTTCAGAAGATCATGATTGCCCTCATCCACTCTCGGTTTGATTATTGCAACTCGCTGCTGATCGGCCTCCACCGTGCCAGACTCTCCCCTCTCCAATCCATTCTGAATACAGCAGCCAGGCTCATCTTCCTGTCCAGCCGCTACTCGGACGCCTCTGCCCTGTGCCGGTCACTGTAGTGGCTGCCTGTCAAATATAGAGTTCAAACTCCCTACCCTCATCCATAAAGCTCCCCATAGCACCACGCCGCCCTACATTGCTTCTCTCATCTCAATCCACCACCCAGCCCACGCCCTCCACTCCGCTAACGAAATCAGATTAAGCTCCCCTTTAATTCGAACTTCTCATTCCCGCCTTCAAGACTTCTCCAGAGCAGCACCAGTCCTCTGGAACGCGCTACCCAAACTTTTCGGGCAATCACTGGCACACAAAACTTCAGAAGTGCTCTAAAAATGCACCTCTTCAGGGAGACATACTGTATCCCCTAAACCAAACCCCTCTGTACTCCGCCTGATAACATGCTCAGTGTCCTACAGACTGCAATTCCTGCTGGCCAGGGGCGTAACTATAGAGGATGCAGGGGATGCGGTTGCACCCGGGCCCAGGAGCCTTGGGGGGCCCATAAGGCCTCTCTTCTCCATATAGGGAGCCGAGTACTATGAATAAAGCATTATAGTTGGGGGCCCCGTTACAGGTTTTGCATTGGGACCCAGGAGCTTCAAGTTACGCCTCTGCTGCTGGCAGTCATCAACCGCCCCCCCTACAGTCATCCTGATTCAGCCACCACACGGCTTGACCATTGTCTATGTGTATAGCCTCCCTCACTCTCCACCTCGCCATACCGTGCACATCTCCAGCCCTTTACCTTCTGTATCACCCCATTATGTAGTATGTAAGCTCGTTGGAGCAGGACCCTCACCCCTACTGTTTCAATCAACTGATTACTACATGTAACCCTGGTGTTCTTTCTCTTCCCCCTGTTTTGTAAGCTCTGCGGAATATGTTGGCGTTATATAAATAAAGATTATTATTATAATTACACTCATTATGTAGCTTCCATTGACTTCTATGGAAGTTGCCGAAACATCAAAGCACAAGGTGTTCAGCTGTTTCCTTAAAACCCAAGCAACACTTTGAGCTTCCTCTCTCACACCTGAAAAATACCGATCAGTTAATTGACTGGAATTGAATTGGAACCTTAGTGTGTATGAGACAGGGAAATTGCATTGTAAGTGCTGCTGGGACAGGAACTCATATGCAATGCTGTAATATATAGTGCTGCTGTATAAACAGCAGGAAACAGTTATTTAAAGGGTTGTCTCACAATGCACCGCCACGTTATACCGAGTCCACCAGGCTCACAGAGAAAATCCTCAGGCCACGCATGAGGTTCAATAAATCCAATAAACCATAATGCTCTCACACAAGGCGTAATGTTATCAAGCTGAACATTTACAGCCCGTGTCCTGCTTTTCGCCTCAAGTCAGATCAGGGTTAGTTTACTCGTCTGATACAATATTGCATGCAAGAATTTCAATGCAGCTTAAACAGCAAACGTGTTTGCGCACGCTTTTGCGCACGTGAAACTCACGCCTGCAAGACATGGTGAAGCAAGCTCATTGATTTCAATGGGTTCGTTCTTATGAGCGTGTTTCTTGCGTGCAAAGAAAAAAGATGGGACCTGCCCTATCTTTCTGCGTTTTACGCAAAAAACTGCGATAGAAGTCTTTGGCAGGGTAAAAAAGTCAACAGGAAGGGTCTGACAACTCTTGTTCACATGTAAATATGCTCCATATTTGCGCAAATGTTCATCTGTTGAAGCCCTAACGCTGTATTTACAGAGGCGAGTGCTATACCGGTCCAAGAAACGGCGATTTCTCCTGTGAGTGTGATGCGTTCTGCGGAAAAAAAAACGCATCCTATTGCGTCTCTGCACATGCCAACTTCATGCACGTTCTTCACGCGTGTGAAAACTACATGTTGTTACATTTGGAAGAATTAAGCACTTCATCGCACTTGCATGAAAATCACCTCTACACGCTCGCGAAAATAACCCCTTGATTTCCGTAGGTTAATTTACATTTCTTGCCTGCACTGATAGTCCAAGATCCAAAAATTGCAGCGTGTTCAATTGCTGCCATTTTTTTTTTTCAAGAATCGCCTATTATTTTCTACGGGTGCGTGTAAAAAATTGCGTTGCACTCACGTGTCGTGCGATTCGCGTTCAAGTGCAATTCTGTTTTTCTATTTTGATTACTGGAAAAACATGCGATTCTTTTCACACCTGTGAAAGATGCATGAAACCTCACAGGCACAGCGATGCCGTATGATGCACTTGTCTTGCAAAATGCATCACAATTACAGGTTTACCGCCTATACAGACGAACGCACGCGCAAATACACTCACCGCAATGGAGCGCATTTGTGCAGGAAGTTATAAGTCTTCGTTTTTTTTACTGTTCATACTTGGCGGTATTACACAGAGTCTATCTTTTCTCATATATAGATTTGGAGCGGGGAAAAAAAGGCTCGTGAGAATGAAACCATTGGAATCAATGGCCTCGCCTCAACAGGTTTTGTGGGTGGGATTTTCACATCTGCATAATCTGCGCGCACAATGCACAGAGAATAGAGCCCATTGGAAATCTAAACCGGAAACCAGCTCCTCTGCAGACGCTCCCGCGCACGGACTGGCTGGAAACTACGACCGATGCACAGGAAAATGGAGAAAGTCCAGCGTTGGGTTAAAAGTAGAGATGAGCGAACGTAGCCATTTCGGGTGTTTTTGCACTTGAGCACCGTGTTTCCGAGTAACTGACTACTCGGACAAAAAGATTCAGGGGGGTGCCGGGGGGCGGCGTCGTGGAGCGGGGGGTAGCAGTGGGGAACAGGGGGGAGCTCTCTCTCCCCATTCCCCACTCCCCTCTGCAACCCCCCGCTCACCCCCGGCGCCCCCCGGCACCCCCCCGAATCTTTTCGTCCAATTAGTCAGTTACTCTGAAAGCGCTGCTTGAGTGCAAAAACACCCGAACCGAGTACGCTCGCTCATCTCTAGTTAAAAGCTTTCAGTCTTTATTAGATGATCCAGACAGACAGACATGGAGGTACAAAGGACATGTGCCGTTTCACATGTTTCAGGCAAGCCTATTGCCCTTACGGTGCCTTCACACTGGCGTTTTCGCAGTTTTTGTCACGTGAAAGTCAATAGGACCTTCTAATGTTAAAAACGCAGTGCGGTTTTCAATGTCATGCGATGCGCTTTAACATTAGAAAGTCCTATTGACTTCCGCGTGAGAAAAACACAGCAAAAACATGCAAGAAAAATGCCAGTGTGAAGCTGCCCTCAGGCTTCTGTCACATGGGCTACAAAATGTTGAGATCTTGTGGCAATGTGACATCACTACAAAACACATTATGTAAAGCCGAGGGTCTCCAATGGGTTCTTTCGGCTGCATCCGCACGGGCTACAGAATCATTGCTACAATGAGGAGCCAATGGTTTCCGATGGGTTCTTTCAGATGAGCGATGTTTTGTAGCCTGTGCGGATGCAGCCTGACATAAGTGCGCTTTGTAGTGATATCGCAGGGCTACAAATCTCACCATTTTGTAGCCCGTGTGAAACAAGCCTAAATCATATACTGTCTGGGTCATCTAATAAAGACTGAAAACTCTTACGCCTGCTTCACACGGGCGACAAAGTCGTGCGATTTTGTTGCATTGCTACAATGCTACAAATCCCATGTATGTGAAGCCCATGCTTTCCTATGGGTTCCTTCACACATGCGATGTTTTGTAGAATTTGACAACCTGACACAAAAACCTCGCGGGTCCGGCGATATGCACGCAACTCGTGAGATTTTGTAGCCCATGTTTCCCTATGGAGCCTTTCTAAGTGTTGCATCACATAGCACCTTAGAAGCACTGTCAGCCCGGCCGCGTCTTCTCCCTGGTCCGCTGCACTGGTCTTCTTCTTCTTTTCTTCTGGCCGGGGATTGAAAAAAAACCCACCTCCTGGAAGCGCTGCCTCTGATTGGCTAAGACTTAGCCAATCACAGTCAGCGCTCAATGAACCAATCATAGCCATTCATTGAGTGCTGCTTCTGATTGGCTAAGCGTCAGCCAATTACAGCTAGCACTTCCAGGAGGATTTTTCAATCCCCGGCCAGAAGAGAAGAAGACCAGTGCCGGGGTCCCAGGAAGAAGATGCAGCCGAGCCACAGACAGCGCTTTTAGGTGATGTATACTTTTAAAAAAAAAATTTCTTTGGCTACGGCTTATTTTCGGAGTAGGGCTTATATTTCAAGACCCTCCCCAAAAATCCTTGCATGTGGTGGTACAAAGTCGCGCGACTTTGTAGAGCTACAAAATTGCGGTATCACCCCGAAAAACCGCAGCGATATCGCACGGACCAGCGATGTGATTTTCTTCGTGCCAATGCCGTATTGCCCGTATGAACAAGGCCTTAACCCAATACTGGACTTTCTTTATTTTCCTGCGCATTGCTTTCAATGGGTTCATTCTCACTCTCACTTCTGTGTACACCTTTCACGTGAAAACACCCCCCCACTCCCCGCAGCAGGCTCTATTTTGGTGCGCATTTGCGCACCAAAGGCACCATAGGAGTCTATGAGGAGTGCGCTACACTGCGCAATTATGTGGGGAAAAAGTACACCAGAGGCTAATTAAATCTGCACAGCCTTATAAATCACGGTGCAGGTGAGTTCTGTGCCATTTGAATGGTCCCAGGGAGTGCGAAAAATCTGGTAAAAAAAACCCCGCGGATACGTGCATTTTTGCGCTTACATTCGTGCGAACCCTCTCTTAAAAGTGTAATATCAGTCCGATTTTCTAGAATCCATATTGCACTCGCTTGTGTAAATGCTCATATAAATATAGCCTTACACCCCATAGAACGCTATAGAAATATTACACAAAGGGTACACAACATTGCAAATTGCCCTCCATGAACAGTAACAGTCACACCACAGTGTCAACTAGTAACTGGTCAACTGGAACCACCATTTCCCATGCACATTAACTCACATATATGCCACTTAGTGCATCCCTATAGGACAATACTGCTATGTGCAAAAGATTCTGCAGGCACAAAAGTTGTCTAGATTTTCGAGTACCATCCTCCTGTAACCCTCAGAAGAATTTTTGACAGTCGAATAACATATCATTCAAGTACTTAATCAATGCCATAAACTTTAATCTACACTGCGATGACTATTGGATACACTCTTGATTACATATAGATCACACGAGGTTCACATTCACCTTCAACAAAAGAGACAATTCTTGTATGATCTACAATAGAATACCTAGGAGGTTTTAGAAGACACTCAGTGCTCCATATCTAGTGTGTAAAGCAATGGTCTCCAACCAATGCTTCTACATATTTTGGGAAACTACAACTTCCATCATGCCCAGGACTTGCAGAACATCTTAGGAGTTGTAGTTTCCCATAGATTGGAGAAGAAAATAAAAAACAAATCATAGAAAAATCTCAATACACTATTTTTTTGTGTCGATGTAATATATTCCAGCATGGGGAATGACTCTTCTACACTGATTAATGTATGTACATAAAGGGATCTGTGGGGTGTACATGCGTAATGGCGCATAAAGTCATCTCAGCCGCTTCCAGCTGCTCTGACCTCTTCTGTTCCAACGGTTTGCAAATCATCTTTTGTTTTACGTAGGAATGATGACATTATTACGGTGCGCTACCTGCTGAGTAATATTACAGATAGATGTTTATGCTCTCCTCATCTCTAGCGGACACCTAGAGTAGTAATGGAAGAAGATTAACTACTTCAGTGCTGGAGACTTGAAAGACTCACTGCAATATCTGTTCAGCAGAGATAATGTAGGGGATACACACGTTTATACATTTATGTCAATATGTATACACAGAGCAGTTAGTATGTATCAATCAATGGGTAAACATGTTTCTCTTTCTTCCAAAATTTACTTTAAGCACATAGAAAAAAAAAAATATATATATAGTAAATTTTGGAAGAAAGAAAAACATGTTTACCCATTGATTGATACATACTAACTGCTAGGTGTATACATATTGACATACATGTATAAATATGTGTGTATTTGTTTACAAGTATTTATTTAAGTATGTGTGTATGTATTTACCAATTGATTGATACATACTAACTGATATATATATATATATATATATATATATCTAAAGTACATTTTGGAACAAAGCAAAACATATTTACTATTTACTAATAGATTAAAGAGATAAATGTGAAATATAACTAAAGTATTTGTACAAGTTCTATGGTGACAAAACCCAATGTTAAATTTGTACTCACCAATTTATACTATGCGGTAGGATATGGGAAGTGGCTGCAGGTGATGCTCCAAAGACTTCATTCAATAAGTCACACAGGCTTCAGCTTGTTCTGCTCCAGAGAAAACTGCTTTGCTTCTTCTATGCTGTATGAATATTCAAGAGAAAGAAAAAGCTTAGTTCCCAACATTTCAGCCAAATCAACAGTACTCATGATGCTCTAAGCATCTCCGCATCTCAATGGAGAGGCAACCTGTTAGCAGCAGAGAGTAGTAGTGCCTCTGCTTGCAGCCTCTGCTGAGACAATTGGCCAGCTCACTCAAGATGCAGCAGAGAGCAAGATAAGAAACCTAGTGGCATGCTCTTACTATATTACTGCAGCTATTTCCAGGTATCACAGGAGATGAAGAGTAGAACAGAACTAATCCCCAGTAATGATGTCCAGCTATGCATGGTGCAGGCTGAAGCTCTTTATTCATGTCTTCAGTGTCAAGCTGCCCTTACAACTGCATCTTGCCATCATAGCAACACAGACAGCAACCACATCTATAGCTATGGGACATCTGCAAGATCATTTGATAGCATCGGCTGTGATTACAAGATAGCAATGCAAAAGGAAGGAGCTGCGCTGTTGTGCTAGAGCGTATGATGCAGTCTATACAAGAGGGCTCATGGAAGGGTGTATATATGTATGCAGGATGTATATTGCCGCTTGTATTGGATTATAGTGGATGACGGCTGTGCTTTCTAAGAAATTATGCAAATTGCTGAAAAGAATATCAGGCTGAAGCATCAGGGCTGGATGAGATGGTGCAAGTCGTTAATTGGGCTGATTATGCTGTAATGTATCTTCAGGCCAGACTCACACATTATTTTTTAGTGGTGGTTTCCCCAAAGGAAGCTTTAGCTTTCTTACGTTTCATGGATCTATATTTGCTTAGCGCAAGTGACAGAACTAGAACTCAAGTATGTGATGTGGTCTCAACCTAAGGGCTTATTCACACGGACGAGACTGCATTGTCGCAAACAACATTGGACAGCATATAGATAACATCTGTTTGCTGTCCGAATTTTACAAATCCCTTAACATTGAATAGGCTATTCTTGTTGGTGGAAATGGACCAGAATACTGCATGCTGTCATTTTCTTTGCACACATAGGCTAAATGGGTCAGAGTGCTGTCTGCGTTAATGCTGTTGGACAGACAAACAGCATACATATGTAAATCATACCAGTTGCATCTACTTTGTCACGTCTGTTTCGTACGTGCAATAACTGCAAACCAAAATCTATTCTCTCTGGCAATGTTCACACCACACTACCAGGAATCCCCTGCAGGAAAAAATTAACAAAGGATGGAAACTTTTCCTAAGGGGAACTAGAGGGGAACTAGAGGCTACTGGGGGATGGCCCGTCCTGATAAGGATGCATCCACCCTCATGCCTGTGCCACTCACTAACCCTGATAAATGGTTGGTCAAAAATGGGACCTGGAAGCGGTGGACAAAGGCCCAGCAGATAACAACTGTAGGTGATCTACCACTGCCCCCATCTCTGGTCTTGGGACAGAACTTTCTCCTGAAATGGGAGAATTCCCTTAAAGGTTTTCTTTTTCAAGAACAGTTCTATACCCGACCACAGGTTGTGTATGATGTTGCACCTCAGCTCTGTTTCCTTTAATCTGTGTGGAACATTTTTTGAAAAAAGCAGCCATATTTTTATTAAACCTCGAAGCCCCTTTGAATGTGTATTCCAATTTTAGCCACTTTAGATGTTTATGGTTTACCTACAGGATAGTCCCACCTGTTCGTAGAGAATGGCAGCCCTGTTATCTCCACCCATCATGGTCAATTCTGTGGATATCCCAATAATTTCTAAAATGGTAAAAGCCCTTTAAGCTGTGTTCACAAATTAGGGAGATTATATGTATCGGAAGTGAATCTACAAAAAAGGAATCCTCGGAACTGCTCTTGTAGAAGTAGTTGAGAGTTCCACTACTAACATTTTGTTATTGTGTTTTTCCTTGATGACCTCAAAGGGGAAAAATGACCTAAAAAATGTTACTTCTAGATCCCACTGTAATTTCCCCCACTCAACATATCATCTGTGACTAAGTAAAATTACTCTTTTATTTAGGAGTCAAAGCTACACCATACCATATCAATTGATCTACTCCAACATACTGTCTATGACAGTGAAGTAATTCCATAAAAATGCATCAACCCAAAACGAACCCTAAAACATCAACATAATGATTCTCCCGATAAATGTGTATTATTTCAAACCACTGGGTAAAAAAACATATTTTTGACACATATTCCAGATTGTATCATCTTTCTGTATGCCATGATGGATGGGCTACAGTCACCCTAGATGCACTCAAAGGAAACACACCAAAGAAGGGGAGATCATCTACCATTATTACACATCCTGAGCCTAAATAGACGGAATGTGACACAGACTGTTCAATTTAGCTCAAACATCCCATACCACTTGATTAGCCTAAAATCCTAATTTAGCAAATACAAATTGAGTTAAAGAGCAGCAATTTTCTCCATAATGTTCTCCCTTAAAATTGCAAGTGCATATAGCTCTAAAAAAAGAGCCATTAGGTTCCTAGCAACAAAAATGAAATTACCGGTGGCCTTGGACAGATTCTTCAGCAATGATTTTGGATATCAAATAAGTAAATTTAACCCTATCCTACATGACTAATATTATTTCTGTATGTTGGTGCAAATTGATACTTCTGCCACTCTTACCATAGCACCTACCAGGCCTCCTATGTCCCATTTTAGAGGGATGGTCCCTACTTTTGACCAAATTCCTTTGCCCACCTTTTTTTCTGGACAATAGGTCTCCAATGGGCCACTTTTAAAATGGATCTAAAAAAGCAACCCTTCAGTCCTGATGGCTGCACCGCTTCTCTGACTACCTGATGCACACTGTTCAATTAGTATGCAGTAGCAGACATTGCATGCTGATTTGATTGGCCAGTGCTACTCATATAGGCAGTGCTGGCCAATCAAAGCAATGGGTAGTGTCTTAGATTAACAAGTTACCACCCAAGCCAGGTTTGCCCATGTAGCCATGCCTAATTTTTCAAATCTGACACGTTTTACTTTATGTGGTGACACTTTGAAATGCTATTACTTATTCAGGTGATTCTGAGATTTTTTTTGTGATACATTTTACTTTAAATCCACGTTAAATTTTGGTTGGTATGTTTTGCGTTTATATCGAAAAAAATCCCAAATTTAGCAAAAATTTGGAAAAATTAGTATTTTTCAAAATTTTACATTTTTTGCTATAGATACTCATACCGCACAAAATAGTTAATAAATAAGATTTACCATATGTCCATGTTATGTGGGCATCATTTTTTAATTTTCCTTTCTATGAGATGAGTGCTTGACTTCCGCGATAGAGGGGTGATAACAGCAGTGCTTTGTTACTACGATGGGTCAGGGCCATCACATGCCTGGAGATCATGTTTATTGGTCTCCAGGCAAAGCTCTATGATCTGTGCTGTCACTAGAGTCTCAGATCACAGAGCTCCTTCACAGCAGGAGGAAGGGGTTCTCTGCAAGGACCTTTTAAAAGGTCCCTGCAGAGATAGATAAGGACGGCCTGGACATTAATAGTCTATAGGTGGTCCTGAAGTGGTTCATAATGTGCATCAAGTAGTCACGGACGTTTGCCATTAGTTTCCTATTACAGACCCATAAAAATTTTGCAATGCTGATAGAAAAAAAAAGTTCACATGATAGGGGCCAATGAGAGGATACATTACATATCATTATCATTCATGATTTATGTGATAGTTATAAGATACTATGTTCTTAACTCATTACTCAAAGACCACGGCTTAGAACCATTGAGCAGAAGGCCTGTTTTTAAGCATAGTCTATAAACTGCAGAGATATGTAATCAATCATGATCAATATATTCTACACTTGGCCTCCTCCTCTAAAGGATTATGCCGCTCTGATCAGCAAAGTGCTTTATTTGCCCTCCCAACACATTTATGGGATACAAATACAATAAAGCATTAAGCTCAACACCTGCATTTTACTCCGTATCTGAGATCTGCCAAGTGCAATTAAATGTCTTGTAAGACCCTTGAGCAGCAGCTGCTGGAAAACAATTCGTTTTGATTTTTTCTGTACATTCTGCTTGAAAATGCACCTTAATCTTACAGCTCCAAAGACGACTTCTTCTAGGCAGTTTAGTTCTTGCTCCTCATGAGAGACTGTTTGTTCTGGAGCTGAATAGAAGTGTAGCAGAGTGTCTGCAGTAGAAACAATGTTAGGGCTGTGTCACACGGGTGTATTGGCACAGCGTTCTGCGTGGGAAAAATTTGTGCAAGCAATACATAGTCAATAGAACACATTGATTTCAATGGGTTCATTCACATAAGCGCATTTCATTCGCGCAAAAACCATGAAGCATGCTCTATTTTCCTCCACGAAAATAACATATATTGAACCATTTAACTTAATTGGCCATTGCGATCAATGGGAGCATGTTCATTGACAAACTGGAGCAAGTTCAGAGAAGAGTTACCAAGATGGTGAGCGGTCTGCAAATCATGTCCTATGAGGAACGGTTAAAAGATCTGGGAATGTTTAGCTTGCAAAAAAGAAGTCTGAAAGGAGACTTAACCCTTGTCAATCCAATTTTGAATTCAGGGTTTCCTAGGGGGCTTTTATCTTTCTGCCATTTTACAATGGCGCTATCTGCTGGTTAGATCTAGTACTGCAGTATCTAACATGCCGAAGAGGCGCCCGACAACAGAACGGCCAGTAATATACAGTAAGAATACCCTGCTGGATGTCTTCCGACATTGGAGCTATAAAGGCTTCAATCAGAATGCTGGAACATGTCAGACAGTGGATTGGAAAGGGTTAACAGCTGTCTACAAATATCTGAGGGGCTGTCACAGTGCAGAGAGATCAGCCCTATTCTCATTTGTACAAGGAAAGACTAGAAGCAATGGGATGAAACTGAAAGGAGGAGAAACAGATTAGATATTAGACAGTGAGGGTGATCAATGAGTGGAACAGGTTACCACAGGAGGTGGTGAGTTCTCCTTCAATTGAAGTGTTCAAACAAAGGCTGGACAGACATCTGTCTGGGATGATTCAGTGACTCCTGCATTGAGCAGGGGGTTGGATCCGATGACCCTGGAGGTCCCTCCCAACTCTGCCATTCTAGGATTCTGTCCTATGTAAAACAAATTTCTTGGATTTCTTAACAAGAATCCCGCTTTATAAATTGAAATGTGCTTATGTGGTCAATGCAGCTTTTGTGAATCTCAATTATTTATACAGTCTGACATTTTGTAATTACAATTGGGACTTTATAAATAAATCCTCAATTTTAGCTGAAAATGGACCTTCCAAGCCACCCCATGTCCAACCTTCTTTCAAACATAACAAATTTCTTGCCTCAGACCTGAATGAGTATGCTTTAAGGCCGCCTCTACATGCTGTGTGTCTGCTGGGGGCTTTCTGCAGCGGAAAACCCAAAGCAAATAGCTGTAAAGTTGCAGTGGCCAAATCCACACCTAATTGGTTCAGGTTTGGAAGCATTTTTTAGTTCCAGATCTGCTGTGGATTTTAACCCTAGTATTTGAAGGCTTGAATTCTGCATCATAAATCCACAGCATATGTAGACATGTTGTGGATTTAGAATCCGCAGTGGTTTTGGAAAAAGCTGTGGATTCGGTGTGGAAATTTTCTGCACCGCGTGAAGGAGATTTTAGACATCTCATCCCCATGGCCTCTACTGTAAGTGCTGCAGAATTTCTGCTTCGATTCCTAAGTGGAAAATCCACAGCATTTCCACCACGTGTGAAGACAGCCTAATAGATTGTCACTGCAGGAGACTCCTGGGACACCACAGCTCTACTCACATTGGTAGCTACATGTGCTACTCCTTTTCCTAACCCAATATCAGTCATGGGGAATCCAACATACAGAAGGTTTAGATGAGGATGGCAAATCTCTAACCAAAATGGAGATTTCATGTTTTGCTTCAGATTTCCATAAAAGTATTTTTCTAATGTTAGTGGAAGATTGATTGTTAGGAAGATGAATAAATGGATCCTACCACTTATGTTAATTTCCACATCTCAGTTGGGCTCCTTGGGATTTACGACCATCTACTGTATAAGTGCTGTTTGCAAGTCAGGTGATATTAAGGTTCGAAACCTATAAGACCTAATTTACTATATATGATGCATTACTGCTCTTTAAACCTTTGAGTTTTACTGAGCCCTAAAATCCTTAATAAGAAGAGTAGGGCTTACCTGGCTCTAAGCGGGAGGGAGTCTGACCCGCTAGCACCTGAAGTCTTGGCAGACTCAACCAGTAGTAGATTGTCCTTGTGTCCTGCAAGGCCTCCATATTAAATGAAGAGCAGCAGAAGAAAGAACCCAGATTTCAAAAAATGGGTACAAACAGTATAGTAGGGATAAAAAATAAAATTTCTCTGTGCTCATAAGGAACAGTCAATATTTGGATATGTCACTTATATGAAGGGGGGTTACAACTCCCAATTGAGGACCCCCTCCCTAGAACCAAGTGGATCCTTTGGCCCTAAGGAAGGGTTCCTCAGTTGGGAGTTGTAACCCCCCTTCATGTAAGGGACATATCCAAATATTGACTGTTCCATATGAGCACAGAGAAATTTTATTTTTTATCCCTACTATCCTACATCATGTATGTACTTCCAATTTCATATAGACACACATCATACTTTCTCTATCAGATTGCCTATGAATTTAACAGGAAAACATGGTGCCATGTTCCATCAAACTCTATATTTTGGAGCTATTTGGCCCTAGAAGCACTGCACACAGATTGCCTATGACTCCATAGTATAGACCCACAGTGACTCTGTGTACTTCTGTCCAGCCTCTGTGCAAAGACCTCTGCCATATTGTTGAGGTCTAAAAAGAATTGCGCCAAAATCGACTTTTATGACCTATCCACAGTATAGGTAACAAAAGTCTGATCGGTGGGCGTCTCA
Organism: Eleutherodactylus coqui; assembly: GCF_035609145.1. Taxonomy (NCBI): domain Eukaryota; kingdom Metazoa; phylum Chordata; class Amphibia; order Anura; family Eleutherodactylidae; genus Eleutherodactylus; species Eleutherodactylus coqui. The sequence goes on from NC_089849.1 coordinate 74,965,249, forward strand.
ACTCTGGGATCCAAAGAATGAGGATCCTGTGTTCCCCTATCCTCCTCACTGTGGGCACACTGCAGTGAGGAGGAGACTGAATGGAGGAGTCACAGTCAAGCATCCATGGCACCGCTCCATTCATCTTCAATGGCACTGCCATAGATAGTCAATCACTTATATTTGGCTACTTCTGTCATCCTCATTGAAATGAATGGAGTGGAACCACTCATGCTCAACTGCCACAACATTCAATCTCCTTCTCACTGGAGGGGGGTACAGTAAGCCTTCAGTGAAGCTGTGGGGAACACAGGATTTTTTTTTTTTTTTAACTCAAAGTATTTTACCAAAATTTTGCCTATTGTTTCTGATGAAAGTTAAACCTTTTATTTTAGGCTTTGAAAATACAGTATATCATGCCCAAACCCATTGCCACATGGATGTACCGTATAAGCAAACACCACGGCACCGAGCCACAATCCCTGAGATCTGGGCTCTGACCACATTTTCAGTTTTCCAATACGCAGTGTATTTTAGATATTACAATATTGGAGCTCGTTCAGCCCTTAAATGAATGTTTTCTCTGCTTTAACCGTCATTCATGCAATCATAATGCAAGAGAAATAAACAGTCTTTCTACACCAATCCCACGTAGCACTCGTATTGTAAAATGCTCTTTAATGCCCTTTTTATATTTTTTTACTCTTTCTTTCATGTTGGAGAAACACATGAAGCTTTCCTGCGGAGCAGCAAAGTACGAGACCGGGTTTAGTTGAGCCCGCTTTTTCTCTTTTATCTCGGGTAATTTAGAGACTGTATAACAATTTACCTTAACCCCTTATGAACCAGCCATTTTTCATTTTCTATTTGGGGTAAAATTTAAAAAAAATGCAATTACACCATTTTTTTTGAGTTTTGTCCTTATGGTGTTCATCATGAAATAAAAATATTCACTATTTTGCGGGTCAGTTGGATTATTGGGGTACCAAATTTAGGGCTCAGTCACACTGGCGTTTTTACGTACGTATGTTTCCTCCGTTTGCGATGTGCATCTATATAGAACCAATGCTTTTCAATGGCAGCGGTTAGATGCCTGATATTGACCTGCGCACAAAAATGCACAGCGGTAAATATAGAACAGCGGATTTTGAAATGTAGGTAACTGCGGCATCCGTCTTTTCTGGATGTGAAACCCCTGGATGCTGAACTGCTATGAAGAGCTTTCAGCATGCGAGGATTGAATAACAGCTGAGAGCTGCCTCTGATTGGTTACAGTGCTAAGCCAATCAGAGGCAAGCCTTTCAGCTTTAAAATCCCTGCCTGCTGAAAGATCTTCAAAGCAGTAAGAAGAAGACCCGGCTGGACACGCCTGAGCTCCGGCAGCTGCAGAGAGGTGAGTATATATATATTTTTTTTATTTTTTACACATCTTAGGGATGATTTTCAGGGAAGGGCTTATATTTAAAGCCCTTCCCCAAAAATCACTGCAGGGCTTGCCGGCAGCCTATTGCTTTCAATGGAACCATCTGTAGTGCCGCCACCATTGAATTCAATGGGAGAACATCTCGATCCTCTGCTACAGCTATCACAGCTGTGGCAGAGAATTTCTTCCTCTCCACGGGGAGTCCCATTGTCACTGGACCCTGTTACAATGCTGTCACAGTGTTCAGTGACAGGGGGATTCCCTACGGAGATGAAGAAATCCTCTACCACAGCTGTCACAGCTGTAGCAAAGGATCGCAATCTTCTCTGTATGTCAATAGGGCCGCCGCTGCTGCAGCCGGCCCCATTAACCAAAGGCGAAACCCCTGGATGTGACTTCACAGATTTTTATATCTCACTAGGCGACTTAAACATGTTATCACTTGATCGTTTGCACAAAATACTGCAATATTACTGTTCTGCAGTGTATTGTACATTTTAATGTTTGCCTAGTAAACCTTGCCACGGGTTAAATAGGCTTCAATACATGGCAAGCCTGAAAGCCTTCACTAGACGCTCAGCTGCCATGTGAACCAATCAGCACCCAGTAAATTGCGTTAGAGAGGAACATCCTCTGGCTAACAGCTTAGATGCCACGGTCAGCATTCACCATGGTATTAACCCTTTCCAATCCACTGTCTGACCTCTGAAGACATTATGATTTAAGGCTGTACAGCTCTGATGTTGGAAGACGTTTGTCGGGGTTCTCTTACTGTATATTGCCAGCCTCTCTGCTGTTGGAGCCTATCCAACGTGTCACCTTATGCAGTACTGGCTTTAGCCAGCATATGGCGCCATTGTATAACAGCAGAAAAAGAGTAAACCCCCTAGGAAAATCTGGATACAAATTGGATTGGAAAGGGTTAAAGTGGTTATGGCCAAAGCAAGCAACTGTCAGCTGTTTCACACAGGTGGCACCACAATTCGTGCTATCTTCAGCATTTTATAAAAGGGGCGCAGCGATTTCCAGATCCTCGGTTACGTGGTGACACTTTTCTATATGCATGAGATTGAGATTGCTTGCGCCTATTGTAGTTTAGTATAAGCATGATTTTCTTTATGAACTTCATATATGTGTGACCCACTGATGGATTTCCCCTGTATTGATGCTGCATTTCCTTATATGTCATTCTCAAACATTTTTTATGCTAATCTCTGCAGTCCTGTGTTGGACATTGATTTTTGGGTTGTTATATCGTTTGATGGGAGGGATTTTTTGGTGGGACTATAGTTGTCTTCATACAGGATTCACATATTTTAGGACACTGCTGACACATTTCCCCCAATGATTCAGTTGTGCGTGGGACAAGTACAATAAATAAATGGGTCACCTATGTCTGTTCAAGGGAATACATAGCAAATGTCAACAACTGTGTAGTGTGTACCATAGTCCTAGAGATGCCGCACGATGATTGAGAGAGCAGTAGAGATGAGTAAGCATACTCGCTAAGGACAATTTCTTGATCGGGCATTGTCCTTAGCGAGTACCTGCCCGCTCGGAAGAAAAGGTTCGGCTGCAGGCGCGGGTGACAGGTGAGTTGCAGCAGTCAGCAGGGCGGAGCAGGGAGGAGAGAGGGAGAGAGAGATCCCCCCTCCGTTCCTCCCTGCCTTCCCCCGCCGTTCCCCGAACCTTTTCTTCTGAGCGGGTAGGTACTCGCTAAGGGCAATGCTCGATCGAGTAATTGCCCTTAGCGAGTATGCTCGCTCATCTCTAGAAAGCAGCTATTTAATAATGACAGGGAAATGATGGAAAACGTTTGTAAGGCTGGTTTCACGCTCAGTGTTATGCAGCCAGATGTCAGTTAAAAGCTTATAGTGACATATGAATAGCGTTTTTGCAGAATTTTTGGATCATGCCTGATCTATGGGATTTTTTTGAATACTCCTTAATAGAATACTCCTTAATAGACAATGCAACAAAATGCCACAAAATTAAAAGCAAATGTTCTCAAGTTTGCAAAAAAAGTAAAAAATCACACATGCAGTTTTTGACGCAATTTTTTGAACCAATACCAGGCAGATACATCCTTCTTTTATACTTCCCCTTCCTTTTGAATCCACTCTAGCTTTAGCTCTAAAATGTGTATTGAAACCCACCAAAAACTGCCAAAAAAATGCATTTTAGGTCAAGTTCAAATGACCCTATGAGCGTAATACGCAGTAGCAGGGCTCAGTCACACGGGCGCCGATCCGTCCGTGTTTCTGAACGATAAGACGGCTGCACTGCAGATGCGGACGACTCTCCGCACCGGCCGGAAAAAAAGAACATGTGGCTGGCAATGGAGCCGGTCATGCGGAGATTGGGTTAGACAGACACTTCTACAAAAGTGGCAAGGGTGCAAATGTTTGTTCAACTAGGACTCGCCCTAAAAATATGAACTTTTTAAAGCTGGATTTCTGAAGTGACTTTTTATGAACTCCCTCAACAGAAGACTCCAACAAAGAAATGTGGCACGTTCCACATATATTGGATCTGGCAGAGCATTTGCACACCTTCATATGAAATCAGAGGCATGCAAAAGATATAATTAGGCCCTTTAGGCCTTATTGCCGTGCTGTAGTGATAGCGTTGGGCATTTATGCTATTTGCATAGCATGCTGGGCAGTTAGTGAGTGGAAACAGCCATGATGCAACTACAATATGGTTGGATCATTGTTACGTTATATTTATGAAGGGTAACTCTTGGTTAACAAAAGGCAAGGAAAAGTCCATTGGGTCATATTTAGTGAGACCAATGCTTCATATGTCAGTCCAAGTAAGCTGTGTGTGCACCCAACTGTTGTTGTTGTTAGCTGTTTAGTCGTTAACGACCCTCGGCGACCCTAAAGGCGAGCTCCCTCCATGTTTTTCAGTTTTGCACTGCTTCTTTCAGTTGTGTGATGTCCATGCCAGTATCAGCCATCGTGTCCTTTGGCTGTAAGGCCTTTTTTTGCCACTGATCAGTCCAAGCATTATAGATTTTTCTAGCAACTCTGCTCGCATTACATGGCCAAAATCCGTGAGCCTGAGCCGAGTCCACGTGCCTCCAGTGATATATTGGGTCTTATACAATTCAGGACTTCTCTATTTGTTACACTTGCTGTCCAACTTTGATCAATAAATGCACATTTGACTCGCTTGCTAGCACCTTCACTCACCAGATTGAGACCTTTGTCAGCTATGAGGTGGAGTAGGTTTCTAATGTTAGGCTCCACCAACTTTAGGCTGTTAGGCTCCACCCACAATATTGTGACATTAAATGCTTCTTCCCCCCAAAAGCCCAAATTGTGCATTTCTATGTACCAGAAAATAGTCTTACAGGACATAATGGATATACTCCAATGTGTGTGTGTGTGTGTGTGCATAGTCAAAGTACAGAGTACAGCTGAATTCTTGACATATTTCTCCAACCCTAAATGATAATGCCACTTTATTTTTAGTTTATTTATTTCTTACTGAAGTGCCGTTGAGGTTATGGTATATGTGCATACTCATTCAAGACCAGTATGATAATATATATTCACTATGTACACATGGCACTCTCACCCGTTCTCTACATATAATATGTAACTATATACAATAGAAGAATGATTGGGTGATGTAAAAGGTTGTTTCCCACTGTTAACCCATCTCATATTTGCAGCATATTTCACATCTTACTTTTACTTTCGTGCATAGTATTTACTTTATATGTGAGAGGGTTAGTTATGAGTGTGGCACTTGACTCCTATAATGGTGCTCTACTGGAAGATGGCACAATGAAGAGGTAAACACTCAGCAATAAACTTGAATTAACCTTATAGGAGGCGTAATGGTTACAGACACAACAGGTACAAAGCTTGGTGATTACAGTCTCTTAAATGCACAGAGAATGGTGGTTACGGGTAGCAATGAACAGTCTTTCAACAGGGCACACAGCAAAATGGTTAATATTTCTCTCTCGGGCTCGCAGTGTATTGGTTACAGTGACTGTTAATTTCACAAGGCAATTCACTTGAGTAGAACTTAACAGGGCCCTCTGGGCCCTCAGGGACTTGACTTGGTTGTGCCCTCTAATAGTAACTGGTCAGAATAGCTGTATTTCCATGCTTTTGCTGATCCCACAGTATAGTACATTTCTCCAGGTAGCAGTATGAAGCTGCTCCAATTCTTCACTTGTAGTAAAGGGTTTTCAGTCCCAGGCATAGTTGCCACTCAACAAGACCTCAGGGTCAACAGCTATAGCATGGCTTGCTAGCTGGACCCAAATTCACTTTTCACAGACTGGAATGGTTGATGCTTGCAAATAGTGATGAGCGATTATTGAGTAATTGGGTCTGGAGTGGCTGGCCTGATTTTTCAAAGATTTTGGTTGTACTACCCTGAGCCTTATATTTCTAAGTGTAACTTGGACTCTGGGGCAGCAGCTACCTTCCTCTCTGATCTACCTCTATGGAGACTTACTGATGTGCAACACACTTGGCTAAACTCTCCCCTTACTGGGCAGGGGATTGTAGAAGCAGTGGCTCCCTTCCTCTTTTTAAGACCCTACATATGCACAGCTTTTCTAATTATTGGCACAAGATGTTTGGTGAAGAACTGTATCTCCTATTACTTAAAGCTTTTACTACTGCCAAATCTGCGGCTTCCTTCCCTCCATCAATGAGAGAGGCATTAATTCTGGTTATGTTGAAGACAGGGAATTCTGACAAAAACTTTTGCTAAAATCCTAGTTTCTAGGCTGAATAGAATGATTTCCTCACCACCCTGGCCAGACTGGTTTCATGCCAGGTAAAGCCAACAATATCAGTCTTAGACGTCTTTTTTTAAATGCCAATGTGGCCGGCACTGAGGCAGATGCAGCTGGGACCTGCAATAATTCAAACATCACCACCTTTCCCCTGAAACAGGGCACAAAGGAAGATTGTCCTCTATCACCCTTGCTTTCAGCCCTGGCAATAGAACCGCTTGTGGTGGCTGTCCATCAATCCTCATTCTTAGACGGTCCCTGATTGAGAAAACTTCCCCTTATGGAGATGACAACCTGCTTTATTAAGTGGACTTAGGTCTTTACCAGGATTCCCTACTGGACCTTTTGACTGAGTTCAGCTCCTTTTTTAGGCTCAGGGCTAATTGGGCTAAGTTGGTGCGGTTTCCCTTACTTGATGGTCATGATGCCTCTTTTCCTCTGCGTGAAGGATTGCAATGTGTTGACCAATTTAAATATCTGACAGTTCTGTCTAGAGACTTACAGCATTTAGAAAGCTTAATTTAGACCCCTTGATAACAGAAATGGATACTGAGTTAAAGTCCTGGTCCTTCCTTCCCTTGTCCTTGTTGAGGACAATTAATATATTTAAAATGATTTCGCTAGGAAATTCCTCTATTTGTTCCATGCTCGCCCTATATATTTGCCTTTAGAGTTCTTTCGTGAAGCTGATGGTATTCTTTGATCTTTTATTGGGAGTAGAGGCCGCCGTGTTTTAGCCTGTCTGCCATGCAGGTGACTAAAGAATTTGGGGGTCTGGCAGCTACTAATATGTGCTTTTAATTTCTAACAGCTTAGTTGTTTAATGCTAACTGTAGGCTGGACTGTGATCTTAGTAACACGGCGACATCACTATATGGTTCTCTCCTGGGATTATGTAAAAGCTTAGCCAATTTTACGTAGAGTTATAAGCTTACTTCCAAGTGCAGTATTTTCCCTATGAAGGTAGTAGCCCACACATGGATAGCTGTCAATGCCTTGATGGGGTATGCTGATGTTCACTATTCCACCTAATCACCACTCTGGCATAACCACTATCTGCCCCACTTGGTTGGACTTCCAGTGGGTAAGTTTTGGTCGGATATGGGATTGAAGTATTTGGGGCAAATTTTTATGGACACAGCTGTTTTTCCTACCTTTGAGTCTCTCCAATGTTTAATGTATGGCAATGCACAATTTATTTCTCTCCTGGGGCCACTGGAGCCCACCAGGCTAGAGGAGCTTCTTAGGACTGAGACTCTTGCCAAGCCTCTAACGTGTACTTATAACCTGTTACATTCTAGAGGGTCTAATCCTTTCTGCAGTCAGTGCTAGAAATATGCTTACTTATACAATACAATACATGATACAAAAATTAGTTAGTTATTAGAGATGAGCGAACGTACTCGGTAAGGGCGATTTCGCAATCGAGCACCGCGATTTTCGAGTACTTCACTACTCGGGTGAAAAGTACTCGGGTGCGCTGTGGGGCGGGGGGTTGCAGAGGGGAGTGGGGGGTAGCAGCGGGGAACAGGGGGGAGCTCTCTCTCTCTCCCTCTCCCCCCCACTCCCCGCTGCAACCCCCCGCTCACCCACAGCGCACCCGAGTACTTTTCACCCGAGTAGTGAAGTACTCGAAAATCGCGGTGCTCGATTGCGAAATCGCCCTTACCGAGTACGTTCGCTCATCTCTATTAGTTATCCCTATTTGGAAATACACTTTGTCTTTGAACTTAGTAAATAAGTATGTACCATATTACAAGACTTTATATATGTTCCGAAGATATCCTACTAAATGTGAGAAAGTGTGGTCTGCATGGCTGACAAGAGACCAGAATTGAACCCCCTTGGTGAATGGTCAGTGATTGGACTTGGTGTTGTGTACAATCCCCTGCTTTTTATTTTCTTTGTTGTTTGTACTTGACTGGTTGTGCAATGTTTCTAGTGTTGGAGGCTGCAGATATTTGTGGGTGCGTCCCTTTAAATGGTGCTCCATCTATCCTAGTGTGGACCAACGTTCGATATCAGATACTTTCTCCTTGCTTGAAATTGAAACCAGGTATATCAAACAGCCTCTTGAGGTTGTTGTTCTGTGTTGTATTTTATTTCATTTTTTGAAAATATAATTAAAGCCTTTAAAAAATGTTAATTGAAACCTAAATCAGGTTCACTAATTTGGCCTCCAGAACGTCCCCAATGCAGACAAATTGCATGGGAATGGAGATGGTGCGTCTTCAATGAATGTGGCTCAGTGATTAGCGCTGTTACCTTGCAATGCTGACGTTGTAATCTCATTAAGGACAACATCTGCATGGACTTAAGGCCAATTTAGACACAACACTCAAAAGATGTCGCTCAAGTGACTTTTGAGCGATCATCGTTGTGTCATTTACAGTGAGCGATCACCTTGCACTGCCAGCGGAGGATGCAGAAGACAAGTGGGGAGTCCTGCATCCAGACGTTTTCTGCACGGAGCGCCCGGCTGTTCTACAGCCGAGCGCTCAGTGCCGAGTATGGAGAACAGAGCTGGACCGCTCTGTTCTTCATACCCAGCCTGTTATCAGGGAGAGGGATACAGCTGAAATAATAGTATCAGCTGTATCCCGTTGTGAATCCCTGATAAGGCTTATCGTTGTCTTTCAGCACGCTGAAAGACAAGTATGAGCGACAGGATAACGAAAACTGCCCGATGTCAGTGCAGTTACACACAACGATTATCGCTCAAAAGACGGATTTTGAGTGAATTTTGAGCGATAATCGCTGTGTCTAAATGGGCCTTTAGAAAAACTCCATACAGATGTTGCCCTTGATCAGATTTGCACCTAGAACTCCAGCACTGCAAGACAACAGTGCAAAACAACTGAACTACTTCACTCATTCTTTCTTCTCCAGAATAAACACAAAGTGAACATAAAAACTCCATGCATTGGTCAGATATGAACCTAGGACTCCAGCACTGCTGATCTGAACGTGTGACCTTACATTCCATAAACAGTAGAAAAGAAAAAAGTAATAATATACAGCATCAATGTTAAAGGGATATTAACTATAAAGAAAGAAGCATAGCAACATTACACAAAATACAACAAAGTTGTGCTGTTCACTACAGTAAGGCAATTGCAGTCCAGTAGCTAAAAAAATGGTGTGTGAGGTTCATTGTTGCAGTTGATTTATCTCATGGGATTGACAAGACAACTGTTAGGTGGATTCACAACTGGCTGAGTGATGGTACTCAAAGAGTAATCATAAATGGCTGCACATCTAAGTGGAAAAATGTATCAAGTGGGGTACCTCAAGGCTCTGAACTAGGTCCAGTGTTGTTCAACATTTTTATACATGATCTGGAGGAGGAAATTGATGGAAAACTGATCATATTTGCTGAGGACACAAAGCTAGGAGGGATAGCTAACACTTATGAAGAGAGAGAGTATTCAAAAAGATCTAGAAAAGCTTGAACAGTGAGCGGCGACTAACAGAATGGTATGTAACAAGAAGAAATGCAAAGTCCTACATCTGGGCAAGAAAAATGAAAAAAGCACATACAGAATGGAAGGAAGTGAGCTAAGCAGCAGCACATGTGAAATAGACTTGGGTATACTAATAGATCATAGACGGAACATGAGTCAACAATGTGATGCAGCAGCCAAAAAGGCAAACACAATTCTGGGATGTATTAAGAGAAGCATAGAGTCTAGGTCACGTGAGGTCATTATCCTCCTCTACTCTTCCTTAGTCAGACCTCATCTGGAAAACTGTGCCCAGTTCTGGGCACCCCACTTTAAAAAAGACATCAACAAACTGGAGCAAGTTCAGAGAGGAGTTACCCAGATGGTAAGCGGTCTACAAATCATGTTCTATGAGGAACAGTTTTATGAACTGGGAATATTTAGCTTGCAAAAAAGAAGGCTGAGAGGAGACTTAATAGCTGTCTACAAATATCTGAAGGGCTGTCACAGTGCAGAGGGATCAGCCCTATTCTCATTTGTACAAGGAAAGACTAGAAGCAATGGGATGAAACTGAAAGGGAGGAGACACAGATTAGATATTAGAAAAAACTTTCTGACAGTGAGGGTGATCAATGAGTGGAACAGGTTACCACAGGAGGTGGGGGGTAATAAATAAATTAACTGAAGCGCTTCCTTCCCTACATTATACCTGAGACTTACTGTATGCATTTATGTTAGTATTTCTTATATTGTAGGTACGTGCTATTGCACAGATTTTCCCACTTAGCTGTTTTTATGTATTCATAAAATACATGCCATATTGTGAATGAACATTAATACATGTTGTTTATTACTAAATGGTATGAAATTCCATGTTCTCTTTCAGGCAACTACTGTGTAAGCAGAATATTGAGAACCATTGTAATATATTATCTAATCAAAGCAATTAGCCTTCTCTAAAACTATCTACTTGTTATGAATTTGTTATATTTTTATAGCGGAGTGTCATGTTAATAGGAGTTACTGACCTCCGTGTACAGTAATTTAGTTTTATAACAGCTCTTTCCATACCCGCAGCTCACATTTTAGTTGTATTACATGAATCACAAAAATGTTCCTACTATTGGTCCCTGAAGCCTCAGCTAAAAATTGTTTTTGTCTAATGGAAAGTGGTCTTTTGTAATATCTCCTAAACTTATATAAGCATTGTCACCAATGTCATCCTGTGCTTTACCTCTGCGAATGGAATCTCAATATCTTCTTTTCTCATTCTCACTTATATTAAATTTTAATTTTATTTAAACCTTGCAGATCCTGTATGGTTTAAATGGACCGAGACATCAACAATAGATTTTATTGGTACTACTACATCCTATATCATTAAATATCTATTTACTACACTGCCTTCATTAATTTATAGTATGATGGTTTTTCATTGCATATTATTACATTGACGATAAGGACCACATCGCAGATTTTGTTTCAAATGCACATTAAACGCTCTTCATTGAATAAAATACATGGATACCATATATAAAGAATATATATCAATGTTTCAGACTAATTGTCCTTTATCAAGCTAATGGAGAGAAGAGGTTAATTAGTAGAGACCCAAATCCAAGAAGGAAAATGGTTGGGGTTGGGGGGGGGGGGGGGATCCTCCGTAGCCCACCGTGACGTCACAGACAAGGCAAGATTGTCAGAAACCCACATGGATCAGATACCCCACTGTCCTTCCTGGATAAAGGTCTCTACTACTTGTGCTCTGCTCTCTATTGGCTCAATAAAGGACAATTAGTCACTGCATATTTTTATGTATGGAATCCATGTATACTATTCAATAAAAAACAATGTTTTATGTGCATTTGAAACTAAGTCTGTGGCGTGGTCTTACTCTTTGATATAATAATATGGTTGAGACCTAGAGACAGTAATGACCTAAAACAGAAACATAGCATAAACTATAAGTAGAATTCAGGAGATCAATGTGATAATGAAATGACTTATTGCATGACCATGATTCTACCTCTTGATTTGGTACCTTGCTTTAGATTTCTGTCATGACCTACAGTACATGTGACTCACAGACCTTGGGGATGTATGCATTTAGTAGGCCTGCCAATCAAAGATAACCCCTTTCAGAATGCAGCCCCCCAAGGCTAACAGCTGGTCATTACAGGTCTTGTTCCCAACGCTCCCCAGGAAAATCAGCTGTGATTAGCCAGGCATTTCCTTTACATTGATCACTGCAAGAGAAATGTAGTATTATATGATGACTTTTTTGTTGAATGGCTGTCTTTGTAATACAAGGATGGCTGTAGGTCCACCAGTATGGGAGAAGGTCTTACAGAGTATCTCCATTTCATCTCAGAGGGGGTACTAAGAAGGGGACCCTGCTCTATGACGTTTGTATACCCTACGAGGGCATATGAACAGCAGGTGTGTTCTTGGTACATCCCATGTAATAAATCTAGAGCCCATGGGTAGATGGACACAATCTTCCACTTTTTTTTGCAAGGGACTAGCACCAAGATTGCAAACATTATTTATTGAACTGTGTATTACAGTTGGCCTATGTCACAAATGGAAAAAAAATATTACATTTGTGGGAACCACAATGACACGTTTTTGGCACTTTGCCTATCTCATGGATAAATAAAAAAATAGGATATGCAACAGTCCTGATCGACTGCTCAGTTTTGCTATTTGTCACAATTGGATATGAAAATGTTCTATGTACCCCAAGTCTCAATTGCCCACTTTTGTCTGAAGTGTTGAAGCTTGAAAAACATTTTTGCTCCTCTAGTGTATAGCCAGGGCAAAGCTTCTGGTCCCCGGAGATAGACAGAAAGAGAAATGTCTGACAAACAAAAATGCATCTAGAATGAGACACTTTTAAAAGTACACATGGTACTAAAGTTACATTCTCAAATAATACTTAGCTAATAAATGGTAGCTACAGCTTACTACTGGTGTATCCATCTCCAGGGTCTTGGGAAAGGGGCTGGGAAATACACTACTTTGCACCTCCTGAAAGAGGAGACAGAAGGACATAGCTTTCTTGACAGGTGGTGTTTTAGTAGATCAATGACCAAGAGTGTCTCTTTACGGGGGGTTGATGCCCAATGATTGGCTCCACCCAAAATGTTGATTCAAGATTTAGAAATCATTGCTCTGGGAAGGATTGGTTCAGTGTTGGTAAGGGATTCACCCTAAAGGGTTAAGATTGCCTTGGACTTACAACCAGTTTTACAACCTGGTTTCATTGGCTAGAATTTCATAACTCTCAAGAATATGCTGACCCTTTGTGGGACTTAAGTTGACCACTACCTTTTTAGGTAAGGGGGTGGTGGGCTTGGTCAAGATGCAGTGTCCGCTGATCCTCACTTGGCTTTCCCCCCTCCCTCCTTGTTTTTCCTCTCTTCCTTGTTTTTCTCACTATGCTTTTTTTCTATGCTTTTTATGTAAGTTCCCCATTTTAGAAAATTCTGGGCTCGTACTAGAGAGTGGGTGGTGTGGGGCTCCTACAGCAAGTCCCATTTTCAGATTATTGTGAGGCATATGCATATTTGTCTGTATTGGTTTTCTTTTATCACTAGGCTGTATTTTTTTTCTGATGTGATTCCTTCAAAGCTGTTTGCTGTTTACCTGTCTATGCTATGAGGTATCGCCCCTTTCCCCTCTTTATTGTAATGCCGCAGTTTGTAAATAAATAATTAAAAAAATATTGACTTAGAGAGGTGAAACCTGAAGTTGTAATGACCTCTATTGGCCTGTTTTAGAAACTGCACCCAGATATTGTCTCCTATGTGCTGTGTCTTGATTGGCTGTGGAGAGGTCATGTGTTTGGAGGATCCTAGAAAGAAACAGGAGAAGCACAGAGACTGTAATTGGGTAGAGGTACTGATGAGCTGCTGGTGGAGAAGTGAAATGATCTGCAGTGGAGATGCTGGAGAGAGAGAAATAGACTGGAAACGGAAGCCTGGATCTTTGCATGTGAGAGAGGCTGTTGCTAGAGTACAGAAAGCACTGACCAAACGACAGAGAGAGAGAGAGAGAGAGAGAAAAGCCTTGTTACAGCCACATCCTGAAGAGAGCAATGACTTGTAAGTGAGGCCGACCTCAGTAAAAGCTCCGAGGTGTGCACACCACAGCAGAACTAACAATTCAGTCAGCAGGCCTTCTGCAGCCAGGGGCAAAGACAATAGTGGCCATTTGGATGGCTCTTGCAACATCTGGGCTCAAACAATTGATGTGAACAGAGACATATCAAGAAGGCTTAAGCCTGGAAATCCAGAAATGTTGACACCTTAGCTTCATTTCAATTGTGACACAGACTTGTGGTTTTGTGAAAAATGCACTGCTGATCCATTATAGATGAAATGTTTATACTGTTACATCATTTATATTCCTGTTTAGGCCTTAGTCAGACGGGCGTTTTTAGCCGCGATTTGCGCATGCGTCCGGCGATTTTTTAAAACCATTGCTTTGCAATGGTATCGGACACATGAGCGCTTTTTATGCGCTCGTCCGATAAATTATAGAACAGAAATCGCAGATCGCACCTATCTGCGATCTGCGATTCCTGTTCTCTTCTGTATATGCGCTCAATGGGGCCGGCGGCAGCAGCGCCGACCCCATTGAGAACATATAGAAGACAAATCATTCTTCTCTGCCACAGCTGTAACAGCTGTGGCAGAGAAGAACGATGTTTGCCCATTGAATTCAATGGAGCGGCAATACAGCCGCTCCATTGAAAGCAATGGGCTGCCGGCGTGCGCGGGGTGAATTGTCGGGAAGGGGTTAAATATATAAGCCCTTCCCTACAATTCATCCTAAAATGTGTTAAAATAAAAAAAAATTGTATACTCATCTTTCCGCTGCAGCCGGAGTCCAGCCGCGGCCGCTGTCAGTTCTCCTGAACTGCTTCTTGGCACTATTCAGCCGGCGGGGCTTTAAAATCCCCGCCTGCTGAATGATCTGCCTCTGATTGGTCACAGCCCTGACCAATCAGAGGCCGGTTTCACTCACACACCAATTCATGAATTCATGAATGGGTGAGTGACTGCTGCCTCTCAGCGCTGAGCCAATCAGGGGCAGGTCTGACTCACATCCATTCATGAATTCATGAATGGGTGTGAGTGAGGCATGCCTCTGATTGGCTCAGCGCTGAACCAATCAGGGGGCAGGTCTGACTCACACCCCCTTCACACCCACTGCAGGACGGCCACGCGGAGCTCCGGCTGCCGGCAGAAGGGGAGTATACAATTTTTTTTTATTTTAACACATTTTAGGATGGATTGCAGGGAAGGGCTTATATATTTAAGCCCTTACCGACAATTCATCCCGGGCTCGCCCGCAGCGCATTGCTTTCAATGGAGACGGCTGTATTGCCATCTCCATTGAATGCAATGCGCTGGACAGCTCCGGCCCGTTTCTAATGAAACGCGGCTAGGAGCAGATTTTCGGGCGATTTGCGGGCGACTTGCGCGCACCGGTGACGCGATTTGCGGATGCGCATCCGTCATGCGATCCGCAAATCGCGCGAAAAATCGCCCGTCTGACTAAGGCCTTAATAGGACTGATTTCTTTACAGCATTATTGATACTGTTTTCTGCATTATTGTTATTTCGTACCGTGCATAGACTATTATTAGTGCTAGAATTTACTTAGCTGTAGGTAAAACATATGGCAAAGGTTGAACTGCTTGCCTGTTATCATAACATTACTCATTTTCATTTCTTTAAATAAATATTGTTCATTTTGTAACTCCTCCTGCTGCATCGTATCCTGAATATGTGTTGTAAAATGCACCTCTAGACCGGCCTTTCTGTTTTTCATAATGACAAAAAAGGCTTTAAAACTCTCAGCCTTTATTTTCAATAGAAAGTGGATCTTCAGAATGTGGATTACCAAACTGCTGATATCCTGCAATGAATTACAGCACGGGAAGGGTTGACTTTATTGTGTTTCTTGCCTATGATTTTTCGTATGATGAGACGGATGATAAAGTAAATATAATCTTTCAGCTGCCATTTACTACTTAAATTGTCACCATATAAATATATTCCTGAGATAGATCAACTTAATTTCCTGCATTTAAATTATTCAACAAAAGAAAACATAGACGGTTTTTACCCTAATTTAAAATGCAGTATTTCCTTTGTAGGATCCGGAATCATGCAGCCATGGGAGAAGGTCAGGAAAACAGTGTTCTTGTTATCTCCAAAATATTCAAATCATTTAATTCTATAATCCACTTGGACATTCTTATGGTTTGCTGTCATTGTACTTCTTCACAACATCTGTTAATTCTGATTACTGTGCAGTAGTATTTGCTGCTTTTTTGTTACTAGGCCTCATTCTTACTTGAATGTGAATCCATTTTTCCACCATGTTGCAATTAACCCTTTCCAATCCAATTTGTATTCTGGCTTTCCTAGGCGGCTTACTCTTTTTCTGCCATTATACAACGGCGCTATCTGCTGGCTAAGGCCAGTACTGCATGAGGTGACACGTTGGATAGGCTCTGACAGCAGATACAGTAAAAGAACCCCGACGGATGTCTTCCAACATCGGAGCTGTACAGCCTTAAATCATAATGTCTTCAGAGGTCAGACAGTGGATTGGAAAGAGTTAATACTATCTAATAAGCATTGCTATTAGAGATGAGCGAACACCAAAATGTTCGGGTGTTCGTTATTCGGAACGAACTTCCCGCGATGCTCGAGGGTTCGTTTCGAACAACGAACCCCATTGAAGTCAATGGGCGACCAGATCATTTTTGTATTTCGCCGATGCTCGCTAAGGTTTTCATGTGTGAAAATCTGGGCAATTCAACAAAGTGATGGGAATGACACAGAAACGGATAGGGCAGGCGAGGGGCTACATGTTGGGCTGCATCTCAAGTTCACAGGTCCCACTATTAAGCCACAATACCGGCAAGAGTGCCCCCCCCCCCCTCCCAACAACTTTTACTTCTGAAAAGCCCTCATTAGCATGGCATACCTTTGCTAAGCACCACACTACCTCCAACAAAGCACAATCACTGCCTGGATGACACTCCGCTGCCACTTCTCCTGGGTTACATGCTGCCCAACCGCCCCCCCTCCCCCCCACAGCGCACACCAAAGTGTCCCTGCGCAGCCTTCAGCTGCCCTCATGCCACGCCACACTCATGTCTATTTAGAAGTGCGTCTGCCATGAGGAGAAACCGCAGGCACACACTGCAGAGGGTTGGCATGGCTAGGCAGCGACCCTCTTTAATAGGGGCGGGGCGATAGCCCACAATGCTGTACAGAAGCAATGAGAAATAGAATCCTGTGCCACCGCCA
The DNA here is from genome assembly GCF_035609145.1 of Eleutherodactylus coqui. NCBI lineage: Eukaryota > Metazoa > Chordata > Amphibia > Anura > Eleutherodactylidae > Eleutherodactylus > Eleutherodactylus coqui. Next base: position 74,982,196 of record NC_089849.1, read on the forward strand.
TCAGGAGCTGCACACGTGGGCATAGCAATGGGGAAGCTATGTGCCACACACTATTCATTCTGTCAAGGTGTCTGCATGCCCCAGTCAGACTGGTTATATGCACCTTAACAGTAACCGCGTTGGTGGTAATGTGGTGGTGACTGCGGACCTAGTAGCACGGTTGTATTTTGTTGGTTTTCGGAATGTGGCCAGGATTAAGTGGGCCGTGGCGGGGGGATGGTGTGGGGGCTCTCTTGTTGTGTCGGTAAAGGTGAAATTCTTGGACTGCCACCAGACGAACCAATGCAAAGGCATTTGCCAACAATGTTTTCCCTGTTGGAGGGGGATGTTTTTGAGGCACTACGTGTCCTCTCCACGTGTCCGTGGTTATATGCACCTTAACAGTAACCGCGTTGGTGGTAATGTGGTGGTGACTGCGGACCTAGTAGCACGGTTGTATTTTGTTGGTTTTCGGAATGTGGCCAGGATTAAGTGGGCCGTGGCGGGGGGATGGTGTGGGGGCTCTCTTGTTGTGTCGGTAAAGGTGAAATTCTTGGACTGCCACCAGACGAACCAATGCAAAGGCATTTGCCAACAATGTTTTCCCTGTTGGAGGGGGATGTTTTTGAGGCACTACGTGTCCTCTCCACGTGTCCGTGGTTATATGCACCTTAACAGTAACCGCGTTGGTGGTAATGTGGTGGTGACTGCGGACCTAGTAGCACGGTTGTATTTTGTTGGTTTTCGGAATGTGGCCAGGATTAAGTGGGCCGTGGCGGGGGGATGGTGTGGGGGCTCTCTTGTTGTGTCGGTAAAGGTGAAATTCTTGGACTGCCACCAGACGAACCAATGCAAAGGCATTTGCCAACAATGTTTTCCCTGTTGGAGGAGGAGGGGGATGTTTTTGAGGCACTACGTGTCCTCTCCACGTGTCCGTTCCATGTCAGCAATAGTAGCACTCAGGACAGGCCCCATTAACAATTCTGAAGCAGCAGTATAGCGGGAGCGCAGTCTTCGTTCCATGTAAGCAATAGTAGCACTCAGGACAGGCCCCATTAACAATTCTGAAGCAGCAGTATAGCGGGAGCGCAGTCTTCGTTCCATGTAAGCAATAGTAGCACTCAGGACAGGCCCCATTAACAATTCTGAAGCAGCAGTATAGCGGGAGCGCAGTCTTCGTTCCATGTAAGCAATAGTAGCACTCAGGACAGGCCCCATTAACAATTCTGAAGCAGCAGTATAGCGGGAGCGCAGTCTTCGTTCCATGTAAGCAATAGTAGCACTCAGGACAGGCCCCATTAACAATTCTGAAGCAGCAGTATAGCGGGAGCGCAGTCTTCGTTCCATTTCAGTAGCCTTAGTATAGCCAAGGCACAAGTTACATTTATGTAGCTAAACTGTAGGCCAACCCCACACACCTTTCTGTACCATGAGTGCAGGCGAAGAACATAGAAATTACTATGATTACACTGTAGGTGAGGGCCCCCAAAAATTGGTGTACCAACAGTACTAATGTACCTCAGTAAAAATTGGCCATGCCCAACCAAGATGGCAGGTGAATCGCTTTGGTTAATGTGGCTTAAGTGGTAACTAGGCCTGGAGGCAGCCCAGTGTAACGAAAAATTGGTTCAAGTTAAAGTTCCAACGCTTTTAAGCGCATTGAAACTTATAAAAATTGTTCTGAAAAATTATTTGAGTGAGCCTTGTGGCCCTAAGAAAAATTGCCCGTTCAGCGTGATTAAGTGAGGTTTCAGGAGGAGGAGCAGGAGGAGGAGGAGGAGGAATATTAGACACAGATTGATGAAGCAGAAATGTCCCCGTTTTGGATGGTGAGAGAGAACGTAGCTTCCATCCGCGGGTGCAGCCTACGTATTGCTTACGTATCGCTGCTGTCCGCTGGTGGAGAACAGAAGTCTGGGGAAATCCAGCCTTTGTTCATCTTAATGAGTGTTAGCCTGTCGGCACTGTCGGTTGACAAGCGGCTACGCTTATCTGTGATGATTCCCCCAGCCGCACTAAACACCCTCTCCGACAAGACGCTAGCCGCAGGACAAGCAAGCACCTCCAGGGCATACAGCGCTAGTTCAGGCCACGTGTCCAGCTTCGACACCCAGTAGTTGTAGGGGGCAGAGGCGTCACCAAGGATGGTCGTGCGATCCGCTACGTACTCCCTCACCATCCTTTTACAGTGCTCCCGCCGACTCAGCCGTGACTGGGGAGCGGTGACACAGTCTTGGTGGGGAGCCATAAAGCTGGCCAGGCCCTTAAAGACTGTTGCACTGCCTGGGATGTACATGCTGCTCGATCTACGCACATCCCCTGCTACCTTGCCCTCGGTACTGCGCCTTCTGCCACTAGCGCTGTCGGCTGGGAATTTTACCATCAGCTTGTCCGCAAGGGTCCTGTGGTATAGCAACACTCTCGAACCCCTTTCCTCTTCGGGAATCAGAGTGGGCAGGTTCTCCTTATACCGTGGATCGAGCAGTGTGTACACCCAGTAATCCGTCGTGGCCAGAATGCGTGCAACGCGAGGGTCACGAGAAAGGCATCCTAACATGAAGTCAGCCATGTGTGCCAGGGTACCTGTACGCAACACATGGCTGTCGTCACTAGGAAGATCACTTTCAGGATCCTCCTCCTCCTCCTCCTCCTCAGGCCATACACGCTGAAAGGATGACAGGCAATCAGCCGGTGTACCGTCAGCAGCGGCCCAAGCTGTCTCTTCCCCCTCCTCCTCATCCTCCTCATGCTCCTCCTCCTCCTCCTGTACGCGCTGAGAAATAGACAGGAGGGTGCCCTGACTATCCAGCGGCATACTGTCTTCCCCCGCCCCCGTTTCCGAGCGCAAAGCAGCTGCCTTTATGGTTTGCAGGGAATTTCTCAAGATGCATAGCAGAGGAATGGTGACGCTAATGATTGTAGCATCGCCGCTCACCACCTGGGTAGACTCCTCAAAATTACCAAGGACATGGCAGATGTCTGCCAACCAGGCCCACTCTTCTGAAAGGAATTGAGGAGGCTGACTCCCACTGCGCCGCCCATGTTGGAGTTGGTATTCGACTATAGCTCTACGTTGTTCATAGAGCCTGGCCAACATGTGGAGCGTAGAGTTCCACCGTGTGGGCACGTCGCACAGCAATCGGTGCACTGGCAGCTTAAAGTGATGTTGCAGGGTGCGCAGGGTGGCAGCGTCCGTGTGGGACTTGCGGAAATGTGCGCAGAGCCGGCGCGCCTTTACGAGCAGGTCTGACAAGCGTGGGTAGCTTTTCAGAAACCGCTGAACCACCAAATTAAAGATGTGGGCCAGGCATGGCACGTGCGTGAGGCTGCCGAGCTGCAGAGCCGCCACCAGGTTACGCCCGTTGTCACACACGACCATGCCCGGTTGGAGGCTCAGCGGCGCAAGCCAGCGGTCGGTCTGCTGTGTCAGACCCTGCAGCAGTTCGTGGGCCGTGTGCCTCTTATCGCCTAAGCTGAGTAGTTTCAGCACAGCTTGCTGACGCTTGCCCACCGCTGTGCTGCCACACCGCGCGACACCGACTGCTGGCGACATGCTGCTGCTAACACATCTTGATTGCGAGACAGAGGAGGAGGAGGAGGAGGAGGAGGAGGGTGCTTTAGTGGAGGAAGCATACACCTCCGCAGATACCAGCACCGAGCTGGGGCCCGCAATTCTGGGGGTGGGTAGCACGTGAGCGGTCCCAGGCTCTGACTCTGTCCCAGCCTCCACTAAATTCACCCAATGTGCCGTCAGGGAGATGTAGTGGCCCTGCCCGCCTGTGCTTGTCCACGTGTCCGTAGTTAAGTGGACCGTGGCAGTAACCGCGTTGGTGAGGGCGCGCACAATGTTGCGGGAGACGTGGTCGTGCAGGGCTGGGACGGCACATCGGGAAAAGTAGTGGCGACTGGGAACTGAGTAGCGCGGGGCCGCCGCCTCCATGATACTTTTGAAGGACTCCGTTTTCACAACCCTATACGGCAGCATCTCAAGGCTGATGAATTTTGCTATGCGTACGGTTAACGTTTGAGCGTGCGGGTGCGTGGCGGCGTACTTGCGCTTGCGCTCCAACAGTTGCGCAAGCGACGGCTGGACGGTGCGCTGAACTACACTGCTGGATGGGGCCGAGGACAGCGGAGGTGAGGGTGTGGGTGCAGGCCAGGAGACGGTAGTGCCTGTGTCCTGAGAGGGGGGTTGCATCTCAGTGGCAGGTTGGGGCACAGGGGGAGAGGCAGGGGTGCAAACCGGAGGCGCTGAACGGCCTTCGTCCCACCTTGCGGGGTGCTTGGCCATCATATGTCTGCGCATGGTGGTGGTGGTGAGGCTGTTGGTGTTGGCTCCCCGGCTGAGCTTTGCGCGACAAAGGTTGCACACCACTGTTCGTCGGTCGTCAGGCGTCTCTGTGAAAAACTGCCAGACCTTAGAGCACCTCGGCCTCTGCAGGGTGGCATGGCGCGAGGGGGCGCTTTGGGAAACACTTGGTGGATTATTCGGTCTGGCCCTGCCTCTACCCCTGGCCACCGCACTGCCTCTTGCAACCTGCCCTGCTGATGCCCTTGACTCCCCCTCTGAAGACCTGTCCTCCTGAGTAAGCGTTGCACACCAGGTGGGGTCAGTCACCTCATCGTCCTGCTGCTCTTCCTCCGAATCCTCTGTGCGCTGCTCCCTCGGACTTACTGCCCTTACTACTACCTCACTGCAAGACAACTGTGTCTGATCGTCATCGTCCTCCTCACCCACAGAAAGTTGTTGATACAGTTGGCGGAAGTCCCCAGCCTCTTCCCCCGGACCCCGGGAACTTTCGAATGGTTGGGCATCAGTGACGATAAACTCCTCTGGTGGGAGAGGAACCGCTGCTGCCCAATCTAAGCAGGGGCCCGAGAACAGTTCCTGGGAGTGTTCCCGCTCCTGAGCAGGTGTTATTGTAGTGGAGTGAGGAGGCTGGGAGGAAGGAGGAGCAGCAGACAGAGGATTCGGATTGGCAGCAGTGGACGGCGCAGAACTGCGGGTAGACGATAGGTTGCTCGAAGCACTTTCTGCCATCCAGGACAGGACCTGCTCACACTGCTCATTTTCTAATAACCGTCTCCCGCGTGGACCCATTAATTGGGCGATGAATGTGGGGACGCCAGAAACGTGCCTCTCTCCTAATCGCGCAGCAGTCGGCTGCGACACACCGGGATCAGGAGCTCGGGCTGTGCCCACACCCTGACTTGGCCCTCCGCGTCCTCGGCCGCGTCCACGTCCTCTAGGCCTACCCCTACCCCTCAGCATGCTGTATTACCAGTGATTTGATTTCACAGGCAGGAAATAAATTGGCGCAAGACTGCAGGCCAAATATAATTTTTGCCCTTTTTGGAAAACGAAAGGCCCCACTGCCTCTAGTGAATGAATTATCTAAGTTTAATAACTGTGCTGTGTCCCTGCTAATGTGTCACAGAACGTGAAGGTAGCAGAGTTATTATAACTCTTGGAGAGCAGGTATTTTTTTCCTAATTAAGGAAAGCAAATGGCGAAGCCAGCAGTAAAGCGTAGCTGGGTGCGTCTGATTTAGCAATGTTGTTCACGCAGCTCACACGTCTCCACCGCCCTTAGGACGGACAGAGGCTGGACAAATAGATTTGTTTTCAGTTTTTTTCCACCAAAAGGCAGCACTGCGTATATTCAATGAACATGAGAAGTTTAATAACTGTGCTGTGTCCCTGCTTATGTGTCACAGAACGTGAGGGTAGCAGAGTTATTATAACTCTGGCAGAGCAGGTATTTTTTTCCCAATTAAGGAAAGCAAATGGCGAAGCCAGCAGTAAAGCGTAGCTGGGTGCGTCTGATTTAGCAATGTTGTTCACGCAGCTCACACGTGTCCACTGCCCGTAAGGACGGACAGAGGCTGGACAAATAGATTTGTTTTCAGTTTTTTGGCACCAAAAGGCAGCACTGCGTATATTCAATGAATAACAACTGTGTTGTCGCCCTGCCTATACAATTCTTTCCCTGCAGTATCAATGGAGGGTGCAATGGTCTGCAGAGGCGATTTTGAGAAGCAAAAAAAAATGCAGCACAGCTAACAGCAGCCTGGACAGTACTGCACACGGTTAAATATAGCCCTAGAAAGGACCGTTGAGGTTCTTGAAGGCTACACTCACTCCTAACACTCTCCCTGCCTATGCAGCACTTCTGTCCCTAATGCCGGGTGCAACGCTCTGCAGAGCCGATTTTGAGGAAAAAAAAAATTGCCACTGCTAACAGCAGCCAACACACAGCTATCAGTGGCCCTAATAAGGACCTTTGGGGGGTCTTGAAGCCTACACTAACTACCAATTCTTTCCCTACAGCAGCTCCGGTACAAACAGCACTGTCCCTCATCTAACTCACCAGGCATCTGAGGCGAACCGCGGGAGGGGCCGACTTTTATGTTCGGGTGACACCTGATCTTCCCAGCCACTCACTGCAGGGGGGTGGTATAGGGCTTGAACGTCACAGGGGGAAGTTGTAATGCCTTCCCTGTCTTTCAATTGGCCAGAAAAGCGCGCTAACGTCTCAGGGAAGGAAGTGAAAATAACCAGAACACAGCATGGTGTTCGTTACGAATAACGAACATCCCGAACACCCTAATATTCGCACGAATATCAAGCTCGGAAGAACACGTTCGCTCATCTCTAATTGCTACATAACACATGGTAAGTTCCCGTAGACGCTATGAAGCAGTGTTTCAGGGCTGGCTGCTGGTCAATATTGTCTTATAGAACCCCTTTAAGCCCTCAAGGCTAACTTCCCACTGGCGAGCGCAATATGGGGCCATGAATCACAGTCCCATATAGCGCTCCCTACCATCTGAATTCCCCATGGTAGCGAGGCATTTTTATATCAAAACCACCTCGCATCACTTCGGGGAAGAAGCAATCCTCAGCCGTAGCAGAGGGTCGCAGAGTTTCTCCCATTGTTTTCATTGGGAGACCTCACAATGCTGCCACCGATGCAAGCGCACAAGGGGAGATAGAACATGCCGCGATTTGTTTCCTGCATGGCATCACGGTGCCATGCAGAAAAACATCGCTGAAGTGTATCTCGGAATGCACAAATCCCGCACAATTTTCTCACCTGTGTGAAGCCCGCCTAAGGACCACGGTATTTTATTCCAAAAGGACCAGGACCAGAAATTATTACCCATGTGGTGGTTTTGCTGCCCTATTATTTTATCGGTATGATAAGGCATCACAGTACTTCTGTCCTGCAATGCTTTATCGCTTGTTACAGCGATCACAGGCGCTCGCAATACAGGATGCCGGAATCTGGCATCATGTTGCCATTGTAACTCATCGGGCTCTCCGCTATTATATCGCGAGAGTCCAATGACGTCCCAGAGGGAGCGCCCTCCCTCTGTGAACCCTTCTCATGCTGCAATCTACATATATTGCGGCAGGTAAGGGGTTAACAGTGGGGGTCGCTGTCCCGATGCACCCCGCTGTTGCAGGAGGAGCCCAGCTATCAGCGACAGCCAGCTGCCGCTGTCAGATAGTGCGAGTCTCTTCTGATCTCGAACTATCCCCAGGGCGTAATTCTAGGCCCTGTTGTGCTAAGTACCACACTGCCAGGACCGAAGTTACGCCGAGTGGCGTTAAGGGGTTAAACAACTGTAGACCCTTCACAATCCTTTGTAAAACGGAATCTACATAAACTACCAGAGGATGAAGTTACTCATTGACCCCAGAGATGATGGGACATCCTGGTGGATTGTTGAGGCCTTTGTGTACCTTTAGCAACAAATAACACCTAGGAACTCATGGACATTGATTACCCAAAGCATAAAGTCAATCAGTCCAGTATTGCAAGCTTTATCCAATACATCATCTGTTTTCTTCTTGAACTTATTTGTAGGATCTCCACTTAATTTTTTAAAAACAATATCATCTGATGGTCGCTTTTCTGATTCCTGACAATATCAAGTCCCATCCATTATAACTGTAGCCTTGCCACCCTTATGTTATTTGCACTACTGCCACTCCATTCAATCTGCTCACTGCAAAGGGTACGGTGAGCCCACAGGGGGAGGTGAAGGGTACACAGGAGCCCCCACCCCCCTTTTTGGTATCAGTAGGGTCTCAGCAGTAAGACTAGCACCATCCAGCCTTCTATCAGCTATCTTGTGGACAGGTGATAAAAGTCAGTCTTAGTACAACCCCTTTATTGCTTTATATGACCGCTGACTTTGTACAGTAGCATAATAGAACACTCGGACTTTTATAGGTCCATACCGTACTGTACCTCTGATTTTATACAAGGGCAAATGGATGGATAAAATCTGATAAAATTGTGGCATCTTCCATTGATGTCATATTATAGATAATACTGCTGAAATATGGCGCCATACTGATGCACCATACTGCAGCACATAGAGTGCCTATGGCTACTTAAAATAAAGCCACAGGAACTCAAACGAGCCTTTTTTTCATGGTTCTGTGGATACATGAGGCCTTATCGGCTTCATCTCTAAGGACATAGTCCTATGTTGTGATAACCGCATGGCGAAACCTCAACCGCCCACGGCGGCCAATGACTGGACAAATTTGTAATAATGCTGGGTGGTGCTTCAGCCGCTTGTGGTTACCACATTGTGGGACCTTAACCTCAGCCCTTATACACATGGGCATTTATTTACCCCACAAAAACATTCGGCCGGTGAAGATGTTTTGATGTGGTCGGAAAAGATAGGTCTAGCCCTATCTTTCGGCCGTGATCATCCTGCAGCTTCCATAGGTTACAATGGGAGATGCCAGCAAATGTTATTGAACTATTGAGTTAGTTGAAGTATTTATGCCGGAGGAATTCTGGGCTGTGGCGTATATACGCTACACCCGGCCGTGTGAGATGGCGAGAAAATGCGAGGTTTAGCCAGGACTTTTTCATGGCTTTCTCTTGTTCATGCGATTTTTGGCTGCGATGTGGGTGGCCAAAAAGTACAGCGCTCGTGTGAATGAGGCTTTATGTTGTCTGTTTCTGAGAAGCACAACTTTTGTGTAGACATTGGATACTATTTGTATATTATGATTTTTAGGACCCAACCCATGGACAATAGTGGTTACTACTAGAGATGAGCGAGCGTACTTGGCCACGCCCCTTTTTCACCCAAGCGCCGCGATTTTCGAGTACTTCCGTACTCGGCGAAAATCGCGGTGCTTGATCGAGTAATTACTCGAAACGAGTATGTTTGCTCATCTCTAGTTACTACCAAAGTTTTTATATATTGACTTAGAAAAAGCACTCAGTTGTCCATTTTTGGAATGACAGTACTTCCTCGCGTATGTAGGCACCTTCATATAATGTCTGATAACAGAAATCATTGCTGATTGGTGAATACAAAATGTATTACAATTTGTACCACCAGAACAGTCCAATAAACTACATTGATCTGCTGAATAAAAGGTAAAAAAAGAAGGTTCAATTTTAGGGCTCAGTCACATGGGCATTTCACCATGCCGATTTTTTGGGCGCAGTACGCAAACGCACAAAATTTCGCATGACCAAAGCGGGCGGTACGCTGAGAAAAAAAACACTTGGCCGTGTTTTACCGCACATAAAGTGTGCTGCCCGCTATCCCCTGCTGCGGCTGTGACAGCTGCATCAGGGGATTCCTTGGATGTTTCACCTTTGGTCAATGGGCTGCTGGCAAGCCCTGCAGTGATTTTCGGGGACGGGCTTTAAATATAAGCCCTTCCCTGAAAATCATCACTAGAATGTGTAAAAAATAAAAATGGAGTCGGCTCCATTGAATTCAACGGTAGAACATCGTGCTCCCCTGCCACAGCTGTCACAGCTGTGCCAGAGGATCACAATCTTCACTGTATGTTCTCAATGGGGTCAGCGCTACTGCCCCATCGAGCACAAGATGAAAACCCTGGATGCGACAGCATCCCAGGGTTTCACATCCAAAGTAGACGATTGCCGCAGTTACCTCCATTTTAAAATCAGCTTCGCTATATTTACCGCTGAGCATTTTTGCGCACAGGTAAATATTGGGCATGTGACCGCTGCCATTGTAAAGCATAGATTGTATATAGATGCGGATCGCAAACGCAGGTAACATATGCACGTTAAAACGCCCGTGTGACCGAGACCTTAAGAATTTAGATCCAGTGTAATCACCTTCTAAAAAGGAGGATTTATTTTGTAACACTTGCTTAAATCGAAATTCAATTTTCTTATTTTTCAGTATGTAGAAAAAATGAATTACATGAAATAATAATTAATTATTAAGCTTTTACATCCCGTGAGAGGTTGAAAATGATTATTAAATTATCTATGATTCTCATGGCTTATTCCACTGCATTTAAATTAATTGAATGTATTGCTGTTACAGTATGTGCATGTGAATAGGTTCTATGAAATAATAAAAAACAAATGAACTGCTCTTTTTAACACCACTTAGTTTGTACTTTAACCTAAATAGTGTTTATAGTTCCGTACTGGTTAATTTATACATCTTTACAGTGGTTAGAGCTTTGTTCCTTATATATTAAACTCCAAATCTTGAGTCAAACTGCTAACGACGACCTGTCTGTCCGTGCGTGTGAGTGAGTTTGTGAGTGACCTACATGCTCCGCCCCTGATCACATGATGGTGATGTCATCAAAGGTCCTTGATCCCCAGTGAGGGAGTTACATACTCTGCCCCGATCACATGACAGTGACATCACCACAGGTTCTGTACGCACACGGCTGCTGTCCGGCTAGGTGTTTGCTAGTATACTGAGGCCGCAGGGGGTTTGTAATCCACCTGTAATCTACACAAGAATGCAAGACCTTTGATAATGTCACCGTCATGTGATCAGGGGCGGAGCATGAAGGACCGGTGACGTTATCACAGGTCCTTCATCTCCACTGCTATGCTGCTTCTGATCCCTCTTGTATGGGATGAACAATGTATGTAGCAGTGCTGTGTGTGACGTACATGTAGCAGAGCTGTGTGGCGCATTTCTCCACCAGAAACACTGGTACTATAATTTCCCAATAATTACTAGTTTATTGGATAAACAGTTTGCGGTAAGCTCAAAGGCTCCCTCTAGTGGCAGCTGCCTTCCACAAGAACTGTATAATCTAAAACTATGGCTGTGTTTAGTAATTTTGAGCTCTGCATCAGAAAAAGAAGGCTCCAGCGACTAAAATTACATTGCAGAATTTTGGATCGACATTTTTCTTGAAAGGTCTCGGCCAGCCATATTTTATATACAACACTAGACAAAGATTTAGACACATGACTAAATGTTGGTTTCTCTTAATTCAGAGACATTTTGAACTAAAGACTAGTAGGTGTAAATGCTCTTTTTTTTAACTAATATATTACATTTGAGAACTACAGTATGTATCAACAAATTGTAAGCTTTTAGCAATTCTCTGACGACTGATAAATGCAACAGTTAAAGTAGTTTATTACATCCTTAGAAGAAATAAGAGCAACTAAACAGGCCCCAAGTGGGGAAATATTGAGGTACCTCCAGTTCAAGAATGGGATCACATCCATACATTATAACAGACAAGATCTCCAAGCTCTGTCTGATGTTGAGTGGCTCTGTGATTCTCAGCTGAACTCCAGGGTTCTAACCCCTCTCCTTCATATGATAATACTGGCACATCCAAAGATACAGGCACATGCATATGTGAATAGTTGGCACCGTGACTTAGGCACTACCATAGAAGTAGATGAATGGCGTTCCATATAGGTTTCAGTTTCCCATTGCTCCATTAATGCCATCACAATGGAAACAGCTTACAAAGGCCCTTATGCATTGGTATTTAGTTCCATATCACATTGGCCTGTCACTGCCAAATTACTCTGCCACATGTTTTCATGGCGGCTCAGCAATTGGAGATGTTTTGCATACTTGGTGGTCTCGCTCACGATTGACTAGGTCCAGGAGCCGAGTTTTTGGGCTACTCCAAAGCCTTTTTTAATATGCAAAGATCCCATCATGGCTTAGACCTTCTTCCCTTACTTAATCACAATGCACCCACTCTACTTTTCCCAGTGTTCCTTTCCAGACGATGTTGGCCATATGTTGCCATAGTTTTCTTATTCTTATACACCATATTGCTGTTTATTAGCAATCAAGCTACAGTTTTCACAAAAGTAGTTTATTACATTTGCATTATTATGTTGTTCAAGCTGGTGATTTGCCCCTAATTAAGCAGAGTTCTGGGGAGAAACCCTATAGTGTAGTGAATGGGAGCAAAGCTATAAACGGAGGAAGCAACATGACCAGAAAGTTGTGTGGTAGTCAGTGGAATAGAAGAAAGACTGATCCCTCAACAGACTGAAAAGAGCCTTGTCGAAAGTGTCCACTACAGACCTGACCTGAGGGACAAGTTGTCAGATGAGTAAAGGATTGAGTTGCCCTCCAGCCAAGTACAAAACTACTGAGTGTCCAACTACAGTGAGTGATGCAGTTAGACAACAGCCAGTCTGTGTTTCCCTGTTTTGCAATGCAGGTCTCAGTGCCTATGACAACTGTAAATAAATCTTGTTTAGAAAAGTTTTTGGACCTCCACTTCATGATGTCACACTTTATGACAGGGTGTAGTTATTTAATTGCCCAACCCCAGCCATGCATTACAATTTACCCATTCCATTTTCAACGTGAATGACATTATTGAAAGGGTTTTAACAAGAAAAACATATTTGTGATCACTGGGAGTCTGACTGATCACTATGACAGAAGTAATGAACCTTCAATCCAGAGAAATTTCAATGGCACGGGGATCATACATGTGCCATTCCACTCCATCAATGGGACTGATGGAGATAATCAAGTGTTGCATGCAGGACACTGATCTAGTTGAAGGCTATGGCAGGACAGAGAGTCATTGGCTTCCTGCTCAACCATGTGCTGTTTGTGATCCAGAGGTTGCCTTAAGCCTTAGGCCTGCGAGAGATCGGGAGCATGCTGAGCACTTTAGCATCCATGCCCTATTATATCACACTGCATTGTCCTACTTGCACTGGGCCATGATGGCAGAGATAGGATATTGTGTGAATTTCTCCCAAGCACCCTTAGGCCTGGCATTTTCACGGCACGCCGATATACGCTACCACCTGGGGCGTAAAAGCTCATGAATGGGTGCACAAATCTATTGTTTGTGCGCCCTTTCACACGGCATGGGCCCCTGTGCATATACGCCGAGGTCACCATGCTGTCGCCCATTTCCCCTCCCTCCCCCTCGCAGGCTCACCTCTGCTCTCCTCTCCACTCTCCACTCGTTCTTTGCAATGGGAGGGGGCGGGACGGGCCTCTGTGCTGCCCAGTCCCACCTCCTCCCATTGCTGGCTGCGGACAAGGGGCAGGGAGGGGGTGGAGCCTAGCTTCGTCCCTGCCTCTATCATTGCAAAGAACCAGCGGGGAGGAGAGCAGAGGTTAGCCTGCAAGCGGGAAGGAGAGCAGAGGGAGTTCAGCAGCAACGTGCTAAACTCCTTCCCACCACCGGCCACTGCCATGGGCTCCCATAGGAGCCCATCCAGCAGCCGATATATTCCGGCCCAAAAGATAGTACCAGGACTATCTTTTGGGCCCGATGTAAAAACGCCCGGCACTATATTGGCCTAGCCAGGGACGCTTTAATGTCTCAGGAATCCAACGCATCAGATCACACAATATATCAGCTGGCTGATATACGCTCATGGGAAAGAGCCCTTATGAAGGGAATGGGTATGAGGTAGTTGAACTAAACTGACCAAGTAGCCCTTTTCTCAGTCATGAAAGTCGTAATCAACCATTTATTCTAAAAACCTAGAATAGTTTTTAATATAATTAATATTATTGTCAAATGGTTTTCTCCATCTTTGACCTCAACTGGCAGTGGACACACTTGAAAGGTACTCTTGGTCTTTGGACATTGAAGTATTTGGATATATGTCTTTTTCAAATGCACTAGTTATATTCAAACTAGAAGAATGACTATTGCTTTCTGGCTATTACTATCATGGTATCTGTCATCCTTCAGTTTACCTGCTTTTTCTTGCTTCAGAGGAACATTTGACAGCATTGTAGTGAGAGGGAGGGATGCCTGTTGCCTGGTGACTGCTCGAAGATGGTCACGACACAGAATTGTTGCAGTTATTTACAAGCTTATAATTCTCTTTCATTTCTTCACCTTCATAGGAAATGTACTACAAAATGTGCAAGATCTAATAATGTTGTCAAGAGACTGTAAGAACTCTGGCAGGTATACTATTAGGAAGTACCAATCATGAGCCAGAAATGTCAGTCATGTGGTACTGAAACTTATTGAAGGACATGTTATCAAAAAATATATGGGTTATATGACTAAAGAGAAATACTCAGTTGGAGCCACACTACGTTAGTATGTTTTGTGTTGATTGTGATTCTGGATGTTGGGCAAACCATTACCAGTGATATTGTGTTTCTCATGTCATGTTCAACGTCTTATCATGTCCTATTGGCTGAGGGGCTTTTTGAGCTACAGTTTGGTGAGATTTTGCCTTTCTCTTCCAACTATATGTCAATGGCACGACCCAATGGTCCTTTTATATGGGCAGATAACCTGCTATGACCACTAACCAAAAATGAGCATGTTAATTAGTACTCGTTACTTTTAGGTAAACACAGGCAGATTATCTACTCTATGAGAATGACAATAGTTAACATGATTGGTCGTTCCCATTTAGGTGTCATCGATTGGCTTCACAAGCCAATCAGATGATAAACGAGTGCTTGCTCATTTGTTCGCTGATCATTGGTCCCTTTATGTAATCCAATTGTTGGGTGAACAAGCATTAGGAGCAATACTCAGACCTGATAATTAGCCCAATGTAAAGGGATCAGAACTTTAGAGCTTTTGAACATAAATAGGTCTTTCATTTCCATTGAACGTTCAACCTGCTAATTTGCTCGTGGGGAAGCAATGTCCCAACCACTTGATTTTCAGGCCATCCCTAAATTGCTGATACTGTCTAAGATCCTGAAACAGCTTTTTCTCTAGCAAGGTTCTGTCCACTCTTTACAGTTATGATGAAGTGAACATAAAGTGGTTCCTAGATATTTTTATCTCTGCCAAGTACAAGCAGCCACCAAGACTTAGAGCAGTAATTATGTACAAGGCCTGGGTCAGATTGACGCACCAGAGTACAAAAGGATTCTTTGGTTGACCAAGGCTTTGACTTAATAATAGGCTCCTAATATAAAAGGGGCCCAAATTATCACTGAGGGCTCCTTGGTTGCCTTTTGTTGCAGTGACATTGTCATGTGTGTGCCGTTACCCCACAGACATTAATTGGTAATACAGGAAAAATAGAGTGTACTATAAAGAGTGACAATTAATATACAGCCACTTCTCAAATAGTAAAAGGAACAGCAGCGCTAGCCCCATTGAAAGCATAGGGAGAATGCCGCGGACTTCTGCCACAGCTGTGACAGCTGTGGCAGGAGTTTCTTTCATCCCCGTGGGGACTGCGGGGATGAAGGAATCCTCTGCCACAGCTGAGACAGCTGTCACAGCTGTGGCAGAAGTCCGCGGCATTCTATTCTATTGCTTTCAATGGGATCGTCACTGCTGCCGATCCCATTGAAATCAATGGTTTCAGCCAAGCCCCGCAGAATGATTATCGGGGAAGGGCTTGAAATATAAGCCCTTCCCCGATAATCATCAATAAGTGTGTAAAAAAATAAAAAAAATTTATTACTCACCTCTCCTGCGCTAAGATATAGCTATTCATGAATGAATAGCCAAGGGCTATGTGTGATTGGCTGAGCCAATCTGCACAGCCCTTTCAGGAGGCGGGGATTTTTAAATCCCCGACTGCTGAAAGAGCTTCATAGCAGTGTCGGGGAGCCAGCAGGAGGACGCGGCTGAGTGCAGGAGAGGTGAGTAATAATTTTTTTACATTTTTTTACACACTTATTGATGGTTATCGGTGAAGGGCTTATATTTCAAGCCCTTCCCCGATAATCATTCCGCGGGGCTTGGCAGAAAGCAGTGCTTTCAATGGGATCGGCAGCAGTGCCGATCCCATTGAAAGCAATGGGCTAGAATGCCGGGGACTTCTGCCACAGCTGTGACAGCTGTGGAAGAGGATTCCTTTATCCCTGCAGTCCCCGCGGGGATGAAGGAAACTCCTGTCACAGCTGTCACAGCTGTAACAGCTGTGGCAGAAGTCCCCGGCATTCTCCATCTCTTTTCAATGGGGCTAGCGCTGCTGCCGCTGGCCCCATTGAAAAGACTGGCGATATGTCGGCGTGATGCCGATATCCCGGCGTCATGCCGATTTTTTTCTCGCACTGTGATGCGAGACTTTAACTTTAGAATCGCATCGCAGTGGAGAAAATATCGCCAGTGGGTGGGAGCCCTTAGTTATAGGTGAGACAGGGGAGCAGTGGCGGCCCACTGTGACATAAATGTTCACTTACTGTAGGTTGTTAATGGCTGGAGGGTTTGCCTAAAACTTTGCATCCATTAATAGTAAACAGTTAGGGATCACTGAATTCATTAGCAAGCCCAGTGGACCAGCATCACTGGTGGGGTTCTTGATAGCAACCACTATATGTGACCTTCCCCCTATCTATAGTGACTAATTGATGGATAGGTTACTTATTATTCTATGGAACTTTGAAGAGCTTTAGCAAGAAAAAGTGTCAATAAAGTCCCAGGCCAGAAAGTTTTAGACTTTGGTGAAATTTTTCTAATGACCAGTTTAACTGAGAGCTGAATTACCTTCCTTGCCTACATCTTGCTGGCAATGACCTCAGCCTCACGGTATGATAGAATTTCATCAAATCTTTCCAATTCGATAATTAGACAATACTTTATATTCTTTTTGCCCCTCAACTCCGTACAATCACCAGAAGAAGAAGGACGACCAGAAAATTGAATGCAATTAATCCTAATGATAATTCTGCTAACAGCCTTAAATTCCAGCGTCAGCAGACCTCGTATATTTAATTGTCTTAGCCTTCGAAGCCAAACTGGCAAAGAAGGTATTTTAACATTAAATGTAAATGCCCTGAAAATGAATTAATCTTAAAATAGATTCCCTTCTTCTTTTTATTGAGAGAATCAGATGGAAAGTAATAATAAAAGTTAACACAATAGACTGTACTTATAATTAGAGTTCTATCATTCTGTGTAATAGCAGACTGGGGTCAGTGCAGTAATGGGCTCCGTCCCATTCAATCTCAAGGGCACCTTTGCTATTAAAGATGGGAGGGATTTCTTTTATAAAGCAGTAAATACTCCAAGTGCCCACTTATTTGGCAATTTCCAACGTCTCAGAAGTATTTTACTCTTCAACAGATACTATGCCTATGGAATCCAAAAGTTTCTTTTGTGTTAGAACTAAATGATTTTTCACAGGTTTTGCAAAAAAAAGGAAAGAACATGGACCATGACAGGTTATGAAAAAAATCAAAGTTCACAATTCTCAAAACACAAAATTATCTAGATTTTCCTTGACGGTATGGCACAATAATCAAGGAAACTAATCAGCAAGAAAGCAGAAGTCATATGCAGATCACTACCACTCACACACCATTCACAACCAGAGACCTCCCAAACACGATCATAACCTTACAACCATTGGCCTAACTATAGGGGATGCAGTTGCAACCGGGCCCAGGAGCCTGTAAGGCCTCTCTTCTCCATATAGGGAGCCCAGTACTATGAATAAAGAAATATAGTTGGGGGCCCTGTTACAGGTTTTGCATTGGGACCCCGGAGCTTCAAGTTACGCCTTAACGTTAAGGGGTTAAGAGAAGTTGGGGGCCCCAAGATAAACTTTTGCAACCAAGCCCATGAGCCTTTAACTATATGAACTGTAACTAGAGATATGATACCTGGGGCTAGCTAAAATCACATTTATTCAGGTACAAGATCTTCATATATAGTATGATCTTTAACAGTGGGTTAGTTAGGTTGGCAAAGTTTAGACACAAAGGTGAGGCTCGGATGTCAGAAGGTTTCCAGGCCATAACCAGTAATTTCCTACCACAAATAAGCAAAAAGTTTATGAGACCCCTAAACTAAACTAAAACCAATCGATTCACTCAAAAAGGTTGACCCAAGGAGTGAGGATTCTGGAATAAAGTTAAAGTACTGTATTTTTCAGACTATAAGAGGCATGCTTAACAGGAGAAAAATCTTACTAAAATGCCTGAGTCTTATGGTTCAGATAGCTGCCTTTTTCTTCTCTGATTGCTCTGTGTCCTGCCAAGTCTAGCTGCCAAGATGTGGCTCCTCCCTCCCAGACCCTGGCAGCCTTCACTTTTTAATAACCCTTGAGTGAATGATTCTACCCCAGGTGAGGTACTGCCTAAACTTTTCTCAATCTTTCTTCTTATCCCCCCCCCCCCCACACACACACACACACACCTCTCAGGCGGCTGCAGCCATGCTGATGAAAGGGATCATCTCACTTCTGATTTGCTGCAGGATACAGACAGCTCTGTACATGTTAAAAAATTCCTCTTATAGTCCGAAAAATAGAGAACTTCAATTAATTTTTCTCCTGACTTTTCGCTCCTTAGGTCTACCATTTAGAGTTAATAGATTGGTTTCAGTTTAGGGGTCTCATAAACTTTAAAACAACAAAATCTGCGCCAAAATACGGCCGTTCGGTGTGGATTTTGATTTGGGTTTTGGTGCTGATTCTCAGCTGATTTCACAACTTCAACTCAATTCAATTGAAGAGGTTAAATCTGTTACAAATTTGCATCAGAATTCTGGTCAAATCAGCCACACCAGAATCTACCCTACTAATGCGCAGTTATTGGAGCTAAAGCATCACTGAAGATTAGGCAAAGCATTGAGATGATGTGCACTGATGAATACTGCTGCTACTAGTTAAATTATGAGCTACTGCAAAATCTGTATCTGCAACGCGCAGCATGTAGAACCCATTCACTTCAGTTGGTCCCTTCATATGTGTTTTTTTTGCCTGGGCATTCCGAGCGGGGGAAAAAACTCAACCTGCTCTATTTTTCTGCGCACAGAAGCTAACCATCTGCCCGGAATCGCACAGTGAACTGCACGATTTTGCAGACTTAGGCTTCTTTTCCACAAGCGTATATCGGCCACTATTTTTACAGTCAGCCGATATATGCGCTACCATCTGTGGTGGTAAAGCTCCTAAACGGGTGCACAAATCTAACGTTTGTGCACCCGTTCACACGGAATGGACCCCGGTGCATATATGCCGAGGCTACCATCCCATCACCCCTTTCCCCTCCCTCCCCCTCGTAGGCTCACCTCTGCTCTCCTCCCTGCTCGCTCTTTGCAATGGAAGGGGGCGGCATGGGGGCAGAGGTAAGTGCCGCCCCCTTCCATTGTTGGATGCGAACAAGGGGCAGGAAGGGGCAAAGCCTAGCTCCGCCCCCATCCAGCCCCTTGTCCACAGCCAGAAATGCGAGGAGGCAGGGCAGGGGCGGTGCTTAGCTCCGCCCCTGCCCCACCCCCTCCCATTGCAAAGAGCGAGTGGGAAGGAGTGCAGAGGCAGGGAGTTTCGCAGTCATAGGAGCCCATGGAGCGGCCACCGTATTCCGGCCCAAAAGATAGTTCCAGGACTATCTTTTGGGCCCAACGCATAAACGCCCGTCACTATATTGTGATCTGATGCATTGAAATCCAAAGCATCAGATCAGAGCGTATATCGGCCAGCCGTGAAAACAGCGGGCCGATATACGCTCGTGGGAAAGAAGTCTTCGTCTAAAGCAACTGGGCTTAGTGAGTCAGCTGATCCGCCTCCCAAGTCAACAGAGCCACCTCCTGAATCAGCTGACCTGCTTACAATTAGGCTGCCCCACCTACTAAGTAGGCGGTCCAGATTACTGCAACATGTCGCTGCCAGGACTGTTCTGATGTAAGCGGTCTTGGCAGTGCAATAAAGTACAGTAAAATGCGCCAATCTGGGCACGATAGCCTGCGATCCTGCACTATGCATAGCACATATACGCCCCACTTATGCTCATGTGACGCCACCCTAAAACAATTTATATATATTCAGCATAGTGAATGTTTCACAACAGATAAACAAGTTGTGGCTCTTAATATGTAAAAATAATGTTGGGCTGCAATGCTAAATAAATAATTTCTTCGTAATTAGATTTTTGAGAAACTTCTAAGAAATTTTATGGCATTTTCTACTATTCAGTAGTCAACAGCACCCTTCTTACTAATTAATGCATTGCTTCTCTCCTACAGAGAACCTGTGATCTTCTTATTTACTCAATAGCATGTTAGCTGTTGGATTTGATTTATCTTACTCTCAATCTCGTAGAAAAAATATCAAGATTTTTGAGTTCTATCTATGCTTCTTATTTTTAGTCCGTAAACTCCCTTTCTTGCAGCCCAGACAGCCATCTACTTTACTGTGTCCTTAGCCAAACCTTCATTTGATCAAGCATATATTTAAGGAACCAGGAGTAATCTGTCAGACAATGAGTTATCGGATTCAATTACATAAGGAACTGTCCAAAAAACCCAACGATCTTTTTTGCCGGAGAACAATTAGCCGACATGGCCATGTCATGAGTGTAGACAATAGACAGACACAATGTCTCCCCCCGATATAGCAGGAAACAATCCATTTAGAAAGGAGTATGAAATGTAATAGTTTCTACTGCGTGGGTGAGATAAACTGTTAAGACTATTTGCTCCTAGATGTGAGGTGAGAAACACAACCACAGACGGGTTCGAATAGACGGCATTATACATTGCGAAGGACTGCAATCATGTATGAGAAATACCGTGCATTATTAAGTAAGCTCGGAATTCCAATTGCTCTTAGTAATTATTTATGGATTTCCATTTATTGCCGAGGCTTTACGGCCAATCTTTCCTTTCTGTTTTCAAAAATCGCTAGTTGCTACTGAATAAAAGCAGTTTGATAACTAAGTGGCTTAATTAGGAAAATTCTGCTTTTTACCCAGAGGAAATCATTTTCTTTAGAGTCAAAGACTGGTGGTCGCACCCAGACATCACATAAACCTCTGTACCATTTAACATGATTAATGGTCTCTGCTCAGAGACTTATGAGGTGTTTTACAGGGTAGAATGAACCAATTTCACACAATGTTAATGAAATAATTGAATGCTGAATGGCTTTAAATTTTACACAGGCACATATTAGGGTGGGCCATGCTTATAGGTTGTGTATTTTAGCTCCTTTATCCCCCCCCCCAAAAAAAAAAAAAAAAATCCCCTTTGAATATGTATTGTCATTTTATAGCATTACTTTAAATTTAGCCTAACTTAAAAAATAAAAGCACATAGTCATACTAACAAAAACGTTCTACTGCATTGTGTTCTGGTTTACAATGCTACTGAAAGCCATTGACAATGATCACATAAAAATATCAAAAATAGTAACCGGCAAAGAATAATGCTAGATTCACACCCACTCACAGTTGGATGACTGTTCCGCATGTACGATGCAAAGACCTCCCAATGTATACTTCCTTAAGTTGCTGGTTATACTTTTATTATCTGAACGCTTGCCAAGAGAGTAGCAGGGGTACCATTGTATCCACGGTATAGAAAAGCTCAGTGGACTGCACTTTCGAGATAACGAAATGTATGAAAAGTTATACTTGCCTTAAGAAATGGAAGTCGATGATCCCATGGAACGTAATCCACATGTATGGTGTGAATGTAGCCTCAAAGGGGATGTTTGACAATCCATTATTGAATACCCTATTAGTGAATTCTGAGTTAGTAGTGGATCTCAGGTTAGACCAAAAAGTGGCTTCCAAGACCATCTCCGGCTATGCATATATTGGCAGTCCGGTCATTCCAATAACATGTGTATGCAAATGGGAGATTGTACAATACCTCTGCTGCTATTCAATGTCCGACTTTTTAGGCTGCTTCACACGGGCGACAAAACCGGGTGATTTTATCGTGATGTGACAGTACTACAAATCACATGTATGTGAAGCCCATGCTTTCCAATGGGTTCCTTCACATTAGCGATGTTTTGTAGGCTGCTACATTGCCGGAAAAGAAAAATTGTGGGTTGCTGAATATTACTGCGATTTGTGAGGTTTTGTAGCCAATGTTTCCCTATGGAGCCTTCCGTTGTGTTTCATTGCATTGCATGAAAACGTGGTTTTCGTGTGGTGAGATGTAACTTTTACAGTAGGAAATCCTACGGTTTCCCCTAAAATAAGCCCTATCTGCATGAAAAAAACCAATATATTACCTAAGAGGCCCAGTCCGGCTCCACCGCATGTCTCTTCTGCACCCCTGGCACTTGTCTACAGTCTTCAGGTTGAATGGCTGTGATTGGTTCAATGAGTGCTGGCTCTGATTGGCTGAGCCGTGACGCTGAGAACCAATCAGAGGCATCGTTTCCTGAAGGCGGGTTTTTCAAACTCCTTACCAGGAAGCCTTCCCTGAAGACTGAAGACAAGTACCGGGGACCGGTAGAGAAGACGTGCGGCGAAGCAGACAGCGGCTGTTAGCTGATGTATTTTTTTAAGGCAGCTAGAGCTTATTTTCGGTTTATGGCTTATATTTCTAGCCTCTTCGAAAATCCCGGCAAAAGACCGCTATAAAGTTGCGCGAATTTGTAGTGACCCAAAATCACGATATCGCCGCAAGAATGTGTAGCGATATCGCACAGAACACTGATGTGATATCGCTGCAATTTTCTCTTATCAATATCGAGTCGCCCATGTGAAAGAGGCCTTAAAAGCCCATGTAAAATGACTGGGAATATATGCCAAACCATAGTCTTCTCCAGAAGATAAACATGTTCAGACAGCTGTTTCGGGAGTTTTGCCCCTTGTCAGTGTACAGTATATTTTGGAATGGCTGGGTTCGAAGCTTATGACGTGGGTTGGAAGGGGTATACCAAAGTTCCCAGAGGGGTATTGCATGGCGCTTTAAGGCTCTTCACATGTGACAGGTGCAGCGGGAAATTCTTTATTCCCCGCGGGGATGAAGAAAACATATGCCGCATGTGGCAGATGTGTTCTTCATCCCTGCGGGGGACACGGCAGCGGTGGACAGGTAAGTATATAATTTTTTTTTAACACTAAAATAGTTGTTTTTCATGGAAGGGCTTATATTTAAAGCTCTTCCCTGAAAAACAATTCAGGGGTGCCCGCAGACCATTGCCTTCAATGGAGCCGCTGGCAGCAGCCATGGCTCCATTGAAGGCAATGCGTGTATTCACTATGGTGCACGCTGTCCTATCTTCGCAGGCACGCACCTGTAGAAACATGGACATGTGAACACACCATAAGGAATGTATTGGTTGTAATAGACGCGTGTTTTTGTGCGCGCATATGCTTGCACAAAAACACGCTCGTGTGAAGCCACCCTTAGGGCTCAGTCACATGGACAGCGATCCGCGGGTATTTCTGCGCAGAAAAACGTCCTCACAGCATGCGGATGAAAAGCCGCATGACCATCTCCATTGCCACCCATATGTTCTTTTTTTGACATTTTGTTAAGCCACCGCTCATCGTTGTCTTTCAGCGTGCTGAAAGACAACGATGAGCCTTATCAGGAATTCACTGCTGGATACAGCTGATACCATTGTGTCAGCTGTATCACGCTCCCTGAACACAGGCTGGCTATGAAGAACGAAGCGGTCCAACTGTGTTCTCTATACCCCACTCGGAGCGCTCGGCTGTATAACAGCCGGGCTGCAAGCAAAGAACAACTCGATGCAGAGGACAAGCGGGGCCACCCCGCTTGTCTTCTGCATCCTCCGCTCGGAGCGCTTAGCTGTATAACAGCCGGGCACTTTGAGCAGGGAACAGCTGAATGCAGAAGACAAGTGGCGCCGCTTGTCTTCTGCATATCCGGCTCGGAGCGCAAGTATATACCTTGCGCTGTAAATGGACACAACAATTATCACTCAAAAGTCGCTCGAAAAACATCTTTTGAATGATCAGCGTTGTGTTTAAATGGACCTTAAGTGTCAGCAGTCTAACCCAGGAAGAAGTGCAGAGCCGTCTTATGAAGATTAAGATAGCTGGGTCCCGATGGCATACACTCCCGGGTTTTAGGGGAATTAAGTAATATGTGGCACAGACCATTGCTTCTTATATTTAAGGAATAATAAGTGAGGGGGTCTGCTGGATTGGCGCGCAGCCAATGTGGTGCTGATATTCAAATATGGGTCAAAAAAAAGAACCTGGAAACTACAAAATTGTTTGAAGGGTTTCTGGGAAGAAGGATTGTGCAGTATTAGGATTAGCACTATTTGCAGATGACACAAAAGTATGTTAAGAAACTAATGCAAGGAGATTTCAAGAGGATCTGGATAAGTTGGGGCTTGTGCAGAAAAGTGGCAAATGAGATTTAACTCTGATAAATGGGCAGAGGAAATCCATGTCACCATTACACACTAAATAGGAAACCACTGGGGAGCACTGACATGGAAAAGGACTTGGGAGTTTTACTTAACTGTAAGCTTAACTGGAGCAACCAGTGTCAGGCAGCTGCTGCCAAGGCAAATAGGATCATAGGGTGCATCAAAAGAGATCTGGCGGCGCAAGACAAGAGCATTGTTCTTCCTCTTTACAAGTCACTGCATGGAATATTGTGTACAGTTGGGCACCAGTACTCAAGGAGGACATATCAGAGCTTTAGAGGGTACAAAGGCGGGCAGCTAAAGTAATAAACGGAATGGGCGGACTACAATACCCAGAGAGGTTATCAAAATTGGGATTGTTTTGTTTAGAAAGAAGATGGGCGATGGGCGACCTAATAACTATGTATAAATATATCAGGGGACAATACAGAGATCTCTCCCATCATCTGTTTATACCCAGGACTGTGACTCTAACAAGGGGGCGCCCTCTACGTCTAGAGGAAAGCCGGGTTTTACACCGACATAGAAGGGGGTTCTTTACTGTAAGAGCAGTGAGACTGTGGAGCTCTGTGCTCGAGAACGTGGTGGTGGCAAACTCCATAAAAGAGTTCAAGTGGGGCTGGACGTCCTTCTTGAGCGACACAATATTATAGGTTATTATAATAACTACTTCAGAAGAGTCGGTGATACAGGGGGTTACTCCGATTGCCAGATTAGAGCCAGGAAGGAATTCTTTCCTTGAAATAGGGGAAATTGGCTTCTACCTCATTTTTTTGCTTACTCTGGATCAACATTGGGTGGTAATAGGCTGAACTGAACAATCACATATACAGTAAAAGCACATGGATGGATGTTCACCTGTATGTTAACACCATGCCATGGGGGATGAAAAGATATTTCACAAATTGGAAATTGACATTTGCTAAACCTCCTAGTAGAGAATTGTCCAAAAAGTCTACCCACACATGGCAGAAAATATGTAATTGCATAGAATTCAACAATTTTATTTGGAAAGCTTCATGCTTCTCAGTAAGAAAATTAATGCATCTACTAACAGAAAAGTTAAAATGAACTTGTTGTAACAATTTGGTTTAATTCTGAATGACATAATATATCTCATCTTCACCGTCAGGCATAATTTATGCTAAGTCGACCATCAACTATGAGAAGGAAGGGGCTGCTATCACATTTTTTACCTGCACATCGGTGCTCCTAGCTACCAGCTGTGCAGGGAACTCCAATATAGCCTTATTCAAGTGAGCATCTGGTGGGAACATTGAAGTCATTAGACTTTACCGAAGGCATAACAATACGCATAAGACTAAAGTTGATGAAAATGGGCAATTTCAAGCAAAACAATCATTCATCGGTTGAAATTTAACAATGAATGATTGTTTTAGCTGACAGATGAAAGATTGTCATTTTCTAGAAAGAAGTCAGTCACGCTTGAAATTGTCATTCAATAGTCGGATGAAAGATCTTTTGCCTATCGCCTGGTGTTGATGAACATGTTTGGCCAGTTTGAACAGCTGTAATGGCCATTATGAACTAGAATGTACATGGTTGTATCTGCGAAACAAGCGCTCACCAGATGATTGTTCGTTCAGTGGTTGGTCAACCTTTAATCTATGTCTATCTATTGTGTATTGCCACCTTAATTGATGGAACATACCAACCATATAAACAGTGACGTACAAAGAAGAGATGGGGCCTCAGAGCGAAAACTCAAATTGGCCCCTCATTATGGTGTCCACTTTTTCTACCTAGGACAAACTTGGTGTTTATTTCCTGTTCCATGCCCTAAAAATTTACTTTAGTCCAATCCCACACCTCCTTGTTTGCTAATAATGCAGTTCCTCTTTGAAGAAAGGTCCTATGTAGAGATGAGCGAACGTACTCGTCCGAGCTTGATGCTCGGGCGAATATTAGGGTGTTCGGGATGTTCGTTATTCGTAACGAACACCACACGATGTTCGGATGTTCGGGTTACTTTAACTTTCTTCCCTGAGAAATCTTTTCTATATGCGCTCAATGGGGCCGGCGGCAGCAGCGCCAACCCCATTGAGAACATATAGAAGACAAATCCTTCTTCTCTGCCACAGCTGTAACAGCTGTGCAGAGAAGAACGATGTTTGCCCATTGAATTCAATGGAACCGGCAATACAGCCGACTCCACTGAATGCAATGGGCTGCCGGCGATCGCGGGATGAATTGTCGGAAAGGGGTTAAATATATAAGCCCTTCCCTGCAATTCATCCAGAAATGTGTAAAAATAAAAAATATATATATACTCACCTGCTCCCGGCAGACGGAGTTCAGCGCGGCAGGCTGCAGTTCTCCTGAACTGCTCTGAACAGCTGTGAGTAGTATTCAGCAGCCGGGGATTTAAAATCCCCGCCTGCTGAATAAGATGCCTCTGAATGGTCACAGCCTGACCAATCAGAGGCCAGCCCTCACTCACACCCATTCATGAATTCATGAATGGGTGAGTGAGGGCTGCCTCTGATTGGCTCAGGGGCAGGAGAGCTGAACAGAGAGCAGAGGAGAATGATCGTTATGCTGACAGTGCGGGGGGGGGGTGTCTCACTCTTGCCGCTGTTGTGGCTTAATAGTGGGACCTGTGAACTTGAGATGCAGCCCAACATGTAGCCCCTCGCCTGCCCTATCCGTTGCTGTGTCGTTCCCATCATTTTCTTGAATTGCCAAGATTTTCACACATGAAAACCTTAGCGAGCATCGGCGAAATACAAAAATGTTCCGGTCGCCCATTGACTTCAATGGGGTTCGTTATTCGAAACGAACACCCGAACATCGCGGGAAGTTCGTTTCGAATAACGCGAACCCGAACATTTTGGTGTTCGCTCATCTTTAGTCCTATGTTCTTACTACTCAACAGCAAAAAAGATCCTCTCTCCAATGGCCCTATAGCAGTCATGTGGTCTTCCTCTATGCTATCTATGCCCTTGTATTTGAAGAACGACTCCAGTTTTTCCCCTTTTTTGTAAAAAATCCATCACAGAATCTCTTATTTCTTATTTGAAGATTCCAGTTTTTATCGCCTCCATGCTGTGTATTCTGCACTTTTCTTCTAGCCTCAAGGTCACATGACCAACACTCTGTCAACTCTCTGTGCCCTGCAGTTAATCGGACAGATTTATGACAACTGCAATAAAGCAAAACTGTCTTTTTTGCTTTCATTTTCAAGAGCAGAATACAAAATAAAAGCTGCTCTGTGATTGGATGCTAAGGACAAGTGACAACGGACACAGAGCATTGACAGAGTGCTGGTCATGTGACCTGGAGGAGGGAAGGAAAGTGCAGAATGCTCTAACTACAGAACTGAATTCTTCACTGCAGAGATCAGTGATACTGTGATGAATTATAAAAAAAAAAAAAAGTACTTTTTGAAGCTAAATCACAGTTGATGGTGGGGTAGATACTACAGGGAAATGGTCAATTACATTGCCTGTTTCCTAATATTCAGAAAAGCCAATGTAGCATTAGCAGTAGCTGTATAGCCATAAATGTCATCATTTTACCAAATACACTAATGCATGTAAAAATATTCCAATACAATTATCCTATTTGTCATCCTCTCATTAGACGAGAAACCTAGCCATTAGTCTTCGCACAGTACTCTCCATTTATCGAGAGCTAGTATTATCTTAGACAATAGATACAAATTCCGTGACAGCAGAGCTGCAATTAGACCTTATGGACCTGACAATACATTGCTCAGCAACAGTAAGCTATAATCTGCATTATTAGGCTACAAATTATCCCTTCAATGTTTTTGACACTTGACTATGACAATACTACACTTCTACTGTGTGTTTTTTCATATAATTTTCGGTCTGCATCACATGGGATTATGGGGTTGGTTGTGTATTAGACAATATTACCATTCTACCAGGGTATCAGACAGCAAGAAAAGAACGGCTTGGGATCACAATCTGATTGAACCACATCTTTCAGGATACTCTTACAGTACAATGAGTGGTAACTTTATTAGAAAGAGCTATAAAGTAACACGTTAGACCTACGTCAACCATCAGAACTGCATCAATTCATCATGGAATGGGTTCAACTAGGTGTTGAAATTGTTCTGCAGGAATATTGGCTAGTACAGACTGGAGAGCTTCTGACAATTGCAGCAAATTAAATTCAGTTACTGACATGCACTGAACAGCTGACAGGAAGGGTTCATCAATTCATGCTGCTTTTGCCAAATTCCGACCCTCCCCTCAGCAACAGAAATCTGCATTCATCTGGCCAGGTGATGTTTTTCCACTGCTCAGTGATGCAATTTTCGTGTTTTTTTGCCCACTTTAGTCTCGCCTTTCTGTTAGATAGTAATGGCACGTGACATGGCCATCTGTTGTTATAGGCCATCCTCCAACCTTTTTCACTGACAAGCTCTTTACTTCCACAGGATCCCCTTTCACTGGATGAATTCCCTCGATTACACTATACCTGATATACTTGCAACATTGCTGTACGAAAAAACCCTGCAAAGTTTGTCAATTTTTGGAATGTTGGCCCAGGCTAACCGATGACCATTGAGATCACTCAACTTCCTCATTCTAATGTGAATTCACACTTAAGGCCCATTTAGAAACAATTATTCTTGCTCAAAATTTGCTAGAAGCCATCTTTTGAGCGATAACCGTTGCCTCTAAATGCACAGGCATTGTGCAGTTTTTGTGCACAATTCATTCCTCGCTCAATTCTAGTTTTCTAGAATTGAGCGATGAACTCTTATCAGCGGTGCAGGCTGTTATCACAGTCGGCAGCGCTGATAAGATTCTTTCAGCTTGTGTCACACTGGTAGTTCACAGCGGGACGTGAGTTGTAATCGTGGAGAACAATAAAGCCGAGCGATAGTGGCGGTGTCTCGCTCCACCTGCATAACTCTTTAGTAGCTAATATAGACTATGCAAAGATGATCGCTGAAAACTGTCACTCAATCTGTCATTTGAGTGATTTTTGAGCGATTATCTTTCAGTGTAAATGGGGTCTTAAATTGATCCATGGAAAACTTGCTCACTTGATTTGATGAAAATGATAGAAAGAAAAATGGCCCCAGCGCTCGCTGGAGAAAAATATTCCAATGTATATGGAAATAACTAGTTTATTTTGCAACCGTTGCAAAATAAACTAGTTATTTCCATATACATTGGAATATTTTTCTCCAGCGAGCGCTGGGGCCATTTTTCTTTCTATCATTTTCCTGAATTTATTGGGTCTCCTTCTTGGGGCACTCAAGGAACCCTGCAGCTCTCCCAATCTGTGGATGTGGAGGAAGAATTTTCATCAAAAATTTTAAGGCGATCTTGGACCGAGAGGTGCTGGCAGGGTCTGTCTTGGAATAAGACCCTGCGCAGTACCGGGTAAGTCCTCATTAAAAATCTTTTATATCTCACTATATATGACCGCAGGAGTGCTACACTGACCTCTGTATATTTCACTTGATTTGATGCTGCACTCTGGGGTCACATGTCTAATTTGCATACAGAGAAGCTCCAGTTGTGAAAAGGCCGGGTCTCGAATTAAACGGCCATTCAGTGAATATTGGCAAAGTTTCTCCAATTTTCCATACAGGGGAAAAGTTGAAATCCATTTTCTGCTGTTAACATTGTGTAATTATTAGGCTTAAACAGACGATCATGATTTTGTCCGCAAAAGAGGACGAAACCATTCATTTCAATGGTTTCCTTTTTTACTAGTGGGATTTTCATAGATTAATAGTACATGTGAGAAAATATAGGGCAAGACCTAACTTCCTGCTTTATTGTTTTTATCTGCGTGCAGAAGCACAAAACTTGAACAGTAATAAGAAAAGTGAAATTTTTTTTTACTGTTTCATGCACTAATATGCTCTGTTTCATCCCTTAGAGGGCATTCACACGAGCGGGTGCATGTGCCGTACATAGGTGCGCACAAAAGTGCACACCCACGTACGTGGACAAGCACATGTGAATGCAGATCCGTGCCCATTGCCTTCAATGGGGCTGCGGCTGCTGCCAACAGCCCCATTGCAACAAATGGGCTACCGGCAACCCCTTCCTTGATTTTCCGGGGAGGGGCTTTAAATTATCCCTAGAATGTGTTAAAAAATTTTAAAAATTCAATGAATGGCCAAGCACTGCATGTGTCAATGAATGGCTGAGAGCTGCCTGTGATTGGCTATATCTATGAGGCCCTAAGAGTGGCATTATTAAATTGTAGGTGGCACAAAGAGGGCACTATAACTGTGGGACATTATTACTTTTCTGGGTATAAAGGAGACATTTTTACTATGTAGTAGCACAAAGGGGACACGAAGAGGGTATTACTACTGTCAAGGAGCTCGGAGAAAGGTAGAGATAGCAGGATGCAAGCAAGATAGAATTCAGCGATCAGAGACTTGTGCGCGAAAACTGCACGATGTCAGTGCATTTAGAAAGAACAAGAGTCGCTCAAAAGATTCTTTTGAGTGAATTTTGAGCAATTCTTGTTGTGTCTAAATTAGCCTTAATTTGGACCAAACCAAACTTTTTACAAAAGTTGGGTAAACAGGCTGAACCAAACTTTTCAAAAGTTTGCTCATTACTAGTTTTTTTTTTTGATTATTAGGACTTCAAGAAAATGGCAAACCAGAAGATGTGAAGTTTATTTTAGTGTATCTGATCTACATTCAGCCAAATCATAGGGAGGGTAAAGGTAGCAATTGCCTTAGGCTTCTACTACCAAGAAACCTCCAGAACCAAGTTTCCTCCAGTCCTGATATCAAGGCTAAGAGTTTAAAAAGAATAAAAGTGTGCTAAGATAAAAGTTTTAATAATGAACAGCGGAAGTAATTATGCGATCTTCATTTATATTTATTACCGGCAGGTGATCGATTTTCCTACTTACACTGTGAGACCTCGGTCAGACGGGCGTTTTTTGCCGCGATTTGCGGATCGCATGACGGATGCGCATCCGCAAATCGCATGACCGGGGCCGAAAAATCACCAGAAAAATCTGCTCCTAGTCGCGTTTCCTTTGAAACGGGCCGGAGCACAGGAGCGCTGTCCAACCCATTGAATTCAATGGAGCCGGCCATACAGCCGGCTCCATTGAAAGCAATGGGCTGCCGGCGAGCGCAGGATGAATTTTCGGGAAGGGCTTAAAAATATAAGCCCTTCCCTGAAAATCATCCAAAAATGTGTAAAAAGACAAAAATATATATATACTCACCTTGTCCCTGCAGCCGGAGTTCAGCCGCGGCCGGCCGGCAGTTCTCCTGAACTGCTCTGAGTAGTATTCAGCATGGTATGCGTACACACAGTTTATGAAGGAACTCAGCAGGGAGGTTGTTCCAAACAACTTGGTGAACTAAGCACAGATCTTCTGTTGATGTAGGTGCTCAAATCCCTCTGTCTCTTCATGTAATCCCACAAAGACCCAATGATGTTGAAATCAGGTATCTGTGGGGCCCTATCATCACTTCCAGGACTCCTTGTTCTTCCTTAGGGCTCTTTTACATGAGCGTATAACGGCCACCGTTTTTACGGCTGGCCGATATCCGCTACAATCTGTGGAGTAAAAACTCATGAATGGGCGCACAAATCTAACGTTTGTGTGCCTGTTCAGACGGCATGGGCCCCGGAGCATATAAGCCAAGGCCACCATGCCGTTGCCTCTTCCCCTTCCCTCCCCCTCACCAGCTCACCTCCTCTCTTCTCCCCTCTGGCTTTTTGCAATGGGAGGGGTAGGGGCGGGGGTGGAGCTAAGCTCCCGCCCCATCCCCTTGCTTGCAGCGAGCAATGGGAGGAGGTGGGACAGGGAGGCACTTAGCTCCGACCTTGTCCGACCTCCTCCCATTGCAATCAGCCGGAGGGGAGGAGAGAAGGGGGAGGGAGTTTGACAGTTACACTTCTAAACTCCCTCCCTTCTCCGGCCGCCGTCATTGGCTCCCATAGAAGCCCATGCAGCGGCTGACGTATTCCGGCCTGAAAGATAGTTCCAGGATTATCTTTTGGGCCCGAAGTAAAAGCACCCGGCGCTGTTTGGCCCAGCCGGGTGCTTTTATATCGCGGGAATACGGCCATGTGATCTAATGCATTGGAATCCAATGTATCAGATCGTAGTGTATATCGTCCGGTGGCTGACATACGCTTGTGTGATAGAGCCCGTACTCTGAGGATAGGTCTTATTGACACTTATTGACATCTTGCTGCAGAATAAATTTGAAGCTAATCAGGTGCTTTCTGTGAAAAAAATCTTACTCTGCAGCATTTTTTCCACACCTACCTAAAACGTTTCCAAAGTACCGTAGGATAATATTATAATGGAGGTCAGCAACTCCTTTGGCGCTTAAGCGGAACCCATCACATTGACAATGCAGTGTAATCTGTGGGAGTTATGCTATAGAGCAGGAGAAGCTGAACAAATTGATTTATAGTTTTGTGGGAAAAGATTCAGTACAACTTGTGATTTAATAATTCAAGCGTCTGCTTATTCTAGACTTAGGGGTCCAATAGACAGTCCTGCTCAGTGATTGACAGCTCTGTCTGTATGTACACTCGTCTATCATCTACTTCTGCCAGTATGACCTTACAGTACTAGAACCAAAAGATATTAGAATTAGAGATGAGCGAGCACCAAAATGTTCGGGTGCTCGTTACTCGGGACGAAATTTTCGCAATGCTCGAGGGTTCGTTTCGAGTAACGAACCCCATTGAAGTCAATGGGCGACCCGAGCATTTTTGTATTTCGCCGATGCTCGCTAAGGTTTTCGTTTGTGAAAATCTGGGCAATTCAACAAAGTGATGGGAACGACACAGCAATGGATAGGGCAGGCGAGGGGCTACATGTTGGGCTGCATCTCAAGTTCACAGGTCCCACTATTAAGCCACAAAAGCGGCAAGAGTGCCCCCCCCCCCCACTGTCAGCGTAAAGATCGTTCTCCTCTGCCATAGCTGTAACAGCTGTGGCAGAGAAGAACGATGTTTGCCCATTTAATTCAATGGAGCCAGCAATACAGCAGGTTCCACTGAAAGCAATGGTCTGCCGGCGTGCGCGGGGATGAATTGTCGGGAAGGGGTTAAATATATAAGCCCTTCCCTGCAATTCATCCAGAAATGTGTTACAATAAAAATATATACCGGCGTACAAAGCGACGGGGCGTATAAGACGACCCCCCAACTGTCACCTTATACGCCGGCAATACAGTGAAGCAAAGAATAAAAATCATTACTTACTTCTTCTGACGTTCTGCGTCGCTCCTGCAGGCTGTTGCTCCCTCCTGGTCCACGGCAGAGTATTGCTTTCTGGACGCAGGGCTTGAAATCCCTGGAGGCTGGGGATCGGCAATGGACCGCACAGAAGCCCTGCGGTCCACGGAGGGAGAAGATGCCGGCGGCCATCTTCACCGGGTAAGTAAGAAGTCACC
The DNA here is from genome assembly GCF_035609145.1 of Eleutherodactylus coqui. NCBI lineage: Eukaryota > Metazoa > Chordata > Amphibia > Anura > Eleutherodactylidae > Eleutherodactylus > Eleutherodactylus coqui. The sequence goes on from NC_089849.1 coordinate 75,015,909, forward strand.
GGAGCGCGGGGATTCAGGTAAGCGCTGTCCGGTGTTCTTTTTTAACCCCTGCATCGGGGTTGTCTCGGTGTTCTTTTTTAACCCCTGCATCGGGGTTGTTTCGGCGCGGGACAACCCCTTTAAAGTGCAAGACTAAACAACTTTATAATAGAGAACTGACATCAAAAACATCAACATCTTAAGACCTCATTTCACACGACCGTTTTTTTGTCGCGATTTGCGGATCGAAAAATCACTGAAAAATCTGCAGCTAGCAGCGTTTTCGGCGAAACGGGCAGACACGAGGAATCGCAGATCGCGCCTATCCGCGATCTGTGATTCCTTGTGTTTTAATATATGCACTCAATGGGGCCGGCGGCAGCAGCACCGACCCCATTGAGAACATATACTACAAAGATCATTCTCCTCTGCCACAGCTGTAACAGCTGTGGCAGAGAAGAACGATGTTCGCCCATTGAATTCAATGGAGCCGGCAATACAGCCGGCTCCATTGAAAGCAATGGGCTGCCGGCGAGCACGGGATGAGTTTTCGGGAAGGGCTTAAAAATATAAGCCCTTCCCTGAAAATCATCCTAAAATGTGTAAAAAAAAAAATATATATATATATACTCACCTTGTCCGTGCAGCGGGAGTTCAGCTGAACTGCTCTGTGTAGTATTCAGCAGATTTAAAATCCCCACCTGCTAAATGGGCTGCCTCTGATTGGTCACAGCCCTCACCAATCAGAGGCAGCTCTCACTCACCCATTCATGAATTCATGAATGGGTGAGTGAGTGCTGCCTCTGATTGGCTCAGCGCAAGGACCAATCAGGGGCAGCTCTCAGCTATTGAATGACAGCTAGGAGAACTGCCAGACGGCCGCGGCTGAACTCCGGCTGCAGGGACAAGGTGAGTATATGTTTTTTTTATTTTTACACATTTTTGGATGATTTTCAGGGAAAGGCTTATATTTTTAAGCCATTCCTGAAAATTCATCCCGCGCTCGCCGGCAGCCCATTGCTTTCAATGGAGCCGGCTGTATTGCTGGCTCCATTTAATTCAATGGGCGAACATCGTTCTTCTCTTCCACAGCTGTTACAGCTGTGGCAGAGGAGAATGATATTTGTAGTATATGTTCTCAATGGGGTCGGCGCTGCTGCCGCCGGCCCCATTGAGCACATATAATAGAACACAAGGAATCGCAGATCGCAGATAGGTGCAATCTGTGATCTGCAATTCCTCGTGTCCTATAATTTATCGGACATCCGCATAAAAAGCGGCCATGTGTCCGATGCCATTGTGAAGCAATGGTTCTATATATGCGCAGATCGCATGCGCAAATCGCACGAAAAAAACGCCCGTCTGACCGAGGCCTCACACTGACAAATAATCGCTGAAACGACAGTTTGAGTGACAGTTTTGAGCAATCATCTTTGCTTACGTTATAGTAGCTAATTAGCTAATGCAGCCGGGGCGGGACACAGCGGCGACCCCTAATAGAACAATACAGCTGCTTTGCATAAACAAACAGCTGTATTTTTCTCCACTCTGACTGCCAGTGTCCCCTGTGAATTCACAGCAGGACACAGGCAGAGAGAATCTTATCAGCGCAGCCAGCTGATAACAGTCTGCTCCACTGATAACAGCTGATTGCTCAATTCTAGCAAGCTAGAATTCAGCGATCAACGACTCGTGCACGAAAACTGCACGATGTCCCTGTATTTAGACAGAACGAGAATCGCTCAAAAGAATCTTTTTAGCGATTTTCGTTGTGTCTAAATCAGCCTTAATACTAAACAATTGGTTGATATGCTGTACCTTAAAGACAAGCTGAGAGAGTCAAAGAATAAGTGTAATTTATTTCTAAACTTTCTTAGATTTTTGTACAAGAAGTATAAGAACTGTAGTTTTTTAGCTCTAATTCACTATTGTCTCTTGAGTAAGAGATAATCTGCAATTAAGTATCAGACATTGTAAATCTCCACATGTATTTCTTGGGACAGTTGATAAAAGGAAATGATTGTGCAAATGGAGGCTGCAGGGACTTGTCCTTGAAACCTTTGTTTGAATAATTTCCATACAAGTATAATAGAGATCAAACATGCCTACAATTACGGGTGACAATGCAGCCTATGCTGCCCTCCCACCTGCCACCGGCAATCTATCAGATGAACTGCTTGAGATGGAACATGTTTGTGTTATGTAATGCTCCAACAGCCTGAAAATGAATCCACTTTGGTCATCAAAGCACTGGCTCAATTTCTAGATTAGTTCATATTTTCCAAAACCTTGGCTTAAAAAAAACACTTGTATCTGTAATTAAAAACAGGTCGCCAAGAGAGGCACATTTTTGTTTATTATAGGAGTGTAGAGGAATGAAGTGTCAAGTGATGTCATTCTAATTAGATACATTTCAGTATGACATGTGACTCGGCATCGCAACACACAGTAATGTTACAAATGGCAAAAATGTAACAAATTGAATGAGAATTTTCAAAGAATCAGCACTGCAAACCATTTATTTTCCCATCAGCAGTGAGAAATATCATCCAGAAATGCTTTTCACAAGACGCAATTTGCACCAAAAATAGGTTATGAAAATGTAGTGCAAGTTTGTGACTGCTCGGTCAATAGAGAAGATCGATCTTCCAGGTCAGGCGGAAGCTTTATTGAACATTTGGTGCACTCATTTTTACGGACGCGTCCAATGCTCAATCCACCCTGAAGTATAACTGCATGTCGTTCCACCGACCTTCATCATACTTGGGGTAATAAAGCACTGGACACTAAACGGTTAACATTTACGTTTTATTACCCCAGGTGTGATGAAGGTCGGTGGAAAAACCCACGGTTTTGGAGAAAATGCCAAGTTTTGCTATGAGTCTACCGCCATGATGTTCACTGTATATGAATTTATTACCGAGTCGCATTGTTTGTTCATTCGTCTTCATTATATGTCATTTCACTTCTTTATTATTTCTGCAATTCTGCAAATTTTGTATAAATGGAGATTAATAATCAATTAAACCCGTCAGCAGTGTTTTTAGTGACAAACCAAAGGCATGATGTTACAGCTCTTGTGAACAGCTCCTGTTGAGATTGTCAGTTTTACTATCAGGACATGTTCATACTGCATACTTTTTACATGAATTACTTTGATTTCAATGGAAATAAACTATGTAAGAGACAGCGCCTCAACAGATACTGTAGATCTCCATACAGATGAATGCAAAAAATGACTCACTTGGCGTGTATGTATCAGCCTAAGGATAGGTTGGCAGCCATGCCTTGGGTCCAAGTAGGCAACACAACGAGAATGATGTTGGGGACACTCTGTCCTGAGGACATCTGAAGAGGAGAGCTGGAGCAGGAAGGATCCTGAGATACTGTAGAGGTCTTGGACAAATATCAAAAAACAAGAATATAGGAAAAAAAACTCCTGTGCTCGGAGGTCTAACCCAAAAACAATAAGCCACCTAATTTAGGATATGGTTCACCATAAGAAGGACACTTATTTCGAAGGGGAGGGGTTACTAATAATCCAAAAAGACACCCCCATGTGGTTGAATGATGTGGGCTGACAGTGTCAACAGATGTCCAAGGATGAACCCGTTCCACATGAGTCACATAGAAAGTCTATTTTAATGAATATTAATAGTATAATAATTACAACCAAAATAATAAACCAGGAACAAGGACTATTGCTAGAATAATCCCCCTTCAAACTAAGTGTCCTTCTTGTGGTGAACCATATCCTCCATTAGGTGGTTTATTGTTTTTAGGTCAAACCTCTGAGCAGTAGGTGCTGCTGGAGTACCCATCAGAAAAAATAGAGTAGCCTGCAGAGAGAGAGCTGCTGGAGACTGCAGGGAGCAGCAGAGGAGAAACAGGGGAAACATAGACTTTAAGAAAAAAGGCTATGCTTGGTGATAACAGCAGGCTGTGAACAGAGGAAATTGAGATTGCTTTCTTCTGGAGCCACTAAAGAAAGAGAAAGACCATGCTATGTCGACTAAGATCCAAGGGAACTGTGTGAGAGTCATCCTTCTGACCTTGGATTAGCCTTGGCCCATGGTAGCAACAATCCCCATGCAATATATTGTAAGTGAGGCCAGCCTCCACATTATGTGTGCATACCAGAAAGGGACTCCGTCTGGTAATTAGCAGGCCTGCTATAGGAGGTAGGCATAGTGTTATGGACACTGACTTTAATGATATTTTGGATGCTTAAACATGGTTTAAGGACTGTGTTGTTTAAAGGAATACTATATGGGTAAAAGGGGGAATTCACAATCCTAATAGAATGAGTGAGGCATTGCTCACTAAAAATGAAGTGTTAATACTTTATAGATGAACTGTGTGTGGTGTTGCATAATTTGTCTTTCTAGCCTACAGGATTGATCTCCAAATTGCATTATTGATACTGTTTTGCCTGCATTGCTTCTTAGGCTGCTTTCACGCGGCCGGAAAAAAAAATGTGCGAGATTTGTACATCGTGAGACACACAAATCATGCACGAATATAACCTCATTGTTTTGAATGGAATCATACACATGAGTAATTTTTCCCACACTGCATGTGGCCTGTCCTAACCTCTCACATTCTTCGGAACGCATCGCCCATTATTTTCAATAGGACTGTAAAACATCTTACACGCGCAATGCGAGGTTTCCCATTGAAAACAATGGGAAACACTTGTCGATCCTCCGATGTGGCTGAAAGCCATGCTGGAGGATTGCAACTTTCCAGAAGTGATGGGATGCGTTTTTGACGGAAAAACGCCTTGCATCCACAGGTACTTGGCATGTTCATGAGCGCTATATCGGGCTGAATTTTTATGGCCTGATATCACGCTCACCCGTGTGTCGGAGGCCTCAGTATGCACAATTATTAATTCTGTCTTGGCAGCACACTGGCGACCATAGGCACTGCTGAGCCAACATTAAGTGTAAAAGAAAGTGCTACATGACGCTGATGATCCTGCGCATGCGCTGGGGAATCATACAGGCAGATAGAGGGTGATGTTGGAGGCTGAGATCTCGCGTGAGAGATGGCGCGTCCCGCACATGCGTAGAAGAGGGGGACGGATGCAGATGCCAGAAAGCATGGTGGTAACAGCAGCGGAGTGGATGGAGCCATTGTCTCTCACCTGCCACCCCATGGCAAAGGAAGTAAGGAGGTATGACACAAGTGCAGAGTAAGTTTTAATCAGGGTGAATTGGTGATTGGTTAATAATAATTAGTAGAGATGAGCGAACACGTTCGGCCCCGCCCCTTTTTCGCCCGAACACCGAACTTTGCGAACACTTCAGTGTTCGGGCGAAAAAGTTCGGGGGCCGCCGTGGCAGCGCGGGGGGGTGCGGCGGGGAGTGGGGGGGAGAGGGAGAGAGAGAGGGCTCCCCCCTGTTCCCCGCTACTGCCGCCCGCGCCGCCGCGCATCTCCCCGCCCCCGGGCGGCACCCGGACACTTACGCGCGAACACTGCAGTGTTCGGCAAAGCCGGTGTCCGGGTGCGGATGTGTCCGTAACGGACATGTTCGCTCATCTCTAATAATTAGTGATTTGATATAAAATGGAGGTAACAGCAATGTATATGGAAATCAGCTTGAAAAGACCCATGCTATGGGTCTAAACAGCTTTTGCTGTATGCTATGACCGAGGAATGAAAATAAAAGTTATTTATGATGAAGAAGAAGTGGTGAGATTGTAATTGCCATACACCATTGATGCTGCTCTCTTATGCTGGAATCTGAGGACCTTATCCCACTGAAGCGTGCATCTGGTCCAACCCTATCCATGATTGGAAGATTGCTGAGTGTGGCTGACAACCTTGTTTAATTCTAGGATTCAGTTAGACATAGTTAGCATTTGGTATATGTATTGTAAGTTAAATCGCTCACTTGTTACTTATAACATTACTCACTTCCGTGCCTTTGTTTGTAAATATTGTATACTTTTGTAACTCCTTCTGCTGCAAAGAATCCTGAATCTGTGAAATAGGAGCCACATTCAAATAAACCGCATTGAATGGAGTTAATCCACGTGTAGATCCGTCTCATAGTATACTGCAAATATGCAGCAGACGTTCAAGGGTCAGCCTTGGATTTCAGTCAGGATACTACTGCAAATACATGGAGGATTTTGCAGCAAGAAAAAATATGCAGACGAAGAAGCTATAACCCAGCATGCACCAATAAACTTCTAAATGGTGCAGCAGCAGTGACTAGTCATGGTGTCCTTGCTGGCATCACACACATTCCCCCTTAATTGATGCCCTGCTCCCCAAATGAAGTCAATGCTAGCTGTGCCAAACAATCAAGGAAGAATAGGAATGCTCACAGCAAGTGCATAATGACTAGTCACCACTGTTGCACCACCTAGATGACTACTGGTGAGCGAAATTGGGTGTGTTGTAACTCCTTTTACTGCCTAATAGTTTACCTGCCAGTTTAAACAACAGCAATGTTATTTGCAATCACTGTATTATCATGCTGCTAGTTTGGTCACTGAAATGCTATTGACTGGTTCCCTGTAATGGGAGCTGTATAAGTAGCTCTGCAACGAGCTCCCTCTAGTGGCAACTGCAGACAGATAAAATTCTAACATGTAACTTTATGTTTATGTAAAGGGAAGCAAGTGATTTGGAGCTCTTTATCAGAAAATCCAAGCTTCAACCTCTATAAATGATTGCCTTATTTAGATTAAATGGCTATTTCTGGATATATAACTACATTTTCATATGGCTGAAACTTAAATCTAAATCAAATTTTAAATACTCTGTACCATTTCTGTGCTGCTGGTACCCTCTTGAGTACTGCTGTATCCTGTCTCCACCAGAAGAATGGCTGTAGACAAAATACACGCCCACAGCTTGATTGGCTGGGCAGGAGAATGGGTGCCCATTATCTCCTCTCCTGCCTCGTGTCACTCACCCCTCCGCCGCTCTTCCTTGTCCCCTTCCCGGCTCTGAGGGGCTGTCAGTCTCCTCGCTGCCGTCACATATTGCAGCCATTCTGTGAGGCCAGACGGCAAGAAGACTGACAGCGGCTGACCAACTGCGCCGGAGCAGGGAGGTGAGAAGGCAGAGCACTAGGGCCAGTGACAGGTGAGAGGATAGAAGTCTGTAAGTGGCGGACGTATTGCAGCGCTGATGGGAGGCTGGTGAGGAAAGTCTCCACAGGGATGCACTGGGCTGTAGCCAGTAGACGACAACTTCCAAGAGGGCAGATGATGTTACAGCGGTGAAGATGGAATGGCGGGGGAAGAATGACAGTGCCGGAGGAGGGAGGGGAGATGGCAGAGTGCACAGGAGAGCTGAAGCCAGCAAGGAAATAATGGGAGAGCAGCAAGTAAAGTCACATACAGGGTCGTCAGCAGTAAGAGCGCACATGGCACCCCAGCGGGGGGAGAGTGACAGGGTTGGCAGCAGTGGAGATGATGAGCACCCATTCTTCTGCCCAGCCAATCAAGTTGTGGGAATTGGTCTTGGGCGTGCATTTTGTTTCCACCCATTCTTCTGGTGGAGACAAGATACACCAGTACCACCCTCCTATCCCCAAATTTTATGGTTATCATCCATACATAATGACATGATGTTGTTAAAATTTCATGTTATGTAAATGTAACAATCAGTCACTACTGTATAAGGTGATGTCAGCATGACTGCCTCAAGTGGCTGCTAAGTCAACCTAAGGCTGCAGTTACATTTTGCAGTTGGGGTGTAGTAAATAGTGCATCAAACTGCACTGGCAAAACGGCATGTGTTTTGATGTGGTTGTGGTATCACTAACTTCAAAATGATCATTGTAATTCATGTAGAAAGTTTTCAGTATAGTCAGCCCATATTCTGGTGCAGCAATCATTAACATGAGTCATTGTGAGAACTTCATTTACAGCATTGTAGTATGTTACAGTTACGTTATCATAACGTGTTATATGTCAAGTTAACTTTTGCTGCATCTATAACTGAAAAAAATGCACTTAAAAACCCTACATTTGCCGTTGGCTGGAGTTTCAAGCTCTAGTTCCAACTTCATGGCAAGCTATTGTTCTTTACAGAGTTTATTTAGTTTACACTTTTTAATGCTAATGAAGCATGGCAATGTAAGGCTGCAATCCAATTCATTTCTTATCAAATTGACTGAAGTTAAGATGAAAAAGGCTGATCTTACAACCAACTGAGATCAATTACCTACATGTATGAATTGAATTGCTTATTTCATAAGAAGCAGCAAGAGGTCATCTGTGCAGAACATTGGTTGGATCAATACTTCGTATAGTCCATCGAACATCAACTAAATGCTAAGTAAAGACCTGGTTATTTATAGAGCAAATAGTTTTATACCATTTCAGATTATACTGGGTTATCAAATAGGGACTTGTTATTTGTATAGCGCCAACTTATTCTGCAGCGCTTTCAGGTAATTTATTTATTACCTCCCAGCAAGCTGAGTACTCATTTTTACCAACCTCAGAAGTACGGAAGGCTGAGTCAATCTTGAGCCGGCTACCTGAACCAAGCGGGGATTGAACGTGCAACCTTCAGGTAGTGAGCAAGAGTTTAGGACTGCATACTGCTGCCTTAACACTTTGCGCCATGTCTGATCAGCCCCAGTCCAACTCCCAGCAAGCATGGCAATCAAAAGGACTGTGCTGCTCCACAAGTGCTTTGACCTCTTCAAGGTTAACATCAGTCTAGCAAGCTTTTCATACTGAGAATGCCATACTTTCCATAGTTGCCGCTCTCTGTACCTCAGCATTGTCCCACTACTGCAGCCGCTATGAAAAGTAGTGTTCTTATGAAGAGGGTCACAAAAGTTTATTTTACAAGTTTATGACTACATTTATTGACTACAGCACACAATGCAGACACATATTAGGATCTGTTTACATATCCACGTGGCACAAGAGCACCACGCCCAGCACGGACAGGGGGTGGCGTGCACACTGAAATGCAAAAAGCACACGCAATACTATGCTGAAACAGACTACACCACTCCAGGCAAAATTAGATGGAGAAACCCGTCCTTTACAAATCAAGGGGATGGGAAACCCCTTCCTAAATGCGGGGTAGGCGTCCTGGTAAGGACAGCCCTATGGTCTTCACCTAGGACCTGATTGTCCATGATAAGGCACTTGGAGAGATGCACTAAACACCGCAAAGAAACTGTGTAAAGCCTAACAAAAGCAAAAGGAAAGAAAACCAGCACTTAACTGAATGTGGAAAGCTTTCACCCAGGATAGAGGTTCCAACCTGCTCCAAATACACTTCCAACTGAACTAAAATAAGCAACAAAGGAGAAAGGCAGGGGTAGGAATATAAAGCCCTCCACACCTGCTTATAGGTAGTACAGATAAGGAACCACAGCCCAAACCCTCTCTCACAGGTTTGATTTACAGGTAGCATGCCAGTACGCAGTATCCAGGTAGATAGCAGCCCCTGTACAATGTGTGTTAACCAGTGTCCTGCATAATGGTAGGGTGACAGGTCTTCCCCTGCATCGTGGCCACCATACCATGATGCAGTCATGACCCACAAGTCGCAACATATATTATATCTGCATCGTCTTTGTCCCCAGGGCTTATACTGAAAGGGACACTACACAGATCTAATTCAATTCAGTAGAACTACAGTATGTACCCCAAAATTCTGCGAAATTAAAGTGGTTGTCTAGTTACCGGAAAACAACCCTTTAGTAGGCCTGTCTGTAGTAAAATAATAAACTAAGTATTAGTTACCACTCCGCTGCTGCCAGGATCCAGCACTGCAGTCCTACTGTGGTCTCAGCATTTGCTATGACAGTAGACATCACTGGAAGTCAGGTGACTGCTACAGCCAATCAAAAGGCCTTTAAGGCCCAAAATGCTATTTGCTATGTAAACAAATCTCTGGGTCTTGATGTCATACACTCGCAGGTTTTAGGGGAATTAAGTAATGTGATAGACAGACTGTTGTTTCTTACATTTAAGGACTCTGTAGTGATGGGTCAGTTCCACTGGATTCGCACATTGCCAATGTGGTGCCAATATTCAAGTTAACCTGGAAACTACAGGCTGGTAAGTCTTACTTCTATTGTGAGTAAAATGTTTAAAGGGTTTCTAAGAGATGCTATTCTGGAGGACCTCAAGGAAAATAGCTGTATACTCCGTATCAGCAGGGTTTATGAGAGATCACTCTTGTCAAACCAACCTGATCAGCTTCTATGAGGAGGTAAGTTCTAGACTGGACTTTTCCAAAGCATTACATACTGTGCCACATAAAAGGTTGGTATATAAAATGAGAATGCTTGGTCTGGGCGAGAATGTGTGTAAGTGGGTAAGTAACTGGTCAGTGATAGAAAGCATAGGGGGGTTATAAAGGGTACTTACTTTGATTGGGTCACTGTTACTAGTGGGGTACCACAGGGTCCAGTTTTGTGCCCTATTCTTTTTAATATATTCATTAATGACACGGTAGAATGATTTTACAGTAAAATATCAATATTTGAAGATCATTGAAAACCGTAAATACCACCACCCTGATAAAATACATGCTTTGCTATCCATATTCTGTATTCACAGTGGTGTTCCCACTACAGAGATTCATCATCTATCCACAGGATAGATGATAAAAGTTAGGGATGAGTGAGTATACTCGCTAAGGCACTACTCGCTCGAGTAATGTGCCTTAGCCAAGTATCTCCCTGCTCGTCCCGAAAGATTCGGGGGCCGCCGCAGCTGACAGGTGAGTTGCGGCGGGAAGCAGGGGAGAGCGGGCGGGAGAGAGGGAGAGAGAGATCTCCCCTCCGTTCCTGCCCGCTCTCCCCTGCAGCTCCCCGCCACGCGGCGGCCCCCGAATCTTTCGGGACGAGCGGGGAGATACTCGGCTAAGGCACATTACTCGAGCGAGTAGTGCCTTAGCGAGTATACTCGCTCATCCCTAATAAAAGTCTAATCACTTGGAGCTCCAATCTTGGACCCCCAATGGTCACTAGAGCAGGGGTTCCAAGCCCCCTGCCCCTCCTCTGCACAACTTCAGTGAGAAAGAGTTTGAATGGAGCAGTGGTCACACATACTCTCTGATGCTCCATTCAATGTCTATGTTGTTGATGGACTCCATTCTTGGCTGTTACCATCAGCCCCATACACATTAAATGAAGTGATATAGCGCATTTTTGGCTGCTGCTCCATTTGTACTCCATCTCACTAAAGATATGCAGAGGATGAATAGCGGATTGAGGACTCGGTGTAGTGCTTGGTGGGACCCTCAGACATTTATTGCATATCCAATAGATAGGTGATAAAAGCCAATTTTGGTAGAATCCCTTTAAATGATAAAGAACAGTCTCTATATTAATATCGTACTGGAACTAAAAAATTCGATAAAAACCATTGATTCATAAAATTTAATCTATTGTAAAATTGTTGCCTGAAACCAGGATGTTTTGACTGACGGCTGTCTGGGAGTTTGGTGTATTTATATCCTCTGCACAGTCTTGGCATTTAGTCAAAACCCCAGCAAGCTGTTTTTAGAGGAATTCCGATGAGCTCTCTTCAGATATAATCACAGTTACATCTTAACTAATTGAAATTTTATTTTTAATTAGCTTGGGGGAAGCTGAATTCCTGATCTTTTAGTGGCTCTGATTGCAGAAAGACAAATTAATCATGGACCGCAAGTAATTTAGTAAAAGCTCTTTACTAGAGATTTCAGTGTTTAGTGTTATGTGAGGTGTGTGAAATCTATTATTTTCTCATCTTAAGAAACGTGAGTAATAAATTACATATTGTTAAAAAATCAGAACTGTCAGTGTAAAAAAAAATCACATACAAATGCAGCAAATGAAGCCCTCATTGCAATAGCAGGGCATGGAAAGTGAGCTCATCTTAACCCAGTAAAAAGCAATTGTTCTCTTATCTTAGCACAATAAAACCCATTGTAAAGCAATTCAAAGTGTAAATAAGCAGTACTGATAGCACACTGTAATAGCACATCATGTTAAGAGTCAAACTAAAGAAAAATACATCTGCTGTTATTTCCATATAGCACATATTCTAGCATGTCAAGGCTGTAGCTGGGAGGGGCAGATGGGGCTTGTGCCCCGGGCGCAATCAGGAGAGAAGGCAGGGGGGTGCTCGCCAGGGAACTATTGTACCTTGTCACCACCAGAAACTAGGGGTTTGACAGGGCTTGCATGGAGGAATACCCCCATCACCTTCCTAGCTTCCGATTGGCTGCGGACTGTAGCTCGGGTGCCTCGCTTCCTCAAGCAGCATCTGAGAGAACACTGGTGGATGCACAGACAGCTGGCGTTGCAGCACAGCGCTAAGTGTTTCTACCACTGTGCCAAGCTCTTGCCTCTGGCATAAAAAACTGTGACCGCCCTGCTTCTTCATCTGATCTCGGCCATTCGCACTGTGTCCCGCTGCTGTCAGAGTGGGCGTTGAAGCTGCGGTTAGTAACTTCTTTGCTGGGCTGATGTTCCCCAGTGCTGTGTCCTGCTACGGCATTTTCATGCCTTCAGCTGAGTGCAGGTGGGAGACTACAACCGCTGGGGAGAGTTACAGCCGAGCTGGTAAGGGAAGATGGGAGGCCACAGTGACAGCAGCGCTGCTGGGAGGGCACAGCCGGTGGCTAGGAAGGGGAGCCAGCCGTGCACCCAATCAGGAGCAGGGTGCGTAACTGGCCTGTTAAACAGCCTCAATCCTGTCTCCAACCCTACTTCCGGTGGTGACAAGATACAATAGTACCGCTTCCCAGCACATACGAATAAAAAGGACCTATTATAACACTAATCAATGTCATGTTAACTAATGCTGATGCCATTTGAGCCCCACATATTCAGACAGAGTGCTGTAACTTTAGTTCTGCACCCCCCACTGAGCCCCACGCAGTTGAAGGTTATAGGTGCTCTGTGTGCCTTGCTCAGCTTGGCTTGGGCAGTTGCAGTAGCAGAAATAAGTTGGTTTATTTAGTGTGGAGGCTCAGCAGCGCTCTTCTCCTGTACAAGTCTTTAAGTCTGATTATGCTGTCTCTGCAGCTGCTGCAACACAGGTCAGGAAGAATCAGCATACAGCCCTTCTATCTATGATGCATAGCTTGCTTGCACAGCTGCTGCTGGCATCCAGACTACTGAGAGGCTGTCATTGCTGGCAGAAGGAACATTAGGGTACTGTCACACATGGCAGAATATTTTGTCACACGTAGCGGAATATTTCACCATGGAAATCCGCACCAAAATCTGCATGCCTAACATATGGATTTTGACACAGATTTGCAGTAGAATTTAGCCATTTGCAAATTTACATCCAAATCTTCATGTTAGCCATGTAGATTTAGGTGCAGAATTTTCCATGCAGCTAAATATTTTATGGCATGGGATGGAATATACCGCCATATGTGAAAGCACTTTTAGTGATATGAAACAAATAAAAAATAAAATAAATAAATGAGTATTTCCAGAATTAACATTAGGCACCTATCCACAGAACAGGTAATAGATTTAAGATTGCCAGGAGTCCCACTAATTGTAAGGGGAGCAGTGAGTAGGAAACGGAGACATGGGGCTACTGTTCTTGTGATTGGTGGGGGTTCCAACTGAGAAACGTCATATATACGGGGGCACCAAACTGAATCTTTGCCCTGGGTGCAGGAAACCCTGGCTTCATCTCTGAGTATGCATATTACATACTCAGTATCCATTTGCAACTGTGAATCATACTTGTCTCTATATGTTTAAATTAAGGACAGCAGCACATGACCTCTTCTATCAAAAGTAGGACGAGTCATTAGGTTCTTGCTCATACTTTGTAATATCACGAGTAGGAGATTCAAAATCATTCTAGAGCTCATTGGAAAGGAATGATTGAATAGAGAGCAGTCAGTTATTAAATACTGGGTTAATAATTTGGATGATTAAAGAAGGTGAATAGTGTAGAAGAAGGATAGATTTTCATTGTATGGCCTGGAGATGAGAAAAAGAAGACAATCTTTATCTCTATGTTCAGAGCTTGAGTTCTTGATGACTAGGTCCGAGAGGTGCCCTAAAAGGGTTGTCTCACCCAAAGAACTTCTTGTCTATCTCAATGGTAAGGATTGGACTGCAGAGACCCCCACTGACCATAAGACTGGGGATTCCAAGTGTCCCTGAATGAATAGAGTGGTAGTAGGCATGTTCACTACCACTCCTTTCAATTCAATAAAACTGCTAGAATAGCTAAGCCCTTGGACTTAGCTATCTCCAACAGTCCCATTGAAATTAATAGAGTCCATTCATTCTGGGATGGACCCTTTGGACTCTTGCTCTTGTGAACGGTAGAAGTCCCAATGGTCAAAATGCTGTAAATGAAATGATTGAAGGCTTAGGATGGGCTTAACGGTTTTAGCTAAATTTTTCGACGCTCCTTCACCTCTGGGTATAGTATGAAACCAATGATGAAGCTTTCAACATCTGAAGTACAGTGAGAGTGTTAAAGCTCATATCTGTGTTTCTCAGCCATGTTGTCTGCCTTATACATAACAATAGCGGACCAATGGATTCACGATAAACTGGGTAATAATAGCAATGGCAATCTAGCAGATTTATACAGTATAATATAAATTAGTTGAACCTGACAGTAAAGCACAGGACTTTAATCTTAATATATTTCCCATATTTCAACAAACTCAAGACATTAAGTGGACTCTTGGCCTGTCAACCCTTTCTCGGTGAGGTAATGTTTTTCATGCTAGAGGAGATGCTGAGAAATGAGGCAGATCTTGTAACTCATCAAGGTCAAGTAATATTTATCTGTGCCAAACCATTGAAAGTATTTCAGCCAAGACCCATTCAAGTCGTCTGGGAAAAATAAGCTAGAGTATGTTAGATGGCTCGCAATTGGTGTGTGTCTACCTACGCATCTAAAGGAAAGCCAATTTTGGCACCATAACTTGTAGCTGAACTTGGGGATTACTGCTAAAAACACAGCAAGACGAAATCATTTTCCTTGAAGAAACATTAAAAATTGTGAACTCATTTTAAAAAATGTGTAGCTGTGTTTTTACATATCTCCTACGCTGAGTGTTAATTTAATAGGAGGCATACTGCAGGAAGTTGCCAGAGATCGTCATGACTTTGCAAGCTTCTCAGCTACAGTTCTCAAATATTGCTCAATTCTAATATAGTATTTAAAGGGTGCAGTTCCACATTTCAAGTGCTATTTTAAGATTTTTTTTCAATAGTTTATAGACATATTTGCCCTTAATCATGATCGGGACTCTCATCTACTAGATCAAGATTGTAAGAACCTTGAACTGAAGCACAATACTTTCTACTAGATTTTTATTACTAAGCGTTAAGAGTTTTCTTTCTTTGTATTTAGAAAACTCTAAAAACATTTCTATGTTCATTATCTGGAATAACCACATGTATGGATTACACAGGGCTAAGAGAAACGTGGGTCAAATCTATCTGTAGACCAAATTGACTCTCGGGAACTCAACATACCAGGACTTGAACCCTGACGTTCCCCATTGTAGTCTGACCATCGTGCTATCTGTAGCCTTATTTAGTTGTGTTCTCTGTGTATCCAAGATGTGATATGGGCTGGCATGGAGGCATACAGGTTCCATATGGTGTCCTGTGGCATATCAGTCCATGTTTGTTGTAACTGAGCCTCTAGATTGTGCAAACTCAAGTGCATTATTTTGCATTTGGAAATATTGAGCTGCAGTTTCCATTGTTTTGACCATTTATCCAGAAAGGCTAAATCTTTCTCCATGTTCAAGACACGACTAGGAGTATCAGCCCTACTGCACACTTTTGTGTCATCAACAAACAGAAAACTTTACATATTAAACCTTCCCCTATGTCACTTGTTAGCATACTAAAAAGAATAAGATGTGGGACATAGTAACATAGTAGGTAAGGCCAAATGAAGACAATGTCCATCTAGTACAGCCTGTTTATCCTCCTATGTTGTTGATCCAGATGAAGGCAAAAAACGCCAAGAAGCAGGAGCCAATTAGCCCTTTTGGGGGAATCTTCCTTCCCGACTCCCTAATGGCAATCAGACTAATCACTGGATCAACTCCTAATAGTTCCTACCTGCCTGTATACCCAGATTAACAATTAACCTAAGATTTATATCCTGTATTATCCTTCCGCTCTAGAAAGCTATCAAGTCCCCTTTTAATCCTCTATGGATTTTGCCATCACCACGTCCTCAGACAGAGAGTTCCACAGTCTCACTGCTCTTACAGTAAAGAACCCCCTTCTGTGTTGGTGATGAAACCTGCTTTCTTCTAGACATAGCGGATGCCCTCTTGTTACCGTCGCAGTCCTGGGTATAAACAGATCATGGGAGAGATCCTTGTATTGTCCCCTCATGTACTTATACATGGTTATTTGATCGACCCTTAGCCGTCTATTTTCCACGGTAAATAATCCCATTTTGAATAGCCTATCTGGGTATTCCAGTCCCGTCATTCCATGTATTAGTTTAGTCGCCCTTCTTTGAACCCCCTCAAGCACTGTAACATCTTTCCTGAGCCCCGGTGTCCAGAACTGTACACAGTATTCCATGTGGAGCCTGACAAGTGCCTTATATAATAGAAGGATAATGTTCTCGTCCCTCGCCCCTATACCTCTATTAATGCACCCCAAGACTTTATTAGCTTTTGCAGCAGCTGACTGGCATTGGTTGCTCCAGTTTAATCTACAATCCACTAGTACCCCCAGGTCTTTTTCCATATCACTTTTTCCTAGCAATACCCGATTAAGTGTATATTGGTGACAATCCTTGTAGTCTCCACTTCTAAAGCCCCTTGTACACGAGATGACTGTCAGGCACTAAAGCGCCCAACAGCCGTCGGCATGATGGCTTTTACACAGGAGGATCATCACTTAGTGAATGGAGGTGGAGCGAGTTGGAGATCGTTCCGGTT
This sequence comes from Eleutherodactylus coqui, assembly GCF_035609145.1. Taxonomy (NCBI): domain Eukaryota; kingdom Metazoa; phylum Chordata; class Amphibia; order Anura; family Eleutherodactylidae; genus Eleutherodactylus; species Eleutherodactylus coqui. The sequence goes on from NC_089849.1 coordinate 75,032,791, forward strand.
CACCTGCCTTCATTCACAATAAACAGGCAGTCATCCATAGATGAATAACTGCCTGTTTAAATTGAATGATGCAGTGGAAGCTCAACAACAATTTTATGAGCTATATAAAAGATCTGATCTGCGATAAATTACTGACTGGTCTTTATAATAATAATAATAATAATCTTTATTTGTATAGCGCCAACATATTCCGCAGCGCTTACATAGACAGGGGGGAATACAGAAAGACAAAATACAAACATTACAGAACCACGGTTACATATAGTAATCAGTTGATGGAAACAATAGGGGTGAGGGTCCTGCTCCAACGAGCTTACATACTACAAGTAATGGGGTGATACAGAAGGTAAAGGGGCTGGAGATGTGCGCGGTATGGCGAGGTTTAACTGCATGCTTTCACACTGCACAATCATTGTTCAAACTACTCAATGCACAATAATTGAACAGAGTTCAATGGCTTAATTCCTCCCTTTTCAGAATAAACTCAATTAACAACATTCTGATATATTTCTTTTAACTAACTGTGAATTTACTGAACTATCAAAGGATTAAATTCAATTTTCAATAACACATCTATGAGCTCTTTAGGTGCAACTGTATCAAAGGCTTTACGAAATCCAGATAGGCAATATCCGCGGCACTACCTTCATCCACCAGTTTTGTGACAAAGCCAAAAAATCTATGGGAATAGTTTGACATGATCTGCCTTCAGTACAACTGCTTAGGGTCCAACAGGTTATTCATTTTCAAAGTGGTCAAAGATCCTCTTTATCAGGAGAGTTTTCCATTAGTTTAACTACTACAGATGTCAAACTGTAGTAATTAAACTACTGGAGTTCTTCTTATCCCAGCCAAAGTTGGGTAATTTGTAAAACGTTTTGGTGGCTCTTTGCTCCATTAATCCAAACAGTAAGGTTGTTAAAATAGCTTTTTTCCATCTTTAGTCCCCATCAACTAAAACTTTTAGACGTAATTCACCAAAGGCTACAAAGCTCCTAATCACAGCAGCTGTAGAGTCTCTGAAAACTGCATTGTGGAGGACATTACACTAAGTGTACTATGACACTCATATAATAGTCGCTTAATTTGCAAGGTGACACCTTGGTGTTTCTTGTACAACTTTTCTTTGGGATAAGGAAATATCATGTGATGATCAAATGTAAAACTTGGATCTTAGAATATAAATTTAATCAGAATCTGAACCCCATTTCAACATTTCCTTTCTTTCATTCTACAGAACAGTGTGTCATAAATGGAAGCAAAAATATGGTAACTTGGCTCCACAACTTAAAAGGATGACATAAATGTGTAGATGTTCATTAGATTTGTTGAAATGGGATTTGGTATTAATGTGGAAACAAGTCGACATGTAAACTAAAGTTTGAAAAATAGCTATTTTGTCTATTCCAGAACTTTGTGCATCTGAGACAAGAATCCAATCTATCCTTACTAGAGATGAGCGAGCACCAAAATGCTCGGGTGCTCGTTACTTGGGACGAAATTTTCGCGATGCTCGCGGGTTCGTTTCGAGTAACGAACCCTATTGAAGTCAATGGGCGACTCGAGCATTTTTGTATATCGCCGATGCTCGCTAAGGTTTTCATTTGTGAAAATCGGGGCAATTCAAGAAAGTGATGGGAACGACACAGCAACGGATAGGGCAGGCGAGGGGCTACATGTTGGGCTGCATCTCAAGTTCACAGGTCCCACTATTAAGCCACAATAGCGGCAAGAGTGGGCCCCCCCCCTGCACTGTCAGCATAAAGATCGTTCTCCTCTGCCACAGCTGTAACAGCTGTGGCAGAGAAGAACGATGTTAGCCCATTGAATTCAATGGAGCCGGCAATACAGCAGGTTCCACTGAAAGCAATGGGCTGCCGGCGTGCGCGGGATTAATTGTCGGGAAGGGCTTATATATTTAAGCCCTTCCCGACAATTCATCCCGCGATCGCCGGCAGCCCATTGCTTTCAGTGGAACCTGCTATATTGCCGACTCCATTGAATTCAATGGGCAAACATCGTTCTTCTCTGCCACAGCTGTTACAGCTGTGGCAGAGAAGAATGATTTGTCTTCTATATGTTCTCAATGGGGTCGGCGCTGCTGCCGCCGGCCCCATTGAGCGCATATAGAGAAGAGAACAGGAATCGCAGATCGCACATAGGTGCGATCTGCGATTTCTATGGCCTAAGAAGGACCGTTGGGGTTCTTGAAGCCTAAAATCACTCCTAACGCTCTCCCTATAGCAGCTCCGGCATCAGCAGCACTTTCCCTGAACTATGTCAGAATGTATCTGTGGCGAGCCGCGGGAGGGGCAGATTTATATACTCGGGTGACACCTAATCTCGCCAGCCACTCACTGCAGGGGGGTGGTATAGGGCTTGAACGTCGCAGGGGGAAGTTGTAATGCCTCCCCTGTCTTTCTATTGGCCAGAAAAGCGCGCAAATTTCTCAGGGAAGAAAATGAAAGGGACTCAAACATCACGTGGTACTCGTCTCGAGTAACGAGCATCTCGAACACGCTAATACTCGAACGAGTATCAAGCTCGGACGAGTATGCTCGCTCATCTCTAATCCTTACATTTCAAAAAGCATCCCAATTATTGTAAAGCAGCAGGGCATTAAGCTTTTTTGGTACTCTTATTCTGCATGTATCTAGTAAGACCATTACTATTGGAGTGCCACAGAGGTCAGTATTAGACTGTTAGTTTAATATATTTATTGATGACCTTATACAGGGATCGCACAGTAAAATATATATTTTTTGTAGAATCACACTAAACTAAAGGCCCATTTAGACACAATGATTGACGCTCAAAAGTCGCTCAAAAGACATCTTTTGAACAAAAATCGTTGTGTGCATTTACATGGCAAGATGATCGCTCAAAATTTGCTCAAACAACAGTTTGAGTGACAGTTTTGAGCGTTCACTTTGCATAAGTGTGTAAATGAAGGCTCATGCTGTATACAGAAGACAAGCGGGACCGCTATCTTCTGCATACAGCTGTTGTCTTCTCAGAGCACTCAGCTGGTATATGAGCTGAGCGCTCCGAGCGGGGTATACAGAAGACAGCTGGAGCACTGTCTTCTGCATACTCCTGCTGTGTTCACAGAGCGCTCAACTGTATACCAGCTGAGCGCTCCGAGCGGGGTATGCAAAACACAGCTGGAGTGCTGTCTTCTGCATACTCCTGCTGTGTTCACGGTGTGAGAGGGTAAGACAGCCTCCAATATGTGTACATTGTTCTTGTTACTGTAAATAGTCCACTACTGTGTGTTTTATTATTTGTCTGCAAGAGGTCGCTGTTCTGCAGAAAAGATTTTGGTCAAGCTGTGAGGTGACAGGACCATGGTAGCCTGTGATTGGAGCACCCGTTGCCTGGTTACAGCGGGCGCACGGGAGGAGAGAAAATGAAAAAGCGTGCGTACACTGTGAGGGGGACAGTTGGTCGAGAGAGCGATCTCAGTGGCGCTACGGAAGAGGGAAGGACGTCGTATACTGAAGGGATTGGAGCTGCAGCGGATTCAGAATTTGACCAGATGCCCGCCGGATGGGAGAAGACTTGCTGCCGGAGATGTTGCTGAACAACCGGAGCGAGACTGGATATTGTGTGGACAATACTGGATGCCGCTGAGGAAGTGAGTAATGGCTCTCTGGGGTACCGCACACTTTTCTGGAGGAGCCCCTCATCCGTCTGGACTCTTTGGCTGATCATACAGCAGACCGGTCTACGTGCACGCAAGACACCATATTTTGGCGCCAAGTTACTTGGGACTGCGTTTTGGCCTGTAGTTAGATTAGGTAGGGTTATGGACCGTGTCAGGCTACACTTCAGCGGGATCGGCATAGTGGCTGGCAGGCCACATCCAGCCATCAATAAGAACCTTCTGGAGAACATTCACCTGGCTATGTAGCCGCTGTTCTTTATACGTGTCCCTTATTGTATTGGTCTGGGGGGATAGAGTCAGTGTTGTTAAGTCTGTAAGCTGTTGTATTGCACCGCCGGTACTCAGATCACTCTCCCTTTCCTTTGTTCCTTAGTAGCGGTATTAATAGGTAACCAGGGGCAGGATTATTTAGGCCGGCCCATTAGGTAAAAGCATAGTCTATTATAGTAGCGCCCTTTGGGGAGTACAGCGCTGTACAGCACAAGGGCCTCAGCCATCTGGCTGAGTGTATGTGAGTTTTGTTGGGTTACCCATTGTTTGTGGTCACGTGGGCCACAGGGCTTTAGTAAAATTCGGTTTGCACCTGAACTGGTGTCAGAGTCGTTTTTCTTGTTTGTGACTTCGCTGTATCCTGGGGAGCCCACCCCGGTACACGGCTTACAACGGAGCGCACAGCTGGTATAAAGCTGAGCGCTCCATGCGGGGAATACAGAACACAGCTGCAGCGCTGTCTTCTGCATATTCCTGCTGTGTTCACAGAGCGCTCAGCTGGTATACAGTTGAACGCTCCGAGCCGGGTATGCAGTACACAGCTGGAGTGCTGTCTTCTTCATACTTCGGCTGTGTTCTCCGAGCGGGATACCAGCTGAAACAATAGTATCAGCGGTATCCCGCTGAGAACTCAGCGAGCTGCACTGATAAGGCTCATCATTGTCTTTCAGCTTGCTGAAAGACAAAGATGAACGACTCGTTAACGAAAACTGCATGATGTCCGTGTAGATAGACCCAACGATTCTCACTCAAAAGATGGCCTTGAGTGAGAATCGTTGGGTCTAAATGGGCCTTAATGAAAACAGTTAGCATATAAGAAGACAGTATTACACATTACAGATGAATTTGAATAATATAAGAATTAGCAAATACCAATTAAGAACAAAATATTTTTTACACTTGGGAAGTAAAAAGTATATGCCTCAGACTTGAAGTTGCAAGAAAAACTAATAGAACCATTTGGAAGTACCTGGATTTCTGCATTGATCATTAGTAAAATGTAGTTGGCTCGAATCTGCAGTGGAAGTTTTCAGTTTGCAGTGAATAAGGTTCATTAAAACCTATTTGACTAACATTGTACGGTACACAGTTGTGGAATTTTGGTGAAGAAAAATTCAACAATTATTACGCAATATCTGAAACCGGCCTTATTTAAATCACAATTCCAGGCAAACACAATCTATTTGTTAGGCTGTACTCCTGGGACCTGTAGTTCTACAGGTTTACTGGAGCACACTTCCACAGGTGTGGGATGTTTGAGCCGGTTGGGTGTGGAGTTCTCCAGACAGCCAAATTACTACCAGTCTGCTGCACATATATACCAGCCCCTCTGGCTAGAGGGTTCTGGTTTCCTCATTACTCTCCCAGTATTCTTATGGTTGTATTCATACATGTTGTTCTGTAGGTGTGAACAGTGACATGTTCTGTGTGTCTGTGCAGGTGGCCGGACATGAGGTGAACAGTTCTGTTCAGGGTGGTTGGGTGTGAACAGTGACGTGTCTGTGTAGGTGGTCAGACATGTGGTGTGAATAATCCTGCTCCGTGTGGTATGAATTGCCTTGTGTGTAGGTGTCGTCACTATTGGGACGATCGCCCAGCTTGCGGACAGGATTCATAGGGTTGTTGTCCCGATGCCTGGCCACCTGCATAGACTCGCAGAACACGTCGCTGTTCACACCAATATACCCTGTTCATCTCAAATCCGCCATCTACACAGACACATAAAACACGTCGCTATTCAAACCTACAGAAGAACATGCATGAATGCAAACACAAGGGTACTGGGAGGGGAATGAGGAAACCAGCACCCTCTAGTCAGAGGGACTGGTAAATTGTGCAACAGACCGGTGGTGATTGGCTGGCTGGAGAACTCCACACCCAGCCAGCTCAATCATCTCACACCTGTGGCAGTGTGCTCTTGGTAACCCATAGAACTACACGTCCCAGGAGCACAACCTAACACTAACTAGACTAACAACAGAAACACTTATATCATTCATGTCTTTCATTGAGCTCATTGTGTAAATATGCACCATGCAGGGAGAAAAAGTAAGTGAAACTTTAGGATAATGACTTCTACAAAAACTATTGGAGCACAGTGCATCAGTTAAGCAAAGGAGATTCATAGTAATAAGACGTCCCTGCGATGCGAGAGTGAGTGAAAACGCATGATAATGAAGCCAATGATTTTCAATGGTTTCATTCTCATTAGCAATGTTTTCACTGTAACCTCGCATGGCAAAGAAGAATGTGTGATATTGCACTTTTTAATGGGGCTAGCGGCAGCAGTGCCAGCCTCATTGAAAACATAGGGAGTACATTGTGCTCCCCTGACACAGCTGTGACAGCTATGGCATCGGATTCCTTCATCCCCGCATGCCCTGTCACAGCTGTGGCAGAGGTCCACGATGCTATCCTATTGCATTCAATGGGGTCGACGCTGCTGCAGCTCCATTGAAAACAATGGTATAAAAGCCACCACTGATGATTTTCGGGGAAGGGCTTGAAATATAAGCCAAGCTGTAAAAAAAAGTAAAAAAAAAAAATTAACTCACTTCGAAAAGCCATCCTGCTCTTCTCTCTGGCCCCGGCAGTCTTCTTCTGTCTTTTGGCGGTCGCGGATTGAAAAATCCCTGCCTCCAGAAAGTGCTGCTTCTGATTGGCTGAGCACTGTGGCCAATCAGAGGCAGCGCCCAGCCATCATTGAATGGTAGCTGAGTGCTGCCTGTGATTGATCACAGTGCTTAGCCAATCACAGGTATCAATCATCTGTCATTCAAAATCATCACCGCAGTGGTGGCCTTTGTTCCATTGCTTTCAATGGGGCTGCAGCAGTGTCGGCCCCATGAATGCAATAGGATAGCATCGTGGACCTCTGCCACAGCTGTGACAGGGCATTCCTTCATCCCTGCAGTCCCCACGGGGATGAAGAAATCCCCTGCCATAGCTGTCACAGCTGTGTCAGGGGAGTGCAATATACTCCCTATGTTTTCAATGGGCCCGGCGCTGCTGCCGCTGGCCCCATTGAATACAATGGGCGATATCGCATCGTTGTATGGTCAGTGGGTGTGAGCCCTAAGTAGTATAATTAAAAAAAAAATTATATACCGAAATAGAAGGGGATTCTTTACTCTAAGAGCAGTGAAACTATGGTATGCTTTATCCTATACATTATCATAGTTAACCCCTTGGAGACATGGCCATTTTTCATTTTAATTTTTTCCTCCCCAGCTTAGAAAAATGTGTGTGTGGAAACCCGTTCACAAATTGAAGCCATAATCACATATAGTGATGGAGATAATTTCAATAAAGTTGTAACATTTGATCACATTATTAACCCTTTTCAATCCACTATCTGACGTCTTCCTACATTCTGATTGAAGCTTGTACAGCTCCAATGTCAGAAGACGTCCGACAGGGTATTCTTACCGTCTATTGCCAGCCACTTCACTGTCGGAGTCTCTCTGGCGCACACACACTGGCTTTAGCCAGCAGATGGCACTGTTGCATAACAGCAAAAAGAGAAAGCCTTTTAGGAAACCCTGACTCCAAAATTGGATTGGAAAGTGTTAATGTTTGACTACTTTGAATGATGACACTTGATAAATGTATGAACCAATTGGAAAAATAAATGTTTTTGCCACAATCTGCCATGTTGAAGTATCTATTATCAGCTTCTACGATTCGTTGTAAACCACAGCATTGTACTACCTAACTTGTCATATCTTTGTTCTGTGCTTTCCCGTTTTACAGCTGAACGTTGCTGTAAAACTAGACAATAACAATATAAGATGTTATATCACATTTGTCTAGAATTTACGAAAAAAAATGGTTTAATGGGACCGTATAAAAGTGAGTTGTTCTGACAATATGTAGAACCATAAACTGCAAAATCTAAAATAAGATTTTTTTTTTTTAAGTTACAAAAAGCTATTTCTGAGAATGAAATGAACTTTTGAATTAACCCATGAATATCTGTTTTATGACGTACTAGAACACTGCAATGAGCATCTGCATTAAGGACAATGTATTAGATCTCAAATCCTCTGCCTATCTAAAAGGCCTTTATATGGACACTTTTAAGACAAATATAATACCATTTCACTTTTATCTGGCACGCTGATGAGTATCGATATTAAAGGGGTTGTCCCGCGGCAGCAAGTGGGTCTATACACTTCTGTATGGCCATAATAATGCACTTTGTAATATACATTGTGCATTAATTATGAGCCATACAGAAGTTATAAAAAGTTTTTTACTTACCTGCTCCGTTGCTGGCATCCTCGTCTCCATGGTGCCGACTAATTTTCGCCCTCCGATGGCCAAATTAGCCGCGCTTGCGCAGTCCAGGTCTTCTCCTGTTCTCTATGGGGCTCCGTGTAGCTCCGTGTAGCTCCGCCCCGTCACGTGCCGATTCCAGCCAATCAGGAGGCTGGAATCGGCAATGGACCACACAGAAGAGCTGCGGTCCACGGAGGCAGAGGATCCCAGCGGCCATCTTCAGCGGTAAGTATTGAAGTCACCGGAGCGCGGGGATTAAGGTAAGCGCTCCGGTAAGCTTCCTTTACCTCCCTGCATCGGGGTTGTCTCGCGCCGACCGGGGGGGGGGTTGAAAAAAAAAAAAACCCGTTTCGGCGCGGGACAACCCCTTTAACTCTGCTACACACAGATAATTTAATGTATATTCACACCTACTGAAAATGGTGCAGAATGTTCACAACAGAAAAACCGCACCAAAATGTGAGTGACTTTGAAAAGAGCCAAACTGTGATGTCTAGATGACTAAGTCAGTGCTTCTCTAAAACAGAAGGGGTTGTGGGTTGTTCCCAGTCTGCAATTGCTACCCTGTTTCCTGAAAATAAGACCTACCCTGATAGTAAGCCATACCCTGATTTTTATTTAGGAAGCTTGAAATATAAGCCCTACCCCAAAATAAGCCCTATCTGCATTGCATAAAAAAAAGCAATACATTACCTAGTAGGCTCAGTCTGCGTCCCTTAGCTGCTCTCTGGAGCTACGGCAGTCTTTCTGCTGTCCTCGGCTGCCCACAGAAGATCACTTACTCGTTACGGGACTCATAAATTCCTCCTCCAGGAAGCGATGGCTCTGATTGGTTCTCAAGCACTGCACAGCCAATCAATGTAGCACTCAATAATCCAACGCGATGACTGTGATTGGTTCATCCAGCTCTGTATTGATTGGCTGAGCAGCGCTTAAGAACCAATCATAGCCACCGTGTTTTCGAGGCGGGATTTATGAATTGGCCAATCAATGCTGCGACTCAGCCAATTCCTAAATCCCACAGCGCCTATAATAAGACATCTCCTAAAATAAGACCTACTGTCTATTTTGGGGCAAAAATTTACGAGACAGGGTCCTATTTTAGGGGAAACACGTTAGTACCTTCAATACAAAAAATTATCCAAGGAAGTATAACGCGTGAGCTAATGACAGGGTCATGGTTGTACCAAGTTCAATCATGTGTGGGGAGCCAAGAAGAGCTACTGTACCCCAAATTTCTGAAACAGTTACTGCTGGAAGAGATAGAAAAGTGACAAAACAAACAGTCCAATATAGAGCAATTAGGTGGCACAGATCCTTTTAATACACTCACTATCTGATGATCGAGGCCTGTGAACTGGTGGTCCTAAGCAGATAAGAAGATCCAAAGAACTTCCGAGCAGTGGCACACACCCAGAACGCACAGTGCATCGCAGTTCGCTGTGTACAGGACCGTGTTGTCCGCTGTACACAATATATATGGTTTTAATGTCATAGCTGATTGATGTACATTATTACTCAGTAAATCATTTGTCAATGGGGAAACTCTGTACTGCTGCCTTCCCATGTGATCCCTATGGCTAGCAATCTCAGTATCCACGCAAAAACATCTGAAACATTTGATATTACACATCTAAAGTTTAGTTGTTCCAATATTGCAAACAATGTTCTCTGGACTTGACTAATATCCCTTAAACTGACCTAAGGGTCCAGTCAATACTGGGAAACTATTCACTTGGATGCCCTTTTAATATAACAAACACAATACCACACCTGCTGCACCCCCAGCTGAAATAATGGAAGCGGGCCAAAAATATGATTGTCCAAGTCCTCGGAGGTATCACAGTCCAAATGAGCCAGTTCTTCATCCGCTGGCAAAGATTGACGTATAAAGAAAGAAGGGCAGATCACTATGATGCTATTCATTCTGCTATTCTTTACTCGTCTTCATTAATTTGAACAGTTCACAGCAAAAAGATTTCCTCGAGACAGAAGAAATCTGTCTGAAGTGCATAACAAATTGGTTAAATTAGACAGGACCACTAATTTATGGGCTACACCTGAAACTTCGGCAAATTAGCTGTAAATTCTGAGTAGAGATGAGCAAATTTTTCAAAAGTTTGGTTCGGCTAGATCGCCAAATTTCAACAAAAAGATTGGTTCCTATTAGTTCCAACTGAACCAGAAATTCATCAAACCCCTAAAGACTAGTATTGAGAGCTGTCTAAGAGAAGAAGAAGGCGAGTGGTAGTGGTCCTTCAATGGGTGTAGCTCAGTAGTTAGCACTGTTACATTGTAGTGCTTGGGTTCTGGGTTCAAATCGGACCAAGGACAACATTTGCATTGAGTTTGTATGTTCTCTTCGTGTTTCTTGTTCTTCTCATTCTCTGGAGAAGGAAGAAACATGGTGGCTCAGTGGTTACCACTGTTGCCTTGCAGCACTGGAGTCCTAGGCTCAAGTCTGACCAAGGACAATATCTGCATGGAGTTTTTCAAAGTCCACTGAAGGACCACCACCCTACCTCTGACAATATGGAATACTAGTTTTAGGGACTTTATGAACTTCTGGTTCGGGTGAAACAAATCACCTAAGATTCAGGTCCTTGATGAATTCAACTTTTAGTAAATTTAACCCGAATTCGAGTTCTACAGGTTTGGTTTGCTCATCTCTAATTCTGAGCACCAGCGTCAGTCACTAATAGTCATATAATGACACCCTGAAGGCACTATTACATGAGCATTAATAGCCACCGCTAGCACTCACATTTTTTAGATAATCACTGGGCTGAGCTTGCTAGAGGAGATGCATCCTAGCATTTAGCTCTGAATTCCTAGTGTTAGCAGCGCTGTGTAATAATATGCTAACTCTATAAATTCACTAAAGCATCAAATATCAAATAAAAGACAATGCCATACAGATATAGCTAAATTTGACTTGACTGTGATAACTTTCTGTGACAAGTTATCTTATCTTAATGTGGTTATGCAGGGATGGATGATTTTCTTAATTACTGTTTTTCCCTGATAATAAGACCTACCCAGATAATAAGCCCTACCCCAGTTTAGCCTACATGAAAAAAAATCAATACTCACCTGGTCCGTGGTGTCCTGATGCCTCGTGATGGTCTTTGGCAGTGCTGCAGCAAGCTGCTGTGTCCAATCACAGCCGGCGCTCGATCATTCACAGCCATTCAGTGAATTACATCATTGAATGGCTGTGATTGGCTCATCGAGCGCCGGCTGTGATTGGCTGGCACTCGATCCAATCACAGCGCTCGCTTTGCAAGAGGTGGACACTGCAGCTTGCCGCAGCGCCGCCGGAGACCATCAGGACACCGCGGACCAGGTGAGTATAAGCCCCACTCAAAAATAAGACACTGTGCCACATTTGAGGCAAAAATTCTCATTTTCAGGGAAACATGGTAGCTCCAATGTGTTAAAACAATAACAGTAGCTGTATACACCCATTTGATCCACTAGCGATCCAGCGCTGCAGCTACTGTGGTCCTCCCAGTCTTTGCTTCCGAACAGTTACCACCTAACCAATCAGAGGCTGCAGCAGTAACATGCCATTCACCTAGCATTATGGCTCCGAGCATCTAATGTATGATGCTTAGAGAACAGAACATGACTGTTGCAGCCTCTGATTAGCTGCACAATTAGTTGGAAGCTATTCGAAAATAAAAAAACGGGGTGGACTGTATAGCTGCAGTGCTGGATTCCCAGTGAGTGAATATGACTGCTTTTATTGTTTTTTACAACCATTGATCTGGTCTACTGACTCGATCTCCGAGCATCATAGAAGGATGCGATGCCTTGAGTTTGGGTCGGTAGACTCACAGTCTTGCTGGGACACTTGCCCGTTTTAATAACGGCCAGTAATATACCAATGTGCACCTGGCCTTACGTATTAATATACTATATGGCTTCCTATATACCCTACATATTACTTTCATCATTTCAGCATACACAATACATACACAATACATTATAATGCATATAAGTGTAGAGTTATTAGTAGAGGAACTAAATATTTTCAATTTTAGTTTCATCCATGAAATTATAAATTAAATGACATAAGCATAAAAAGACTGCCAGACGATTCAAAGGAAGCTTCAGGTGCTCTGGCAGAGAAATTACTATTGTTTAAATGAATGTGTGGCTCTGCTATCTTGTATAATTCATTAAGTCATTTAATGGTACAGCAGTTGCTGTGAAGATGTTCATTTGGCAGCAAAAATAGCTAATTAATTTGCACAATTTCCAAATGATTAGAGGCGCAGACATATAAAATGATTATATATATATATATATATATATATATATATATATATATATATATATATATATATTAGAGATGAGCGAACACCAAAATGTTCGGGTGTTCGTTATTCGTAACGAACTTCCCGTGATGCTCGAGGGTTCGTTTCGAACAACGAACCCCATTGAAGTCAATGGGCGACCAGAACATTTTTGTATTTCGCCGATGCTCGCTAAGGTTTTCATGTGTGAAAATCTGGGCAATTCAGGAAAGTGATGGGAATGACACAGTGACGGATAGGGCAGGCGAGGGGCTACATGTTGGGCTGCATCCTAAGTTCACAGGTCCCACTATTAAGCCACAATAGCGGCAAGAGTGGGCCCCCCCCTCCCAACAACTTTTACTTCTGAAAAGCGCTCATTAGCATGGCATACCTTTGCTAAGCACCACACTACCTCCAACAAAGCACAATCACTGCCTGCATGACACTCCACTGACACTTCTACTGGGTTACATGCTGCCCAACCGCACCCCCTCCCCCCCACAGCGCACACCAAAGTGTCCCTGGGCAGCCTTCAGCTGCCCTCATGCCACACCACGCTCATGTCTATTTAGAATTGCGTCTGCCATGACGAGGGACCGCAGGCACACACTGCAGAGGTTGGCACGGCTAGGCAGCGACCCTCTTTAAAAGTGGCGGAGCGATAGCCCACAATGCTGTACAGAAGCAATGAGAAATAGAATCCTGTGCCACCGCCATCAGGAGCTGCACACGTGGGCATAGCAATGGGGAACCTATGTGCCACACACTATTCATTCTGTCAAGGTGTCTGCATGCCCCAGTCAGACCGGGCTTTTTAATTCATAGACACAGGCAGGTACAACTCCCTATTGTGAAGTCCCTGTCGACCCACAGCATGGGTGGCTCCCTGGAACCCACCGGCGGTACACAGAAATATCCCATTGCATTGCCCAACACAGCTGAGGTAACGTCAGCTGTAATGCAGGTGGGCTAAAAATTAATTTGATTACACTGTAGGCGAGGGCCCACAAAAATTGCTGTATCAACAGTACTAATGTACATCCCAAAAATTGGCCATGGCCAGCCAAGAGGGCAGGTGAAACCCATTAATCGCTTTGGTTAATGTGGCTTAAGTGGTAACTAGGCCTGGAGGCAGCCCAGTGTAACGAAAAATTGGTTCAAGTTAAAGTTCCAACGCTTTTAAGCGCATTGAAACTTATAAAAATTGTTCTGAAAAATTATTTGAGTGAGCCTTGTGGCCCTAAGAAAAATTGCCCGTTCAGCGTGATTACGTGAGGTTTCAGGAGGTGGAGCAGGAGGAGGAGGAGGAGGAATATTAGACACAGATTGATGAAGCAGAAATGTCCCCGTTTTGGATGGTGAGAGAGAACGTAGCTTCCATCCGCGGGTGCAGCCTACGTATTGCTTACGTATCGCTGCTGTCCGCTGGTGGAGAACAGAAGTCTGGCGAAATCCAGCCTTTGTTCATCTTGATGAGTGTTAGCCTGTCGGCACTGTCGGTTGACAAGCGGCTACGCTTATCGGTGATGATTCCCCCAGCCGCACTAAACACCCTCTCCGACAACACGCTAGCCGCAGGACAAGCAAGCACCTCAAGGGCATACAGGGCTAGTTCAGGCCACGTGTCCAGCTTCGACACCCAGTAGTTGTAGGGGGCAGAGGCGTCACCAAGGATGGTCGTGCGATCGGCTACGTACTCCCTCACCATCCTTTTGCAGTGCTCCCGCCGACTCAGCCGTGACTGGGGAGCGGTGACACAGTCTTGGTGGGGAGCCATAAAGCTGGCCAGGCCCTTAAAGACTGTTGCACTGCCTGGGATGTACATGCTGCTCGATCTACGCACATCCCCTGCAACATGGCCCTCGGAACTGCGCCTTCTGCCACTAGCGCTGTCGGCTGGGAATTTTACCATCAGCTTGTCCGCAAGGGTCCTGTGGTATAGCAACACTCTCGAACCCCTTTCCTCTTCGGGAATCAGAGTGGGCAGGTTCTCCTTATACCGTGGATCGAGCAGTGTGTACACCCAGTAATCCGTAGTGGCCAGAATGCGTGCAACGCGAGGGTCACGAGAAAGGCATCCTAACATGAAGTCAGCCATGTGTGCCAGGGTACCTGTACGCAACACATGGCTGTCTTCACTAGGAAGATCACTTTCAGGATCCTCCTCCTCCTCCTCCTCCTCAGGCCATACACGCTGAAAGGATGACAGGCAATCAGCCGGTGTACCGTCAGCAGCGGGCCAAGCTGTCTCTTCCCCCTCCTCCTCATCCTCCTCATGCTCCTCCTCCTCCTCCTGTACGCGCTGAGAAATAGACAGGAGGGTGCCCTGACTATCCAGCGGCATACTGTCTTCCCCCGCCCCCGTTTCCGAGCGCAAAGCAGCTGCCTTTATGGTTGCAGGGAATTTCTCAAGATGCATAGCAGAGGAATGGTGACGCTAATGATTGTAGCATCGCCGCTCACCACCTGGGTAGACTCCTCAAAATTACCAAGGACATGGCAGATGTCTGCCAACCAGGCCCACTCTTCTGAAAGGAATTGAGGAGGCTGACTCCCACTGCGCCGCCCATGTTGGAGTTGGTATTCGACTATAGCTCTACGCTGTTCATAGAGCCTGGCCAACATGTGGAGCGTAGAGTTCCACCGTGTGGGCACGTCGCACAGCAGTCGGTGCACTGGCAGCTTAAAGTGATGTTGCAGGGTGCGCAGGGTGGCAGCGTCCGTGTGGGACTTGCGGAAATGTGCGCAGAGCCGGCGCGCCTTTACGAGCAGGTCTGACAAGCGTGGGTAGCTTTTCAGAAACCGCTGAACCACCAAATTAAAGACGTGGGCCAGGCATGGCACGTGCGTGAGGCTGCCGAGCTGCAGAGCCGCCACCAGGTTACGGCCGTTGTCACACACGACCATGCCCGGTTGGAGGCTCAGCGGCGCAAGCCAGCGGTCGGTCTGCTGTGTCAGACCCTGCAGCAGTTCGTGGGCCGTGTGCCTCTTATCGCCTAAGCTGAGTAGTTTCAGCACGGCCTGCTGACGCTTGCCCACCGCTGTGCTGCCACACCGCGCGACACCGACTGCTGGCGACATGCTGCTGCTAACACATCTTGATTGTGAGACAGAGGAGGAGGAGGAGGAGGAGGGTGCTTTAGTGGAGGAAGCATACACCTCCGCAGATACCACCACCGAGCTGGGGCCCGCAATTCTGGGGGTGGGTAGGACGTGAGCGGTCCCAGGCTCTGACTCTGTCCCAGCCTCCACTAAATTCACCCAATGTGCCGTCAGGGAGATGTAGTGGCCCTGCCCGCCTGTGCTTGTCCACGTGTCCGTAGTTAAGTGGACCGTGGCAGTAACCGCGTTGGTGAGGGCGCGCACAATGTTGCGGGAGACGTGGTCGTGCAGGGCTGGGACGGCACATCGGGAAAAGTAGTGGCGACTGGGAACTGAGTAGCGCGGGGCCGCCGCCTCCATGATACTTTTGAAGGACTCCGTTTCCACAACCCTATACGGCAGCATCTCAAGGCTGATGAATTTTGCGATGCGGACGGTTAACGTTTGAGCGTGCGGGTGCGTGGCGGCGTACTTGCGCTTGCGCTCGAACACTTGCGCAAGCGACGGCTGAACGGTGCGCTGAACTACACTGCTGGATGGGGCCGAGGACAGCGGAGATGAGGGTGTGGGTGCAGGCCATGAGGCGGTAGTGCCTGTGTCCTGAGAGGGGGGTTGCATCTCAGTGGCAGGTTGGGGCACAGGGGGAGAGGCAGGGGTGCAAACCGGAGGCGGTGAACGGCCTTTGTCCCACCTTGCGGGGTGCTTGGCCATCATATGTCTGCGCATGGTGGTGGTGGTGAGGCTGTTGGTGTTGGCTCCCCGGCTGAGCTTTGCGCGACAAAGGTTGCACACCACTGTTCGTCGGTCGTCAGGCGTCTCTGTGAAAAACTGCCAGACCTTAGAGCACCTCGGCCTCCGCAGGGTGGCATGGCGCGAGGGGGCGCTTTGGGAAACAGTTGGTGGATTATTCGGTCTGGCCCTGCCTCTACCCCTGGCCACTGCACTGCCTCTTGCAACCTGCCCTGCTGATGCCCTTGACTCCCCCTCTGAAGACCTGTCCTCCTGAGTAAGCGTTGCACACCAGGTGGGGTCAGTCACCTCATCGTCCTGCTGCTCTTCCTCCGAATCCTCTGTGCGCTGCTCCCTGGGACTTACTGCCCTTACTACTACCTCACTGCAAGACAACTGTGTCTGATCGTCATCGTCCTCCTCACCCACAGAAAGTTGTTGAGACAGTTGGCGGAAGTCCCCAGCCTCTTCCCCCGGACCCCGGGAACTTTCGAATGGTTGGGCATCAGTGACGATAAACTCCTCTGGTGGGAGAGGAACCGCTGCTGCCCAATCTAAGCAGGGGCCCGAGAACAGTTCCTGGGAGTGTTCCCGCTCCTGAGCAGGTGTCATTGTAGTGGAGTGAGGAGGCTGGGAGGAAGGAGGAGCAGCAGACAGAGGATTCGGATTGGCAGCAGTGGACGGCGCAGAACTGCGGGTAGACGATAGGTTGCTCGAAGCACTTTCTGCCATCCAGGACAGGACCTGCTCACACTGCTCATTTTCTAATAACCGTCTCCCGCGTGGACCCATTAATTGGGCGATGAATGTGGGGACGCCAGAAACGTGCCTCTCTCCTAATCGCGCAGCAGACAGCTGCGACACACCTGGATCAGGAGCTTGGCCTGTGCCCACACCCTCACTTGGCCCTCCGCGTCCTCGGCCACGTCCACGTCCACGTCCTCTAGGCTTACCCCTACCCCTCAGCATGCTGTATTACCAGTGATTAGATTTCCCAGGCAGGAAATAAATTGGCGCAAGACTGCAGGCCAAATATAATTTTTGCCCTTTTTGGAAAACGAAAGGCCCCACTGCCTCTAGTGAATGAATTATCTAAGTTTAATAACTGTGCTGTGTCCCTGCTTATGTGTCACAGAACGTGAGGGTAGCAGAGTTATTAACTGTGGCAGAGCAGGTATTTTTTTTTCCCAATTAAGGAAAGCAAATGGCGAAGCCAGCAGTAAAGCGTAGCTGGGTGCGTATGATTTAGCAATGTTTTTCACGCAGCTCACACGTCTCCACAGGCGTAAGGACGGACACAGGCTGGACAAATAGATTTCTTTTCAGTTTTTTCCCACCAACAGGCAGCACTGCGTATATTCAATGAACCTGAGAAGTTTAATAACTGTGCTGTGTCCCTGCTTATGTGTCACAGAACGTGAGGGTAGCAGAGTTATTAACTGTGGCAGAGCAGGTATTTTTTTTTCCCAATTAAGGAAAGCAAATGGCGAAGCCAGCAGTAAAGCGTAGCTGGGTGCGTCTGATTTAGCAATGTTTTTCACGCAGCTCACACGTCTCCACAGGCGTAAGGACGGACACAGGCTGGACAAATAGATTTCTTTTCAGTTTTTTCCCACCAACAGGCAGCACTGCGTATATTCAATGAACCTGAGAAGTTTAATAACTGTGCTGTGTCCCTGCTTATGTGTCACAGAACGTGAGGGTAGCAGAGTTATTAACTGTGGCAGAGCAGGTATTTTTTTTTCCCAATTAAGGAAAGCAAATGGCGAAGCCAGCAGTAAAGCGTAGCTGGGTGCGTATGATTTAGCAATGTTTTTCACGCAGCTCACACGTCTCCACAGGCGTAAGGACGGACACAGGCTGGACAAATAGATTTCTTTTCAGTTTTTTCCCACCAACAGGCAGCACTGCGTATATTCAATGAACCTGAGAAGTTTAATAACTGTGCTGTGTCCCTGCTTATGTGTCACAGAACGTGAGGGTAGCAGAGTTATTATAACTCTTGGAGAGCAGGTATTTTTTTTCCCAATTAAGGAAAGCAAATGGCGAACCCAGCAGTAAAGCGTAGCTGGCTGCGTATGATTTAGCAATGTTTTTCACGCAGCTCACACGTCTCCACAGGCGTAAGGACGGACACAGGCTGGACAAATAGATTTCTTTTCAGTTTTTTCCCACCAACAGGCAGCACTGCGTATATTCAATGAACCTGAGAAGTTTAATAACTGTGCTGTGTCCCTGCTTATGTGTCACAGAACGTGAGGGTAGCAGAGTTATTAACTGTGGCAGAGCAGGTATTTTTTTTCCCAATTAAGGAAAGCAAATGGCGAAGCCAGCAGTAAAGCGTAGCTGGGTGCGTATGATTTAGCAATGTTTTTCACGCAGCTCACACGTCTCCACAGGCGTAAGGACGGACACAGGCTGGACAAATAGATTTCTTTTCAGTTTTTTCCCACCAACAGGCAGCACTGCGTATATTCAATGAACCTGAGAAGTTTAATAACTGTGCTGTGTCCCTGCTTATGTGTCACAGAACGTGAGGGTAGCAGAGTTATTATAACTCTTGGAGAGCAGGTATTTTTTTTCCCAATTAAGGAAAGCAAATGGCGAACCCAGCAGTAAAGCGTAGCTGGGTGCGTATGATTTAGCAATGTTTTTCACGCAGCTCACACGTCTCCACAGGCGTAAGGACGGACACAGGCTGGACAAATAGATTTGTTTTCAGTTTTTTCCCACCAACAGGCAGCACTGCGTATATTCAATGAACCTGAGAAGTTTAATAACTGTGCTGTGTCCCTGCTTATGTGTCACAGAACGTGAGGGTAGCAGAGTTATTAACTGTGGCAGAGCAGGTATTTTTTTTCCCAATTAAGGAAAGCAAATGGCGAACCCAGCAGTAAAGCGTAGCTGGCTGCGTATGATTTAGCAATGTTTTTCACGCAGCTCACACGTCTCCACAGGCGTAAGGACGGACAGAGGCTGGACAAATAGATTTGTTTTCAGTTTTTTCCCACCAACAGGCAGCACTGCGTATATTCAATGAACCTGAGAAGTTTAATAACTGTGCTGTGTCCCTGCTTATGTGTCACAGAACGTGAGGGTAGCAGAGTTATTATAACTCTTGGAGAGCAGGTATTTTTTTTCCCAATTAAGGAAAGCAAATGGCGAACCCAGCAGTAAAGCGTAGCTGGCTGCGTATGATTTAGCAATGTTTTTCACGCAGCTCACACGTCCCCACAGGCGTAAGGACGGACACAGGCTGGACAAATAGACTTGTTTTCAGTTTTTTCCCACCAACAGGCAGCACTGCGTATATTCAATGAACCTGAGAAGTTTAATAACTGTGCTGTGTCCCTGCTTATGTGTCACAGAACGTGAGGGTAGCAGAGTTATTATAACTCTTGGAGAGCAGGTATTTTTTTTCCCAATTAAGGAAAGCAAATGGCGAAGCCAGCAGTAAAGCGTAGCTGGCTGCGTATGATTTAGCAATGTTTTTCACGCAGCTCACACGTCTCCACAGGCGTAAGGACGGACAGAGGCTGGACAAATAGATTTGTTTTCAGTTTTTTCCCACCAACAGGCAGCACTGCGTATATTCAATGAACCTGAGAAGTTTAATAACTGTGCTGTGTCCCTGCTTATGTGTCACAGAACGTGAGGGTAGCAGAGTTATTATAACTCTTGGAGAGCAGGTATTTTTTTTCCCAATTAAGGAAAGCAAATGGCGAAGCCAGCAGTAAAGCGTAGCTGGGTGCGTATGATTTAGCAATGTTTTTCACGCAGCTCACACGTCTCCACAGGCGTAAGGACGGACACAGGCTGGACAAATAGATTTGTTTTCAGTTTTTTCCCACCAACAGGCAGCACTGCGTATATTCTATGAATAATAACTGTGTTGTGGCCCTGCCTATACAATTCTTTCCCTGCAGTATCAATGGAGGGTGGAATGCTCTGCAGAGGCGATTTTGAGAAGCCCAAAAAAAATGCAGCACAGCCAACAGCAGCCTGGACAGTACTGCACACGGATAAATATGGCCCTAGAAAGGACCGTTGAGGTTCTTGAAGGCTACACTCACTCCTAACACTCTCCCTGCCTATGCAGCACTTCTGTCCCTAATGCCAGGTGCAACGGTCTGCAGAGGCGATTTTGAGAAAAAAAAAAATCCCACTGCTAACAGCAGCCAACACACAGCTATCAGTGGCCCTAATAAGGACCTTTGGGGGGTCTTGAAGCCTACACTAACTACCAATTCTTTCCCTACAGCAGCTCCGGTATAAACAGCACTGTCCCTCATCTAACTCACACCGCATCTGAGGCGAGCCGCGGGAGGGGCCGACTTTTATATTAGGCGAACACCTGATCTCGCCAGCCACTCACAGCAGGGGGGTGGTATAGGGCTTAAACGTTGCAGGGGGAAGTTGTAATGCCTTCCCTGTCTTTCAATTGGCCAGAAAAGCGCGCTAACGTCTCAGGGAAGGAAGTGAAAGTAACCAGAACACCGCATGGTGTTCGTCACGAATAACGAACATCCCGAACACCCTAATATTCGCACGAATATCAAGCTCGGACGAACGCGTTCGCTCATCTCTAATATATATATATATATACGTGGTTTGTTGGGAATTTCTAGCATACACAATAGATTAAAAAAATATGACGTTTAATGACAAATGGATTGTTCTCATTCTTCAATTCTTCATTTCTGTATAAAAATGTACGTAAGCTCAAAAAGAAAGGATCATCATAGGCAGCACCTTCCATGCTAGCAAGTCCATGACTTACTCAGGCCACAATAATGGGGAATCAATGGGAGAAAAAGGAATCCGTTTTTTCAGTTTGATTTCATTTCCTCTCATCCAAAAACAGATCATAGAGATGGAAAGCTTGAACTGACCCTTACTCACAAGCTAAAGCCACATTTACACGCAACAATTGTCGTTTGAACAAATTAACAACTTTTTTGCTTTAAAATGCTGAGCGTTTACACATAAAGATAATTATTAGAAACGTTCATCATTTCCCTCATTAGCTAATGTAAACTCTGTATATGTGGTTTGCTCATGTGGGTGAGTGTTTATGCGAGGCATCTCTGGCCAGAAGGCTTTTAATTAGTGTGAAGATAAGTCATTGTCTTCTGTGGCATGAGTAAACAAGTAGTCATGGTGTTTAGCAGGGAAAACAATCACTCCTCCACTCAAGTCCTTTGAAAGACTGTGGGAATGTCATTTAAATATAACCACAGGTGTACAAACTAAGGACTATTTTTGTGCAGGCTGAAACTAAGCGATAAACAACAAGGGAGCAAATAGTGCACAATGACCACATGTTTACACAAAACGATTATTGAGCACGCAATGCCATCGGGCGGAGGGAGACAGTTTAACTCTGCTAAACTGCTTCCCCCTTTCCACTCCCTCGCTGGCTCCCGACAAGGGTAGGGGGTGGGAGCTAGTGTCCCTCTCTCAGCCGCCAGCATTTGGAGGGGCAGGCAGGATGGGGCGGAGCTTAGCAACTAGCTCCTGCCCCGTCCCAACTTCTCCTATTGCAAACAGCTGGCAAGGGGTGGAGAGGAGGAGGGAAGGGGTGGGGGTTTAGCAGTCACACTGTTAATCTCCTTCCCACCTCCCTTCTCCAGCAGCTACCATAGGCTCCTATAGGAGTCTATGGCAGCGGCCAACGTATTCCGGCCAGGAAGATAGTACCGGAACTATCTTTTCTGGCCAGCATAAAAGCGCACGGCCGAAATGTGCTCCGCACACGCTATCTTGGCCAGCCGGGCACTTTTATGCTGGAATCCATGAGATGGTAGTATATATGGGCCAGCCATGAAAATGGCGGTCGATATACACTCATGTGAATAAAGCCTTAAGTGTTATTTTATCCTATTGATAACAAGGATTGAGAAGCCAGTTTTGGTTATTTAGATCATGTGCTTATTCTGAAGAAATCGTCATGTTATTATAATTATGACATAGACATGTATAGAAGAGCGAGCACACAGGACTCTGACATTTTCACCAGGCACACGGACTTCAGTGGCGGGCACCGCATAAAGCAGGAAGTGCGTAAGTATGAATAATACAGCACTCGGACCCCTGTCACCTCCCCTAACAGCATCAAAAGGTAGTTTATGGTGCTGTAGGCAGGTGACAGGTGCACTTTAACATGGCTAACACTTAACAGAAGACTCTCTAGGTCACCAGCTTTACATGGAGACTGGAGTGCCTTACCAGACACACAGTCCCCGAGCGCTGCTATCACAGTCTAGCTGTCCCGTTCTCATAGAGTCCGCTTATGTAAGTTACGGCCGCAATCCTGCTCCAGTTACTGGGGGTTCAGCTTCAGTATATGTTTGTGCAATGTGGGAACTACTGCCAGAATTGCGATTTTTTTCAACATCTCGTCTGCTAAATGCACAATAAAATATCTGCACCCCAAAATGGTATCAATGAAAAGGTCAGCTTATCTCACAAAAAGCAAGCCCTCCTACAGCATCATAGATGGAAAAATATACAGCATGTGTCTGGAAAGGGTTAAAAAAATAATAAAACACTTACTGTAAAGCAAAAAGGATAAAACGGGACAAGTAGACACCTTACACAGACATTTACGTAGATGGCAGAATGTAATGAGATATCCATCTGTGCTATTCCAATGTGTTTTAAAGTTGAGGATATACTACTGTAAGTGAACAGGAGCATACTTTTAGCTGGTACCCCTCTCCTAGAATACTAAGAATGAAGGCACTACTTTAGACCAACAAATTAGTAGTAGTGACCCCAACAATTCCTTAGATCAAGCGAAATTTGAATTAGTGTGAAGGAGTTTTTCCTACTGTTGTTATCTCAGCCTGGAGTGTGTCTTAGGCTTTGTTCCCATGAGCGTATATCGGCCACTGTTTTCACAGCCGGCCAAAATATGCTACGATCTGAGGCGTTAAAACTCGTGAATGGGTGTACAAATCTAACATTTGTGTGCCCGTTCACACGGCATGGGCCCCGGGGATAAGCTCCCTCCCACCTCCCTTCTCCAGCAGCTTCATTGGCTTCCATAGGAGCCCATGCAGCGTCCAACGTATTCTGGTCCAAAAGATAGTTCCAAGACTATCTTTTGGGCCTGACGTAAAAACATCTGGCGCTATTTTGGCCGTCCGAGCACTTTTACATCGTGGTAATGCGGCCATGGGATCTGATGCATTGGAATCCAATGCATCAGATCACAGTAAATATCTACCGACCATGAAAACAGCAGGCCGATATACGCTTGTGGGAACAAAACCTTATAGTTAGGTGCATCTTATAGTCCAAAAACTATTGCTGTTCTATTATTTAAGCAATATATAGGATCCCATATGGTAAACCATCTTAGATGTTGACCACTTTTTTAGCACTGGTCCTGCTTCTGCTCCTACTATAATTTCTCGTGAAACAGTAAGTGTCCACTAAGGTCACACACTGGGCGAGCCTTTGGTTGGATGGGGGACTCTGCTGAACTTTCTATTGACACTCTGACCCATGGATCATGATCTAAACAATAAAAGAAAGAGTAATGGGCCAAAGCCAACTCTTTGTATTATAGCCATATTATAAAAATATTAAACTTCTGCTAATGCTTAATTAGGTGTTGACTTGGTGGAAAATTGTCCTTGCAAAACAAATGCAATATGACTGTAAAAGAACAAGTCTGGGGATAGTTGCCACATAAGTATTTGAACTTGCTTCACAAAGAAATAGTGTTTACGAATCAATCACACAAATGTAGAGATGAGCGAGCACCCAAACGCTCGGGTTCGCATTATTCGAGTCGAGCTTTTCGTAAAATTCGAGAGCTCTACTCGAGTAACGAACCCCATTGACTACAATGGGAGACTCAAGCATTTTTGTATGTGGAACGCAGGGTCCCGAGCTTCTCTCTCTCCTGCCAGACCAAAAAGTTTCAAATGAGGCACACTGCATCGCAGCATGGAGGGGCCAAAGCAGGCACGTCACAGCGGGGAGGAGCCAAAAGCTGGGGCGGGGTCGAACACGATTTGATGCTCGTTCGAGTAACGAGCACCATCGAGTACGCTAATACTCGAACGAGCATCAAGCTCGGCAGAGTACGTTCGCTCAACTCTACACAAATGCTGTTCACCATGCGCAGCAAACAGTCTAAAAGTTAATTATTTGTAAAGAGTTTCATTTGAATTTTGCTTTGTTAAAAAAAAGAAAAACAATACTAAAGGTCAGAAGAGACATTTAAAATGATAACTTTATCCACAATAGCTTGTGTTAACCGTTACACCCTTGAATTAATGATCATATGGATACTGTACATTCCTTGTACAGAGAGTTAATATATCATGTCACTATATGAGAATTTGGAAGAAAGTAAAACTAATAAGATAATATAAATAGTAAAACAAAAACACCAACAGTAGATCACCATCTTGCCAGAAATATTTGCCCCTATAACCAATGGAAGGAAAGCTGGGAGAATCTGGCATGCATTGGCATGACTTTCTGCATAACAGTTTATAGCTAGTTACATAACTTGTTCTTTCAATGTCTGCATATGCAAATAAAGAAGGAGGAGCTGATATACAGTAGACAGTACCAATGATGTAAATATATCAATTAATATACTTAACTGGCTGAATGAAAATATGGTCCACGCTACATTAAAGTTAACATGAACAAAGCTCTGGGACCAGATGGATTACACCCATGAGTTCTGAAGGTACTAAGTTCAGTTCTTTCTGTACACCTCTTGATAATATTTAGAGATTCTCAAGTGACTGGCATAGTGCCAATGAACTGATCCTGGGCAAATGCAGTGTCCATGTTTCAATGAGGACAAACATGTGAATTAAAAGGCACTTCAGAAAAACAGATTTAAATCCTACCAGTACTGCCCGACTCATGATCCATGATTATTAAATACACTAGACTTAAAATACATTTTAAGGCCTTAGTCAGACGGGCGATTTTTCGCGTGATTTGCGCATGCGCATGCGTCTGGCAATTTTATAAAACCATTGCTTTGCAATGGTATCGGACACATGAGCGCTTTTTATGCGCTCGTCCGATAAATTATAGAACAAAAAATCGCAGATCGCACCTATCTGCGATCTGCGATTCCTGTTCTCTTCTCTATATGCGCTCAATGGGGCCGGCGGCAGCAGCGCCGACCCCATTGAGAACATATAGAAGACAAATCATTCTTCTCTGCCACAGCTGTAACAGCTGTGACAGAGAAGAACGATGTTTGCCCATTGAATTCAATGGAGCGGCAATACAGCCGCTCCATTGAAAGCAATGGGCTGCCGGCGTGCGCGGGGTGAATTGTCGGGAAGGGGTTAAATATATAAACCCTTCCCTGCAATTCATTCTAAAATGTGTTAAAATAAAAAAAAATTGTATACTCACCTTTCTGCTGCAGCCGGAGTCCAGCCGCGGCCGCTGTCAGTTCTCCTGAACTGCTTCTTGGCACTATTCAGCCGGCGGGGCTTTAAAATCCCCACTTGCTGAATGATCTGCCTCTGATTGGTCACAGCCCTGACCAATCAGAGGCTGAAAACACTCACACACCCATTCATGAATTCATGAATGGGTGAGTGACTGCTGCCTCTCGGCGCTGAGCCAATCAGGGGCAGGTCTGACTCACATCCATTCATGAATGGGTGTGAGTGAGGCATGCCTCTGATTGGCTCAGCGCTGAGCCAATCAGGGGGCAGGTCTGACTCACACCCCCTTCACACCAACTGCAGGACGGCCACGCGGAGCTCCGGCTGCCGGGAGAAGGTGAGTATACATTTTTTTTTTATTTTAACACATTTTAGGATGGATTGCAGGGAAGGGCTTATATATTTAAGCCCTTACCGACAATTCATCCCGGGCTCGCCCGCAGCGCATTGCTTTCAATGGAGACGGCTGTATTGTGGGATCCTTTCATTTAGCATTTCATGCTGGTTGTAAATCTGCATCCTGTGGAGATTGGAACCATCAACTAGATTATATGCTAGCACCCGCATGGATGCGATTCTGCAGGGTTTTCAGCACATTGTGATTAGGGGGAATCCTTGGATCATCTGCTTTCTCTTTATATTTCTCATAACAGCAGTAAGAGATATTGAAATGTGTAGCGTAATATCAGTTGAAAAACGTTTGAGGGACTCTTAAGAGACTAAATTATAGAAAATGAGTGATAGCCAGCACAATTTTACCAAGCACAGAGGTTATCAAACCTAATCTGCATTTGTGAGAAGCCTGGACAGGGGGATAGCTGTGGTTATAGTATGTTGTACTTTGTGTGGGTATTTGTCACTCATGGATGCCAAATAGTTCATATTTTTAAAAGTACAGTTTGTAATTGGACTGAACACTGGTTCACGGACCTGTAAGCTCATGAACCTGTATGTTACAGCCATGGTTTAACGATCACCTATTGATTTCCATTGGGTAGTGCTGACCTATCTTTTTTCTACAAATATTGTGGAGTAGTAGCTGCCTCCACTTGGTCGTGCACCTGCCACCCATTTACACTCTGTCCCTCCTATTGGACCATATAAATCGGATCCTACCGTCCCTGGTTTTATTTGTAGGCTTAGTCCCAAGTGAGGAGCATTCTGGGAGGTAGGAACTAGAGATGAGAGAGCATACTCTATAAGGCAAACTACTCGAGCGAGTAGTGGCTTATTCGAGTACCTGCCCGCTAGTCTCTAAAGATTCGGCTGCCGGCGTGGGTGACAGGTGAGTTGCGGTTGAGATTAAACAACCTGGTTTTAGCGTTAGGACCCATCTGAGCTTGGTCACCTGGATGTTGGTAGATGGGCCAATGTAATTTGATCAAATTATATACCAAGAACCTTGCATTATTTAATGTGGTTAGAGTATTGATTATAGGTATGTATACCTCTGATAGTAAATGTATTATGAGTGCTGTTGCCATTTTTGGTATCTGGTCTACAGACCATAATCAGATAGCAATTGTAAATTATCCCTACTGTAAATAGTTCCTAGTTATAAGAAATATACTCCATAGTTCAGTGCTGTAGCAGCTATTGATCATCTTATTTATTAATGATAAAGATGGGATTAATAGTGCAATTTCTATCTTTGTAGATGATACCAAGTAGTGTAGTATAGTGCAATTTATGGATGGCGATAAAAGATTACAAGCGATATGAAATATGAATAAATATATAAATTTATCAGATAACATAAAATAGTTCTAGGTTGTATTTTGCACAATACTGAAAAAACTAAGATGCTTTGTGGCAGAGATAGATGGATAGATATATATGAGATAAATATGAGATAGATAGATAGATAGATAGATATGAGGTAGATATGAGATAGATAGATAGATATGAGATAGATATGAAACAGATAGATAGATAGATATGAGATAGATGAGAGATAGAAAGACAGATAGATAGATATGAGATAGATAGATAGATAGATAGGAGATAGATAGAATAAGATAGATATGAGATAGATAGATAGATATGAGATAGATATGAAAAAGATAGATAGATATGAGATAGATGAGAGATAGAAAGACAGATAGATAGATATGAGATAGATAGATAGATAGATAGATAGATAGATAGATAGATAGATAGATAGATAGATAGGAAATAGATAGAATAAGATAGATATGAGATAGATAGATAGATAGATAGATAGATAGATATATAGATAGATAGATGCATAGATAGATGGATAGATAGGAGATAGATAGATAGATAGATAGATAGATAGATAGATAGATAGATAGATGGGAGATAGATAGAATAAGATAGATATGAGATAGATGAGAGATAGAAAGACAGATAGATAGATATGAGATCGATAGATAGATAGATAGATAGATAGATAGATGCATAGATGGATGGATAGATAGGAGATAGATAGATGATAGCTAGATAGATGGATAGATATGAGACAGATAGATAAAACAAGATAGATATGAGATAGATAAAACGAGATAGATATGAGATAGATAGATAAAATAAGATAGATATGAGATAGATAGATAGAATGAGTTAGAGATTAGATAGATAGATAGATAGATAGATAGATAGATAGAATGAGATAGATATGTGATAGATAGATGGATGATAGATAAAAGCAAACTTTAAAAATCGATCTATAGCTAGATAGATGGATAGATATGAGATAGATAGATAAAACGAGATAGATATGAGATAGATAGATAAAAAGAGATAGATATGAGATAGATAGATAAAACGAGATAGATATGAGATAGATAGATGGAATGAGATAGATAGATAAAATGAGATAGATAGATAGATATAAGATAGATAGATAGATAGAATGAGTTAGAGATGAGATAGACAGATAGATAGAATGAGATAGATATGTGATAGATAGATAGATAGATAGATAGATAGATAGATAGATAGATAGATGGATATGAGATAGATGAGAGAGAGATAGATAGATAGATAGATAGATAGATAGATAGAAAGATGTGAGATAGATAGATAGATGGATAGATAGGAGATTGATTGAATAAGATAGATATGAGATAGATAGATAGATAGATACATGGATAGATGGATAGATAGGAGATAGATAGATGATAGCTAGCTAGATAGATAGATAGATAGATAGATAGATAGATAGATATGAGACAAATAGATAAAACAAGATAGATATGAGATAGATAAAACGAGATAGATATGAGATAGATAGATAAAACGAGATAGATATGAGATAGATAGATGGAATGAGATAGATAGATAAAATGAGATAGATAGATAGACATGAGATAGATAGATAGAATGAGTTAGAGATGAGATAGATAGATAGATAGATAGATAGATAGATAGATAGATAGATGGATAGATAGATAGAATGAGATAGATATGTGATAGATAGATAGATGATAGATAAAAGCAAACTTTAAAAATCGATCTATAGCTAGATAGATGGATAGATATGAGATAGATAAAACGAGATAGATATGAGATAGATGGATAAAACGAGATATATGAGATAGATAGATGGAATGCGATAGATAGATAGATATGAGATAGATAAATAGAATGAGTTAGAGATGAGATAAATAGATAGATAGATGGGAGATAGATAGAATAAGATAGATATGAGATAGATAGATAGATAGATAGATAGATGCATAGATAGATGGATAGATAGGAGATAGATAGATGATAGCTAGATAGATGGATAGATATGAGACAGATAGATAAAACAAGATAGATATGAGATAGATAAAACAAGATAGATATAAGAGAGATAGATAAAACAAGATATATATGAGATAGATAGATAAAACGAGATAGATATGAGATAGATAAAACAAGATAGATATGAGATAGATAGATAAAACGAGATATATATGAGATAGATAGATAAAACGAGATAGATATGAGATAGATGGATGGAATGAGATAGATAGATAAAATGAGATAGATAGATAGATAGATAGATAGATAGATATGAGATAGATAGATAGATAGATAGATAGATATGAGATAGATAGATAGATAGATAGATAGATAGATAGATAGATAGATAGATATGAGATAGATAGATCGAATGAGTTAGAGATGAGATAGATAGATAGATAGATAGATAGAATGAGATAGATATGTGATAGATAGATAGATGGATGATAGATAAAAGCAAACTTTAAAAATCGATCTATAGCTAGATAGATGGATAGATATGAGATAGATAGATAAAACGAGATAGATATGAGACAGATAGATAAAAAGAGATAGATATGAGATAGATGGATAAAACGAGATATATATGAGATAGATAGATGGAATGCGATAGATAGATAAAATGAGATAGATAGATAGATATGAGATAGATAGATAGATAGATAGAGAGATAGATAGATATGAGATAGATAAATAGAATGAGTTAGAGATGAGATAGATAGATATGAGATAGCTAAATAGAATGAGTTAGAGATGAGATAGATAGATAGATAGATAGATAGAATGAGATAGATAGATAGATATGTGATAGATAGATAGATAGATAGATGATAGATAAAAGCAAACTTTAAAAACGATCCATATCATGATATCATGTAAGGACTTATGTACAAAAGTGTAGGGTATTTCTATTATTACATAGCATCCTGCATTTCTTAAATAAACAAGGTACACATATGATTCAATGGAGGCCTACAGCACTCTGGTAAGTAACTTTTACTGCTGAATACTTTAGAAACACATGAGCAAAGCATTCTATTTTTGTTATATGCAACAATCTAGAATTCATGGTTCTGCATACAAAAAGAATTGAAAAAATAAAAAAGCATCAAATTCCACATACGGCTTCACTGGTAAATGTAAGAGATATATTACAATACCTGCATTGGTTTTAAGTATCCAAAGTGGTGACCAAAATGGGTCCAAGCTGTGCGCATCCATAGGCAAAACCTTCCAGCTCTGTATATATACTTGAAAGCCTGAAATGAATGTATTTCCTTGTCGAAGAAGCACCTAGTAAGCTGATCGCATGTATTCCATTCCCTGATAAGGGGTATGAAGCACCAGGACAAAGGAAGGCTGCTGTTTAGTAGTATCCTAATGTAACCCACTGCAGGCTTACCGGCAGCAGACGATGGCTTCAAAGCCTAGGCAACTAAAAGTTCTTTGCTGAGACGAGAGCATTACAAAAGGACGTCTTATAAAGAATATGAGGCCTTTGTGTTAAGGCCTTTAATTTCCGCAGCTTAATTATTAATGAATCACACCTTTGATGCATACTGTCATAGAGACGTGCTATTGGTTGATTCCATACACCATAAATATGCAATTCCGATGCTCTTTTTATATTTTTTTAATTGACATTAGTCTTCTGTTTTCACTTTTTTCGTTGCAGTGGGATAAAGCGGAATCTTCTGATATACTGTAGAATGTAACCTGACTCGTCATAAATAATTACTTATCACAAGAACACAAAGCTCATAAGGCTAAACGAGGTAGCAGGAACCCACAGTTACCTACAAAATGCATCATAATTTTGCTAATTATTCATATAGCATACGATAGTAATAATATTTAGGGAAAAATATTAGTACTAACCTACCAGGTCAGTGCATTTATATGGTATCACCTACTCCCCAAAAGTCTTTTTTGCATGTGTTGCTCCTACTGTTCCTGCTCCTATGCCACAGAAGACAAACCATACCAGTTGCCAGACCCCTTTCAACTTGCAACACCTTGAATTCGGCTTAGTGCACCCAGCAGATGCAACACAAGGCCAAGTTCTTTGTAAGTCAATAATAAAATCACTCTTTGCATAAACCAATCAATATTGTACCATCCATGCAAAAATGCAATATACAAAAGTATAACCAAATCTGCATTCCTAGTGACAGACCAAGTAGACCTGGTAATCACATGATTACAGGTGGTCACCAGCATGGTACAGCTGCTGGGTTTTAGCAGACCCTTCTTAGCTTTGCTTGTGACTATTGTTCCTTAAGGTGATGCTTAACCTGTCACTGGGGCTTCTATGGATGCCCCCATTACAGAGGAAAATTATGACATTGCGGATGTCTCAAAAGAGGTCTTACATGATGTCATGGGGGACATACTGTATAGGTTAAAAAAAAATAAAAAAAAAATAAAAAATATATATATATATATATATATATATATATATATATATATATATATATATATACAAAAATAAGGTTACAAAATAATATCATAAAATACAAATATATTACAAAAACAACCGCCCACTCCAACATAAACAACCGCCATACAAATGGGGGACCCATTCCTGAGCTTTATTTTAGTGTTACTGTGGTAATTTAAAAAATAAAGTAAATATTCCAATTATTTTTGAAATGTTTTGTACACATTACCCCATAAAAAATGAAAAAATAAAAATCAGGGGAAAATAAGGTATTCAAAAACAGGCCTATATGTCATGAAAAAGATGCAGCAAAAATAGTTTTGGAAGCCTAAGAAAACATATGTACACGAAACCACCACATTTATAACATTGCTAAATAGCGTCTGGTCATTTCAGACTGAAACACTTTGGCTGTTAGGGGGTTAAATTGGTTCTATGCAAAAACAACAATTGTTCTTGTTTTAGAAAACAATGGCAGTTTTGTTTATGGGCATTTCGTGGCACCCGATGCAATCCGTGGACATGGATGGGCTGTTTGGGAATCAAATTGGCCATGTTCTTCTTTTATATTTCATATAGACTCTTTACAAAATGTTATAAAAATATACCCAAATAAAACAAATCCAGTGGTTTTGGTTTAAAAATAGGAAGCCCTGAAATGGTACCTGATTGGATATAAAAGTTTGAATCTAATATAAACTAATGATGTCCTAAACTAATGACGGCCTAAGACCTTAGAGGAGTATAGAGTTCCTTTCCTCTATATACATTTTGGAGTCCAGTCATGGTCTCAAGCCTAGAAAATATTTCTTTTCATACCAAGAACTTGTAAATCTAAACAAATTGCTTCAAATAAAATGATTAGAGATGAGCGAGCACCCAAATGCTCGGGTCCGCGTTATTTGAGTCGAGCTTTTTGTAAAATTCGAGAGCTCTACTCAAGTAACGAATCCCATTGACTACAATGGGAGACTCGAGCATTTTTGTATGTGGGACGCCGGGTCCCGAGCTTTTTTTTTTTTTCTTCCAGGTTCGTCTCTCTCTACCTCTGTCTCCCCGGCCTGCCAGACAAATAATGTGCCATTGATGCGTGCTGCGTCGTGGTGGGGAGTGGACAATCAGGCACGTCACAGCGGGGAGGAGCCAAAAAGTGGGGTGGGGTCGAACACGGCTTGATGCTCGTTCGAGCAACGAGCACCATCGAGTACGCTAATACTCGAAAGAGCATAAAGTTCGGCAGAGTATGTTCGCTCCACTCTAAAAATGATGCCACTGTGTGGCGCAGAGTGTTAGGGCAGCAGAAATGCAGTCCAGCTCACAACCTAAAGATTGCGGGTTCAATCCCCGTGTGGTTTAGGTAGCTGGCTCAAAGTTGACTCAGCCTTCCATCCTTCTGAGGCAGGTATAATGAGTACCCAGCTTGCTGGGGGAAAAAAGCTGACTGGGGAAAGCAATGGCAAACCACCCCACAAAAAGTCTGCCAAGAAAACATCTCACGTCAGTGGACTTTACTAGAGACGAGCGAGCATACTCGTTAAGGCCAGATACTCCCTTCGGCACCTGAACGAGTATGCTCGCTCATCTCTAGACTTTACCATTAGATACAGATAACTTATGTCCATGTAGGAATGGTGATTAGCTGTACAAGATTCTTTTACGGATCAAACTTGTGGTGTAGTTTGAAAATGTGTTTTCCATTTAATATTTGCATGAATTAAAGGGAACTTGTAAAGAGATTTGCGGATTACAGACAGTTGTGTTATATTATGAAATGCTACAGTGTTTCAGAGCAAAAGTTGGCAGGAATGGGGAGAACAGTCATTGGGGTGGCTCCCATCTGGACTATGCTTTATGATGGCCCAGAGTAGGTCATTGTAAATTAAAAATATTGGGATCAGTGGCTCTTATAATTTGAAGGATCTTTCTTTTAC
The DNA here is from genome assembly GCF_035609145.1 of Eleutherodactylus coqui. Classification (NCBI taxonomy): domain Eukaryota; kingdom Metazoa; phylum Chordata; class Amphibia; order Anura; family Eleutherodactylidae; genus Eleutherodactylus; species Eleutherodactylus coqui. The sequence continues at coordinate 75,066,711 of NC_089849.1, forward strand.
TACTGTTAAAAGTTAGGAAAAAAACATTAAACACATTGGGTTAAGTTCAAGTAAACTTTTGATGAATTATCAGTTCTTTTCTGGCGTACTAAAAATGGGCACTGGATGATTTTATAAGAGTAACAGTTTCTATGTTATCAAAATAAAATGGAGTAAAAAAAATCAAGAAAAAGTAGAACTTATAAGTATAAGTTATCCAGGAAACAAGTACAAATGCAGAAAGATTCATCAGCCAGCCAACAGGATACATGATGTCCCTTTTTTCCATTACAAGTGCAGTTTGGAGCACGTACAGTAGCAGAAGACATCTTAGCTCCATACTCTATAGGGATAAGTTACATCTTGGAGAAGTCATCATGGCAGGCTGGGTTGGTTAGGAAAAGGAAAGAGAACATCTACAATCAAGTGAATCAATAAATGCTAATGTTTATTCTCCCTCTTACTGTGTCTCATATGGCCAAATTTGATGATGGGTTGTAAAATTCTTGCTTGTGAAACTACAACTTTCAACATCCCCTTACCATTGTTAAAGTTATATTGGGGGTATAGTTTCACATGGTACAAATTCATATGCCAGCAGTTAACTAGACTTTGCAATTGATCTTTGTACCGAGGTTAATTCTGGTGTAGCATTGCATTTATGTTATGAGCTTTGTTCTAGTGCTGTATTTATGTAATCAGCTTGGTTCTAGTGTTGTATTTATATTGAGCTTGGTTTGGGTACTAATTCTTGTGCTGAACTTATGTTATGAGTTTGGTTCAGCTGCTTAATCTATCTAATGAGATTGATTCTGGTGTTGTATTTATGTTATGAGCTTTGTTCTGGTACTATATTTATGCAATAAGCTTGGTTAATGCACTTCATATATGAGCTTGGTTCTGGTGCTGTATTTATGTTGTGAGTTTGGTTCATGTACTACATTTATATACTACCATGTTTCTCCAAAAATAAGACACTGTCTCATGTTAATTTTGGCTCCAAAAGAGGCACAGTGTCTTATTTTCAGGGGAGCTTATACTCACCTTGTCTGCGGCGGCCCGGTGCCTTGCGCTGTTGGTCCGCAGTGATGCGGCAGTCTGCAATGTCTTCCTCGCTGAGATATCCCTTTCGTTCTGGTGACGGGACTTTGAATACTTCGCCTCTAACAAAGTGAGCGCTGTGATTGGATCAAGCGCCAGCCAATCAGTGCCAGGTGCTCGATGAACCAATCACAGCCATTCAGTTATGTCATTCACTGAATGGCTGTGAATGATCGAGCACCAGCTCTGATTGGTTGGTGCTTGATACAATCAAAGCGCTCGCTTTGCTGGAGGCGGGGTATTCAAAGGCCTGTCACCAGAAAGAAAGGGATATCTCAGCACAGAGGACACGGCAGCTTGCGACAGCGCCAGGGACCATTGAGAGGCACTCAGACGCCGCAGGCCAGGTGAGTATTGATGTTTTTTTTTCTCATGTACTTTAGCTAGGGCTTATTTTCAGGGGGCTTATATTTCAAGCCTACCCGAAAACTGGTGTAGGGCTTACTTTTGGAGTAGGGCTTACTTTCAGAGAAACATGATAGGTAATGGCTCTGGTGCTATATTTCTATTGTAGCAGGTGAGGGTAAACAGGTTAAATCTGGGCAGCTACTCAGCTTGTCCCTTAAGCTACAATTTGCCATACAGCCCCTGTAAGTGGTATTTTGCATACTCCCCCAAACTTTTAGGAGAGGTTGACATTTGTTTCATAGATTTATTAAGTACCAGAGATCGTGGTCTTACTTACATAACAGTGAGCTGCAATAACAGACAAAGCCCATGGTCTGGAAAAGTGCTGTTTATGAAAAAAGAACAAACTATTTTTGTACTTTTAGAGAACTCCTTTAAGTCCATGTATGGTGTTCAGCAAACAATGCTTCCAACAGCGATGAAATGGATAACTAATGTAAATCCTGTATGATCCCAATACATTCTAAATGTCAACTAAGAATCACCTTATATCTGGTAACACTGTTGCCTGTGACACTGCATGGACGAAAAACAAACAGTTCTCCAAAAAAAGATGTGTGTTTTTAGGATACTTGCCCAGATTTCTGTCATAACCGGCAAGTTGGATTTTTTCACTGCAGGGGATCCTTAAGTCTCAAAGCAAGTACATGGATCTTAAAATCAGCTTATTGACTTAGCTTTTTCAACACCTTAGGTGCTCATTAAGTGTAAATCATTCAATGACAGAATATTTCATTTAGCCTCACATAATGGAAGTTTGGATGAACCATAACTGATTCATTGCAGCCCACACAAAATTGGAAATTAAAAGTTATTTTAAGGAGTTTATTACACTGAGTACACAATGTACTCGCACTTTATAATATACTGTAATGTAGGACTTGGTTTATGAAAGCAGATCTGGATGGTGATTGCACTTTGCTGAATGTCCTTGGAGGAGCACATACATATGAGATTACCACCCGACACACATCTGCTTGGTGCCCCCTCCCCCCCCCCCCCCATTCACCACCACCACCACTGCGAATTAGACCCATGTCATGATCAAAGAGATCCCATTCTATAATTTCCCACCTTCCCTTGTTTATTTTTTTTACTACCCTGTTAAGATATACTGGTCTTGGATCCCCTCCTGTTTCCGTCAGTAAGTGAGGGTTTCTTTATATTTAGGTTTACACTCAGTGTACAGTACTTTTTTACTGAGGCTCTTTGGAGAATTTTATTGAACTGACCAGTGACTCGTAAAGAGGAAGAGCAATGTTCTCATCATGCGCCCCTAGACCTCTTTTGATGCACCCCATGATCCTATTTGCCTTGGTAGCAGCTGCCTGACACTAGTTGCTCCAGTTAAGCTTACAGTTAACTTAAACTCCCAAGTCCTTTTCCATGTCAGTGTTCCCCAGTGGTTTCCCATTTAGTGTGTACTGCTGACATGTATTTTCTCTGCCCATGTGCATAACTACATTTAACAGTGTTAAACCTCCTTTGCCACTTTTCTGCCCCCAACGTACCCAGATCCTCTTGCATCCTTTTGAATCAAACACTATGTTACTCATCCACTTTTATGGAATTGTGAAAACCACGCAGAACAGTAAGCTCGGCTATTTAAGTAATCCCAACCACCTCTGGCAGTGGCAGGAAAACGGGCATAAATGGGAATACCCCTTAAGAAATTGAACCTAAAATGACACACTGTAAAAGATGGACATTCACCTTATCATAAACTGGAACTTTTTTTTTTTTAAACATTAGTTTTTATTGTATTTTCAGCAATGACGTAAATGACAATGACAATAGAAAACCCCCCACTGGGAACCGAAAACACTGGTACAATTCTAAACAGCAGTATATGCTGAAACCACCGTGTAAACAAAATCAGTAATCTGGGTGTTAGATACAATTGATCACGAAAGCATTCTGTCTTATCTTTAGGAACTAGAACTTTTGGGCCTCATGTCCACCGGGAAAATCAGGCCCGCTATGGATTCTCCATGGAGCGATCCGTAGCAGGTCCCTCCTGCCCCGCGGACGTGAGGCATTAAAATAAGAATAAACTCACCTGCTGCAGACGGTGCAGGTCTTCCCTTCTTTGCGTCCGGATCTTCTTTCTTCGGCCCGACGGATGTGCTCAGCACGCCGGCTGCGTGCCGCGTGCATGCGCCTGGCACATCTGCCGGGACGAAGAAAGAATATCCGGCCGCGAAGAAGGAAGATCAGGACATGAAGAAAGGAAGACTCGTACCGTCCGGAGCAGGTGAGTTTAATTCAGGCGCGGGTCTCCCGCGGCTCCGGACGGCTTCCATAGGCTTCAATAGGAGCTGTCCCGCGGGAGACCCGCACTAAAATTGAGCATGTCCATTTTTTTCCCGCACACGGATCCGCGCCTGATGGGAAAAATGAAATTCGCAGGTATTTAACTACCTGCGGGTGTCTAATGCATTCCTATGGGGCGCGGATCCGCGTGTGGGAAAAATGCTCCGGATTTTAATTCTTAATTACCCCGTGGACATGGGGCCTTAATGTCCCAGGTTTTCCATTGAACCAGAAGTGTATGGTATTATCTCCAGTGATTTTTTTCTTCTTTTGCGTAAAAGAGCCCTTCAATAATTATCCAATCCCACCAAGATCGGTTGGCTTGGCCAACTTTTATCTAATGTGTATGACCAAATGTAGACCTTAATGATGGAACGTGTTGAGTCCTCTCCATGTATCTCAATGCATCATTGATTGCCTTCTTGAAATAATTTCCAACGCTGTATTTGTGAAAGCTGCAGTATGAATTCTCTTTGATGTTCTTTTATAGTTGGACATTCTAAAGAAAATCATTTGGTACAAAGCTATGCTTTACGAATAGAATGATAATTATTTAAAAGGATGATCTAACGGTGTTTGTAATTCAGCAACACCGCAGAACAGACTAGTGCTAGTGCATATTTTATTAATAGGTGGGATACAAATGGTTGAAAAGGACAAAACCATGCTGTCCCTTTCAATGTGTCTTGAATTCAGATTTTTCAGTTTTTGTCCTGCAAGTCGTGACCAGGAATATCTATAGAACATCTGTTTGGTTATTAAACAGGAAGCAATCAAGAATCTTGAAAGATGGATGATTAATTTTACTATGTGATGTCTGCACTTGAGCTGTACACCTATATATGAGCAATACCTATATTAGCAAGCCGTGACAGCACTCATGTGTTTATAAGCCTACGGACTTGAATATGCATTGAAAGGATCTCGTGATTTGCAGACAGGGGCGTAACTATAGGGGGTGCAGAGGATGCGGTTGCACCCCGGGCCCAGGAGCCTTAGGGGGCCCATAAGGCCTTCTCTTCTCCATATTGGGAGCCTAGTACTATGAAAAAAGCATTATAGTTGGGGGCCCTGTTACAGGTTTTGCACCGGGGCCCAGAAGCTTTAAGTTACGCCTCTGCTTGCAGACCAACTTTGAAGAAAAGATACAACCTTTCAAACAGAGGGACTAATTAGGCCGGCTGTCCACGGGCGTTGCGAAGTCCCACAGCAGATCTCCATCTCGGGAGCCGCCGCCGAATCTCCGCTGGTCAGCCCTATCTAAAAGATAGGCTGACCATGGAGAATCGGGGCAATTCCCTGCATACTATGGAAAGCTTCAGCCTGCTCCAGCCTGCGTGATTCACCGGTGATTTACCGCCGGCAAATTCACAGTCGTGGACAGGGGGCTTTAATAATCAAAAATTGGCTGTCACTGTTTGTAAGCAGACAATGTCAAATGATACATTATAGAAGCTCCATCGACCATGGTTTGTTTGGATATATACATACGGGTGTATGGATCGGTTGCCTCAACCATTGCTTCTCCTTTATAAGATTCGTAATAGCAGTTGTTTTTCATAAAAAGTTATTTAAAAAGCCACAATCAGCTAGATATAGATATAGTTCAGGGTGTCACCACACAGACTCAGGATACAATGTAGCGAAAGGACAAAACAATACAAAATTTATTTTCAAGCAAAGAGATGAAAGGAAAAAATGTTCTAATAACAAGTAGGCAGTTGACTTTTACTGTAGATTTACTTGACACCAACTAAATCGTAGGATCAACAATACTCTGCGAGCAACACGAAACAACAGTAATGTGGAAAACAGCATCAATAATGTAAAAAGATCAGTCCTTTTAAAAAGAAACTAAATTTCACAGTCCTTAAGGATCATTTAGATGCAGCGACTTATGAGTAATAATCGTGTCTTTTACAGCGCAAGATGATCGCTCAAACATTGAGCGATCACCTTGCGCTCCGAGCGGGGAATGCAGAAGATGAGCGGGGTATCCCCACTTGTCTTCTGTAACTGGCTGTTTCCCGCTCAGAGCAATTGGCTGTAATACAGCTGAGCGCTGCTAGTGGGGGATGCAGAAGACAAGCGGGATGTTCCCACTTGTCTTCTGCATCCAGCTGTTCCCTGCTTGGAGAATCCGGTTGTTATACATCCGAACGTTCTGATTGGAGGATGCAGAAGGCAAACCGGGTATCCCTGCTTGTCTTCTGCAACCAGTTGTTCCCCGCTCCGAGCATCCAGTTGTTATACAGTTGTTCCTTGCTTCGAGCATACAGCCTAGCGCTCCGAGCGGGGTATAGAGAACACAGCAGGATCGCTTTGTTCTCCATACCCAGCCTGTCATGAGGGAGCGGGATCCAGCTGAAACTAGTTGTATCCCACTGTGAATGCCTAATGAGGCTCATCGTTGTCTTTCAGGATGCTGAAAGACAACGATGAGCGACGGCTTAACAAAAACTGCACAATGTCAGTGCAGTTAGACAGAATGATTATCGCTCAAAAGACGGTTTTTAAGTGAATTTTGAACGATAATCATTGTGTCTAAATGAGCCTATACTTTAAGGGGTTAAAACTTTGCTACTAACAACATAGTCAACCTGAGACATAGTGTTCAAACTTCCACTGTTATGTCTCTATCCAGTAGGCTTACGTCTCTGTGATACTTTCTCAGTTTATACCAAGTACAGTACAACTCCTGCTCCTCAAGCCTCATGTTTAACCCTTTCCAATCCACTGTCTGACCTGTGAAGACATTATGATTTAAGGCTGTACAGCTCTGATGTTGGATGACGGCCGTCGGGGTTCTCTTACTGTATATTGCCAGCCTCTCTGCTGTCGGAGCCTATCCAATGTGTCACCTTATGCAGTTCTGGTTTTAGCCAGCAGATAGCGCCGTTGTATAACGGCAGAAAAAGAGTAAGCCGCCTAGGAAAACCAGGATACAAATTGGATTGGAAAGGGTTAACTGCTTGTGTCCTTACGGTGTGCACACCGAGGTTTTTTTTACTGAGGCTAGCCTCACTTACGATTCATTGACAACAGACACTTCGGTGGTGTCCGCTTTGCTCTTGGTCCGTTTGCTCTGCTGTGCAGTCCTGTGCCGTCTCCTCCAGATGGTTCTCCTCCGTGAATCCTGGCATTTTCTCAAGCCGTACAGCAGCAACTCGAACAGCTACTCCCACATCCAGAGGCTCAGACACCAGCTGCCTCTGCCCCTCTGCTCCGTATGCTGTCGCACCTCTCCAGCACTAGCTCCTAGCAGCAATCACTAACACAGTCTCTGCACTCACTCTGTGCTGATTTAATCTCACTAGGACGTTCCCAGAGAGCATGCTCAGTTCTGTTTGGCGCCATCTTGGTGTATCATTGTTAAGCCCAGTGCACCCTTTAGGGGAGCCTCTTATAAAGCCTCAGAGTAATGCAATATACAGGCTTCTATACGATGAACACTCTTCATAATGCTTAGGACATGATAACATGAGTCTAGAGAGGTAAGGTTTCTCTTTGTGGAGGGCACCATGATGTTCTAGGGAAATTTTTAGGCCATCTAATGCTACCCAATAAAAAAGCTGTGCAAATAAGTGATGGAATAACAGCCAACCTAGCCAACCAGAACCCTACTGTGCACTGATAAGGAATAATAACTTTAAAACAGCCTGTCTGCACACAGATATTCTGTTTTGGCCTACATCCTTAAGGCCCTTTTACATGTAAGGATTATTACTCAAAATTTGCTCAAATTATGTCTTTTGAGCAATAATCGTTGTGTGTAAATGCTGCTATCATTTACTTTTTGGCCAAACTACGTTTTTTAAGTGAGCATAAAATCCGTTGTTCAGGCGGAGAGCTGGTAGCAAGGACCACAAGCTATGTTCTCCACGGGGAGTGCTGATTACGTTGTATTCCGCTTGCAGCCCCGTGGCAGAACAAAGGAACTGTATGCAGAGAACAGACCACGTGCTGTTCTCTGCACACAGCTCCTAAAGGCTCAATTACTTGCAAATGAAGGTAATAAGCTGCTAATGGACCTTAGTGCCTATTAGAAGCTTATGCAAAATGATCGCTAAAACTGTCAATCTCCCTATCTTTTGAACACATTTTGAGCGATCATCTTTGCGTGTAAATGGGCCTTAAGTCATGTTGCAAGCCCTGTTAAAACATTAGATATTGACTCATTAGTTAGCCACTTTGCAATAGATGGCACTGTAGAGGCATTATTTCATCACTCATTTTGTATGACATGGTAACATAAAATAAGAGTGATAGTAATAGTCACTGTTTGAGTGAGCATACTCAAACTGGAGGAATCATGTATACCATATATCATTTCATCATAGTTAAAGCCCCTCTGCTTCCATAGCAGTTCCAGCCATAATCCCCCAATAAGAGCCAGCTACACAGGCTTCATAAGTGGGAATCAAAGTGTGCCAATAAATGTTGACTACACTGCACCCATAAGTGCCAGCCTTATTATAGGTGCAGCCACATTGATAAGCTTCAAGTGCAAGCCGGTTTACCACTTAGGGCTTATTCACATAAGCTATATTGGCTGCCGTTTTCACGGTCGGCCGATATACACCACCATCTGATGCATTGGATTCCAATGCATCAGATCATACAGACATATTCCCGCATTGTAAAAGCGCTCAGCCAGCCAATATAGCGCTTGGTACTTTTTAGGCTGGGCGGGAAAGATAGTCCTGGAAATATCTTTCTGCCTATAATACGTTGGCTGCTGCATAGACTCCTATGGGAGCCAATGACAGCGGCCGGTGAAGGGAGGTGGGGGAAAGTTTAGCAGCGTGACTGCTAAATTCCCTCCCCCTTCTCTCCTCCCCACCAGCTGTTTGCAATGGGAGGGGGCGGGATGAAGGCAGAGCTAAGCTTTGCCCTGCTCCGCCCCCTCCCATTGCTGACTATGAACAAGGGGAGGGGGCAGGAACTTAGTTCCACTCCTGTCCTGCCCTCTCCCATTGCAAACAGCCGGAGGGGAGGAAAGAGGAAGTGAGCCAGAGGTAGGCGGTCTTTTCCCGCCCAATTGAATTGCGGCCTCCGCATATATGTACTGGGCCTGGGCCATCTGAACAGGCACGCAAATGTTAAATTTGTGCGCCAGTTCACACGTTTTTACAGCACCAGCAGACGCACATGAAATCGCCTACGGCCATGCATTAGAGGCCTTGCACTGATTAATGACATTTGAAATAACAGTTATCAGTAAAAGACAAAGAGCTATTCCAATATTAGACTTTTATAATATATCCACAGGATATGCCAAAACAGTCTGATGAGTGTAGGTCCCACCACTGGTATATGCACCTATCTTGAGTAATGGCCACCTGAATGAGGTGCCCGGGGGTGGTCAGGAGGACAGAAATAGCTGAGTGCCCTGCACTATGCTGTGTCTCTGCCTCCCATAGGTGTCAATGGGAGTTACAAAGTGTAGCACAGCGGCCTGCACTGTTTCCATAACATAGAGGCTGTGGAAACAATTTAGCCGACTGTGCTATGTGCCTGCGTAACTCCCATTGACACCTATGGGAGTTTCAGAAATAGTCTAACAAAGCCAAGTGTGATTGTTTCCATCAGCCAAGCCACCTCATATTCTGTGGTGTTCACATGCTGACCATGGGAACAGAACACTTCTTTAATTCCGTTCTATGTTATTTCAAGGTACCACCGCTAAGTGCAAAAGTTTTTAAAAGGATGAAGTTAATGTCACAAGTAAATATGTACCTTCACAGAAATATAAAACATTATCTCCTTCCCAGGACATCCCTGTATGTCCTGGCTGGGAAGGGGCTTGTGTGAGTCACCATACATTTATAGATTATGGATGGCACAGTCTCCTGAGCTGAGCCTGTGCCATCCACAGCAGGAGCCAGCTGTTATCATATTGCAATGGCGGGGATTTGAGAGAAACCCAATCCTTGCCATTAACTGTTTTTACATGCCACAAGCAATGTTGATCGCGGCATGTATAGAGTTCACAGAGGGAGGAAGCTTCTGCTATGATGTCATTAGCCTTCAGCCATGCAATCGCTGTGGGACGATGGGTTGCCATGGCAACCAGGGGCCTGACCATTGTATCTGGGTCTGCCATGGCTTTCAGCTTAAATCAGTTGCGATACTATACTGCAGTACAGAATTGCTGAAGTGTATTTTCTGAGTAAGGTCGCAGATTCAAGTCTCCTATAATATAAAAAGTGTAAAAAAAAATTTAAAAAAAGGAAAAAATGTTGTAAAAAAAAATAAGATCCTTTTTGTGCCTGTTTCTGTCCTCATTGAGGCTCACAATCTATATTCACCTATGTGTATGTTTTAGCCATGTGGGAGGAAACCACAGTACCGAGAGCAAACCGACCCAAACATGGGGAGAACATACAATTTCCATGCAGTCTATATGTTTAGTATCACTGCATCCATAATGATTAGTACAATAAACTGAACACTCTTTATATCCTGCATGGTACATTCTATTAAGAGGAAGGAAAAAAATGGAACCAAAATGCTTTTTTTGTTTATATTTGTCTCCCAAAAAATGCAATAAAAATGATCAAAAAAGCCATGTGTCCCCCAAAATACTACCAATAAAAACCAACTCGCCATGCAAAATAATAAGTTCGTACTCAGCTTCATCCAAGGGAAAATAAAAAAGTTCTGTGTCTTTGAATGCAGTGAAGCAAAAAAAAAAGTTTTTTTAAAGGAAGGGTTTTCACTGTAAAAAAAAAAAAAGCGGAAAAAACTAAATTTATAATTTTGGTATCGTTATAATTAGAGATGAGTGAGCATGCTCGGATACAGCAGGTACTCGAGCGAGCATCACTCTTCTCAAGTAACTGCTTACTGGTCCGAGCAGGCCCAGGGGGTGGGGGTGGGGAAGAGATCTCTCTCTCTCCCCCGCTACCCCCGCCCCCTGAGTACGCTCGGACCAGTAAGCAGTTACTTGAGAAGAGTGATGCTCGCTCGAGTACCTGCTGTATCCGAGCGTGCTCGCTCATCTTTAGTTATAATCATACCAACCCACAAAAAGTTATGTAATTTACACTACACAGGCAGTGGCTTAAAAAAGAAAAAAAAAACTGTGACAGAATTGATGTGTTTTCCACCCTACCCTCCCACAATTGATAAAAGTTATACAATACATGATATGTATGCCAAAATAATAACAATAAAACCTACAGCGGAACACGCATAGAGGAAGCCCTCATAGGTCAATGTGAAAATATGATGAAAAACCACCCAATCGTTGCGTCCTTAGATCCAAAAGAGCCTTGTCCTTATTGGCTTAAAATGGAACAAAATATACATCACAACAATTAAAGGTGGAATATTAATCCAAAACATGACTAGGCAATAAAAGAATTGACTCAGCCATCCTAAATTTGCAGCCTTTGAGTTGACAGGTCATGCCTTGTGTGATATCATCTAAGATACTCATGCTGGTTCTTTGAGACAAGGACCACACTTCATGATACTGGAGGTGCGGTGCAGTTAGAGGAAACCTACATGGAATCAAGTAACACACAGTTCTGGCTCCAGGTTATAAATTATACAAAGGAGACACAGATGGATTTCACAGAAGGAGGTTGGCTGCTCATCCGACAATAGATATGTGATAGAGGAGAAGCTATTGGTGAAAGAAAGCCAAGTAGATACACACCGCAACATATGCAAATACAGCTTAAAGGGGTTATCCAGGCAACGCCACCGGGATACACCGGGGTTGAAGTGGAAATGCTGCTCTGAACCTTGTGTAGTGGCCAACGCTTGGAATTGCAAGCACAGCTCTCATTAAAATCAGTGAGAGCTGTGCTTGCAATTACATGCGTCGGCCACTACACGGGGGTTTAGAGCAGTGCTTTAACCCTTCCCAATCCACTGTCTGACGTCTGAAGACATTCTGATTGAAGGCTGTACAGCTCCGATGTCGGAAGACGTCCGGTAGGGTATTCTTACTGTATATTACTGGCCGCGCTGTTGTTGGGGGCCTCTCCGGCATGTCCCATACTGTAGTACTGGCTCTAGCCAGCAGATGGCGCCATTGTATAATGGCAGACAGAGAAAGCCCTCTAGGAAACCCTGAATCCAAAATTCGATTGCATAGGGTTAAAGCGACTGATAACCTTTCTGAAACTGCACTTAGGGCCCTTTACACAGAACAATTATCACAGGTAATCATTGGATCATATGATGCTAAACAATAGTCGTTCAGTATAAACAAACGATTAAAGGACAAACAAAAAGTCTTTTGCATATCGCTAGCCATTCATTTATGCAGGCACAATAACCTAATGTTAATCAGCCTGTGTAGACAGGCCATTGTTCATCTATGAACGAGTACCTGTTTATTGCCATAAGAGATCCCCGATGTGCTGTACCCCCATTCAGCACCTGACAGTCATCCCATGTAAAAGGGCCCTTAGTAGCAGTAGAAAGCTACATAAACAAGAATTCCTTGACATACGTATACATATATAATGCATTTTTTTGCAAAAAAACCCTGCAAGATGCTTCTCCGTATAAAATATATATGAAAATGACAGAAATGCTGTGCTCCAAAGTGTAGACTGTGATTGTTTTCAGCAAGAGAAACCAAGTAATCTTGTAGATATGATACATTTTAATGGCTAACAAAAATACATGATGTTATAGGGAGCTTCCAAACCAACGCAGGGGTCTTCCTCAGGCTTATGGATTAGATCTGAACAAACATGCATCTGTATATACATATGAACAGGCACAAACCTGGAGTGATTAATTTGCACTTATATAATACCATAACAGGATGAAATGCAGTCTGAAGCTCTAGCTAGGTTGCCAGTTCAATCCCCGCCTGGTTCAGGTAGCCGGCTCAAGGTTGACTAAGCCTACCATCCTTCCGAGGTCAGAAAAATGAGTGGGGGGTAATAAATAAATTACCTCTGAAAGCACTGCAGAATAAGTTGGCACTACACAAATAACAAGATGTTTTTTGTTTTTCATATAAAGCCGTGCTAAGTCACCCACTGCAGCTGGGGATCAAGCATGACATTGTAGAGGCTTAAAGGGGTTGTCTCGCGAAAGCAAGTGGGGTTAAGCACTTCTGTATGGCCATATTAATGCACTTTGTAATATACATCGTGCATTAAATATGAGCCATACAGAAGTTATTCACTTACCTTCCCTGCGCTGGCGTCCCCGTTTCCATGGCGCCGTCTAACTTAAGCGTCTAATCACCTGATTAGATGCGCTTGCGCAGAAGGGTCTTCTGCCTTCGGGTCTGTCCGGCAGCATCGGCGTTCTGGCTCCGCCCCCTTCTACGCGTCATCGCATAGCTCCGCCCCGTCACGTGTGCCGATTCCAGCCTCCTGAAGTTCTGGATCCGTGTGAGCATGTAACTTTTTGGCTCTCCTAAGGCCTCTCTCACACAGGGCGTTTGCAAAAACCCTACGTTTTCAGCCTTGTGTGGGCCGCCCCATTGAAATGAATGGGAGCCTTGTACAGCGTCTAGCCCAGCGCTGAAAACGCAGTGTTAAACGCTGTACAAAAACGCCTGTGTGAGAGAGGCCTAACAGATTTAGGATCTTGTGTGCTGTACTGCTGGTACCTGCTTGATTTTCTACATGCTACATATGTGCCTGTTGAGTGAAAGCTAAAATTGGCGTAGGTCCTTCTGTGGCACAGTAGTTAGCAGCACTCTACAGCACTGCGGGGTCCTGGGTTCAAAGCTGATCAAGGACAACATCTGCATGGAGTTTGTACATCTCCTTGTGTTTCAAAATAATCACCCTTATTTATATAGCATATACATATTACACAGCGGTTTATATTACTTGACATGTTCTGTGCCCATTGGGGTTCACAGTACATATTCACCTGTTTGAATATTTTTGGAGTGTGGGAAAGAACTCACACAAACACAGGGAGAACATACAAACTCCGTGCTAATGTTGTCCTTGGTCAGATTTGAACCTAGGACCCCAGTGCTACAGGGTGAATGTCCTGACCACTGAGCTCCCCCTCCACTTCCCCTCCACATCCCCCTCCTCTTCCTGTTCTTCTTGGTTCGGTGAAACAAGCTGCCCAGGTTTTAGATTCACCCCGAACTAACTTTTTAGCAAAGTTAAACCTGAAACTTGGTTCAACTGGTTTGGTTCACTCAACACTACTCATAAGTTTGTCTTCTGTATTCTTTGATTAGTCCTATTCACCAAATGTCACAATGTTTTATGTACCCTTTTGGCTAATGGGGATGGCTTCTCCTATAATAAACTGCACTAGCGTCTACTTTAAGTTTGGCTAAACAATTGAAATATTGTAACCAGGGCCATCTGAGTGGGCCCAGTGCACACATGTAATAAAACAGGTACCCACACCACTGTCACCCTAATTGTAACATATGCAGACTATACAACTGTCATGCTTGGCATAACCTCCAAAAAAGGTATGCAATGATAAGCTATTTTTTTGCTAATGGGTCATTTTTAGCTGCACTGTAACTAGTGGAGCACAAATTGCATTCCTTAGTCCAAAGCCATACTTGAGCATTAACTCAAAAAAGGAGAGAACTGCGCAAAAGCCGTGACTGATACATAACAACAGATATTTTGTACTAGGACAACAGAACTGCAGAATACTATGTACTAAAAATATTATGTCACGCAGTCAATACTGTATTCTATTATACATCACACAAAGCACATTGACATTGAGGAACATTGCATCTTTTATAACAAATGCTTTACAACAGGAAGTCGGGCTTTTTCAGTTAGCTAATGGAATATTATACAATATAAGCTGGATATTGTAGCACAAAATTATTAAAGAGGTACCGCATTACCAGTAGTGAGGAGCGATAAGTTGAATAATCTGTATTTGTCATGTTTGGGCCGGTTTCACCAAAATCATTGTCAATCAGCATGGGGCTTCCGACTCCCATTAAAGTCAATGAGAGTAAAAATTGGGTTCACTAACTTGCCCTCCAAAAGGTTCCCAATGCTGCCAAAGCCCTTCAATTTACATGGGAATAAAGCCACACATCTTGGAAAAACTAGGCTCTTCCCAAAAAATTCATAAAAAGACTGTACAGTAGTGTAGAGGTACCTCAAGCACAGGAGTGCTACTGGGAACAAAAGAAGGCAATGTCAAAAATTTTCCAAGGACAAATTCTACCAGGTGAACAGAACAGCCAAGCGCGGGCCTCCTACTTCTCCACCTCCAAGGAAAAGCAGTAGAGTTACCAAAAATTACGCCAAGGAAGACAGCAGGTGGGGTGCTTGTTTAAAAACCAATGTCAAATTTTGCAAAGAATACATGCCTTTTCCAAGGAAATGCTGTAGAGCTACAGCTATTTCTTGTGTTTTTGAAAATTTTCGTTTTGGGGGAATGTTGAGAAGGAAACATGGCGGAGCAGGAGAAGGAGATCAGCAGCAGTTCCACCACCACCAGCAACAGCATCTTAAGGGCAGAGTGTACTGCTCATGGAAACATGAAAGCTGTAGCTCTGTATTTCCATATATACATAATTTTCATTTGGGGGGAAGTAGGAGAAGTAAACATGTTGGCAGCAGAAGGACAGAAGTAGCACCACCACCAGAAACAGGAACAGCACATTGGGGGCACAGCGTGGTCTTTGATATAAAGCTATACTCAGTCATATGTGAGTAAAAATTGCCAGCATGGTAACTAATGAGTGGAATATACCGTGGGGAGCAAAAGTCAGCTAAAATCCACGCCTGCTTCATTTTTATAAATGTCAGGTAATACCCGTTGTCTGTGCAAAGGCATATGCAGCTGTCAGTTATCACACCCCCAACTGTACTGAACACCCTTTCTGATAGCTCACTGGCAGCAGGGCAGGCAAGCACCCCTAAATCATGTTGTGCAAGCTACAATCATATGAAAGCTGAAATACTCTTATACTATCATGGATTAGTGCTGCCTGTAAGTCCTAGCCTGTGCTGCTGATGCAGGTGGCAAAGGGCTGAACAAACTATGCCACACCTCTGTTAAACATCCCCTGCCACCAGTGTTGGTGCTGCTGTGGCAGCTTCCTGCTTGTCTACCATGAGATACAGAGCTGCAATCCATTATGGATGCATCCCCTTAACTATGAGGAAATGCTACGCTCAAGCTGCTTAACAATCTATCCTGACAATGCTGTATTTTAAAGTCCTTCTCCACTTCAGAATTAGATTTGCCATTTTGGCTTTGTAGTGGAGATCAAGGAAGGTGTCCCCCCTCCCCCAGCAATGATCTAATATTTTGATGTGGGCTATGCGATGGTCCTTCCGCAAATACTGCAGCATAAAAGCACTCATGTGCCCCAAAATGCCTTGGGGTGATGGCCACCATCCCGCAGTGTCAAGCATAAGAGTGTCCTCTGCTGCGATATCGCAAATGCTTTCAATGGGGCCGGCAGCAGCAGCGCCAGCCCCATTGAAAACATAGGAAGTATATCACGGACTTCTGCCACATCAATGAATAGCTAAGCGCTGCCTGTAATTGGCTGAGCGCTCAGCCAATAAGCACAGCCCTTTCAGGAGTTGAGAATTTTTAAACCCTGCCTGCTGAAAGTGCTGGACAGCAGTGCAGGGGAACCAGCCAGAGGACGTGCCTGAGTGGCAGAAAGGTGAGTAAAGAATTTTTTTGTTTTTTTCACCAGCTAGGGATGATTTTCAGGGAAGAGCTTATATTTCAAGCCCTTCCCCGAAAATCATGCTGCGGGGGTTGCCTAAAAACCACAGCTTTTAATGGGGACGGCAGCAGCAGTGCTGAACCCATTGAAAGCAATGGGATAGCATCCTGGACTTCTGCCACAGCTGTGACAGCTGTGGCAGAGGATTCCTTCATCCCCGCGGTCCTCGTGGGGATGAAGGAAACTCCTGCCACAGCTGTGGCAGATGTCCACGATATACTCCCTATGTTTTCAATTCGACTGGTGCTGCTGCCGCTGGCCCCATTAAAAACACTGAGTGATATCGCGATGCGAAACTCTACTGAAACATCGCAAATGAGTATGAAACCATTGCAAATCATTGGTTTCATAACTATCGCTGTCGCATCGCAGGGAAAAATATTGCTAGTGGGTGTCCACCCTAATCCAGCATTTGTCCTGCAGACATTACTGCACATTAAACTATTTTCTCCTTTTTGTCGATATGTGAAATTATACTTATCTTACAAATGTGTTACTTATAGGAACATTGCAGCTTGAAGTCTTTAATTTCCATTCCAATTCATACATGACCAAAACAGTATTAGAAAACGTTTGATATAATTACACATACTATGTAAACCAATTAAGAAGGGAAAAGAGAAGCAGGAAAAAAGTCAACTGCTAGTGAATTTAATTAGCGTTTTGCTGATAATGTGGTTATAGCTGTATATTTATTCCGTAATCACATTCGAACTAATTGAGAAATATGAGAAGGCGGTTTACTAATAAGTATGGTAAACATGGCGCTTCATTTGATGCTAAGTAACGTATTTAAACAAATAAATTGATATTTCAAAGGGAGAATTTACATTAGGCTGCTCATTATTTGATAAGCTAAAAAAAACAACATTGCTGCTACATTCGTATTATTAAAGACAAGTAAAGTGGTACCACCAGTGTGCTAAGCATCAGATCATGCATATGGCGATCTGGATTGTATGGTCAACAAGGATGAAGATGTTATGTTTATACAATGGACGATTTGCCAGAGTGTCATCTGATTGCCCTGAGTCTGGGGAATCTCAACACCCAATTCTTTTGCCTCCCCTGGAGATAAGCCACTGCCAGTTGTGCCTGGTGAGGCTTTCTCTACTCTACCCATGAAACTGAGCATTCATGTGTGCAGGAAAGTTGGAAGGAATAGCTACCAGTTGAATGAGTGTTTGGGGGCACTTTTAGACTGGGGCTATTTTGTTTAGATTCCCTGATACTCTGCTGAGACAAACTGCTTGCTAGAAATCCCATGATGTCTCATAAAACATTGCAGGAGGAAGCAGATCTGATTGTACTGCTTGTCTTGCATCCAGAAATGACTTCCCGCTTGTTTATTCTAAGGCTTGAGTCTGTCTGTAACTTTGTTGCACTTACTGAAAAAACTAAAACAAAAGACATGGCTTCAGCTTTATGTGACACTGGTTCCTTTCTTTGGATTGGCACATTGCCATGGACCTACAGTGTTACTTAGAGCATCCATCTATCTATCTACCTATCTATCTATCTCCATTTAGTCGTTAGACCAACTCTCGGACACTTTTTGGATCATCCATCTCCATGCGGTTCTGTTTTGTACTTCTTTCAGTTCTATTTTTTGCATGTTGGTGTTGCCTTTTATAGTATCAAGCCAGTGTATTCTTTGGCATCAGGTCTTTTTTTTGCCACTGACCAATCCAAGCATTATCGATGTCTCTAACGACTTAGCTTGCATCAGAATATTTATTTAGCGGTTTCAGGCGCTAGGTTGGTGCCTCAGGTGTAGTAGCTGCAGGTCTGGAGAGTAGTCAGGGAAGAGCCCAGAGTCAGCAATGGGTGGTCTCAGTTTGCAATAGAAATTCAGGAGGCAGGTGACATAGTCAGAAGGGAAGCCAGAGGTCAGCAATGGTAGGTCTTAGTTTGCAGTACAGAAGGAAGAGGCTGGTAGCGTAGTCAGAGGGGAAGCTCGGTGTCGGTATCAGAAAGTAGAATATCAAAGGAGCAGGCAAAGTTAGAGCTTGATCAAAGCTTGGAGCACTCTAATCCTGCAAGGGTGAGAGCCTCAAGGCCAGGTTTATATAGAGGGCTTAATAAGGAGCGGGGTGGAGCTGGGATAGGGAAACAGAGGGTGGAGTCAGTCATGGAAAATACAGGAGCGTGGCTAGATGTTCAGCAAAGGAACTGTCCAAGTTCTGGATGGCCTAGCGGAGAGAGCTGCTGCCTGGAGTGCATGAGGTTCCAGGTTTGAGCCCTGTTAATGTATTATTTAAGAAAAACAGCTTCTCTCTCACCCTCTAGCAAGCATCTAGTTCACCTAGCTTGTATCAGAATATTTATTTAGCGGTTTCAGGCACTAGGTTGGAGCCTCAGGAGTAGTAGCTGCAGGTCTGGAGAGTAGTCAGGGAAGAGCCCAGAGTCAGCAATGGGTGGTCTCAGTTTGTAGGAGATTCAGGAGGCAGGTGACATAGTGGACTTCATTTTAGGTGGACTTCCATAATGAATTCTTACTATAGGGAAAAGTGGTAAAGGAAGAGGGTTTGAGGGAGGGAGGTAGGACAGGGGAAAAGAGGAAGAATGGGGGGAGGGTAGGAAGGGAGTAGGCCTTGCTCACTTCCAAGGTCTCATGCAAAGGAGACTATGTGTTAACCATTTTATCTGCATCTTCCTGCTGAAAAAAGGCAAATGTTGCTAAAAAGGCAAACGTTCTTTAACGTAGGCTCTTAACATCCCGTTTCCAGCCATCTTTTAAAGAGATCAGACTCCCTCATGTATATCCTTGGTCTCCAAATATCGTAAATCCTAAGTTTTTGTCAGTTTTTGACCACATTGCAAACCTGAGGTGGATCATGGAAAAGGCAAGAGAGTATCAGAACAAGCTCTACCTGTGTTTCATTGCTTACACCAAGGCTTTCAACTATGTTGAGTGTGATAAGCTTTGGGAAGCACTGAGGGAGGGAAGAGTACCAGCACATCTGATCATATTGATCAGGTCCCTCTACAGCAATCAAGAAGCCACAGTGAGAACCAGATATGGGGATACAGCATGGTTCAAGATCAAAAAGGGCACAAGACAAGGATGCATCTTCTCTCTGCTATCAGACGACCCTGTAGCAGAGATAGTAAACCATTGACATTGATCCTAAAGCTAAAAGAAGAAAGTGAGAAGATGGGACCTAACCTGAACATAAAGAAGATCATGATCGCTGCCAACAAAGAAGTCCACATAAATGTCAACAACAGGGAGATCGAAGTGTTAAATAGTCTTGTATTCCTTGGATCCCTCATTGATCATAGTGGCAGCTCGACAGGTGAGATAAAGCGTTGATTAACACTGGGGCGTATGGCCATGGTGAGCATCGGCCCAATATGGAAGTGCAAGGATGACTCGGTCACAATCAAATGAACGTTAATCACAGCCTTTGTCTTCCTAATTGCAACATATGGCTGTGAGACGGGGACCTTGATAATAGCAAACAAAAGAAAAATGTATGTTTTCAAGTTGTGGTATTCGTCTACGAATCTCCTTGACAGCTATGGTCACCAACAAAGCTGTCCTGAAGCGTATCAACCCAGAGGTGTCCCTGGAAGGCAAGATCATGAGACAGAGACTGACTGACTTTGGACACGTTATGAGGACGAATTTGCTGGAAAAAGAAATACTACTTGGAGTGGTCAGAGGTAAAAGGGAACAGGGAAGACAAGACACATTGGCCAGACACCGTCAAGGAGGACATGGGAATGATGGACATTAGGCAATTGAAAGCAGTCATAGAAACTAGAGACGCATGGAGAGAACTGGCCTATAGAGTATCCAAGACTCATACAGTACTGAATGGATAAAATGGGAATTGGAACAAACTTTGTTTCCTTAAGTGGTTTGCATGTAAAGGCTGTCATTTATGCTCAGTGGATATAGCTGTTTTGAATGGTTGAGTACATTGATTTATGTTAATGGTTATCAACATTTTGCAAATAGCCAATTACCTTACCTAAAAAAAAAAGAATTACAAACATAAAAGGCCTTAAAAGTGTTTACTCACAGCTAATTCATGTATGGTTACACCTACCTCAATGAGGTAATGGTGTTATTTTATCAAAAGCACATCTTGAGTTTCTAACATAGTGCACTATTGTAGAAGCAAGTTTAAGAAGTTTTTTAAATGGGTTTTCTGGGACTTAGCTATTGATGACCTATTCTCAGGAAGTCCACAGCTTGACATGCTCTACCGTTCAGCTGATTGAAGTGACAACAGCTCTCAGGTGAGTACCACGGCCACGACAATCAATACCAGGCACAGCGCCATACAGAGGGCTGTGCCTGGGTTAATAGCTCAATCTTATTCACTTGAATGGGACAGAGTTGCTCTCTTAGGACAAGTGATTGATGAACGTGACATCACATACCTGAGAAGAGTGATCTAAAAAGCAAACGCCTTTGATCAACTATTTATGACCTATTCTGTGGACAGTTGTAGTTGAAGTACAGCAATACTAAATGTAGTGGCTGCTGTACACATATGTGCTTATACAGTGCCTATACAATTGGAAAACGTTGGCCATAAACTGAAAGCCTGCAACCTGCAACCTCACAATGCTGAAGATGGTAGATTTACCAACTGGAGGTGCAGGGATGCATAACTCTCCACAGTAGCCAAAAATCTGCAATAGAAGGAAAATAAATAAATAAAAATAATATGAATATATTCCTAAATTTGCATGACTTTATTGACCATAGCCAACAATTACTACATTTCTATACAAGGTAAGAAGGCCAGTCCATGCGAACAAAATACATAACTAATTTTAAAATACTATTACATAAATATTTTTATAATACTGTATAGTATATGCATTTTAAAGATATATATATATATATATATATATATATATATATATATATATATATACTTAGCTGCCCGCCGCTTCCATTTCCCCCGCGGGGATGAAGAACACATCTACCACATCCCTGCGGGGAATAAAGAATTCCCTGCTGCACCTGTCACATCTGTGACAGATGTGGCAAAGGAATTTTTAATCCCCGTAATGAATAAAGAATTCCCTATCGCAGATGTCAGACATGACAGCTCCGGAGGATCCAGCTGCCGGCACACCATAATTGTTTTTCAGGGAAGGGCTTTAAATATAAGCCCTTCCATGAAAAACAAGCCAAGCTAGTGTAAAAAATTTTGAAAAACATACGTCTTGTCTGCATCGTCCCCGACTCTGCACTGACGTTCTTTCAGTAGGCGGAGAATAAAAATCCCCACCTGCTGAAAGAGCTACTTCTGATTGGCTGGACACTCAGCCAATCACAGGCAGCTGTCGCCTGTCATTCATTCAGTGA
The DNA here is from genome assembly GCF_035609145.1 of Eleutherodactylus coqui. Classification (NCBI taxonomy): domain Eukaryota; kingdom Metazoa; phylum Chordata; class Amphibia; order Anura; family Eleutherodactylidae; genus Eleutherodactylus; species Eleutherodactylus coqui. The sequence continues at coordinate 75,088,529 of NC_089849.1, forward strand.
GAGCTGCATGTGATTGTCTTAGTGCCTCAGCCAATCAGAAGCAGTTCTTTCAGCAGGCCGGAAGAGCGCAGACAGGATGCCCCGGCAGCTAAAGAAAGGTGAGTATGTTTTTTCTATTATTCTTTACACTAGTTTGCCTTGTTTTTCAGGAAAGGGTTTATATATTTAAAGCCCTTCCCTGAAAAACAATTAAGGGGTGCCTGCAGCTGGATCCTCTACCGCAGTTGTCATCTGTGACAGCTGCGCTAGAGAATCCTTTATTCCCCCCGGGAATGAAGAACTCCTTTGCCGCATCTGTCACATCTGTGACAGGTGCAGCAGGGAATTCTTTATTCCCCGCTGAGAGGAAGAAAACATCTGCTGCATGTGGACACGGCAGCGGTGGACAGGAAAGTATATACAGAAATATATTTTTATTTTTTACACTAAAAGGGATGATTTCCAGGGAAGAGCTTATATTTAAAGCTCTTCTCTGAAAAACAATTAAGGGATGCCGGCAGACCATTGGCTTCAATGGAACTGCCGGCAGCAGCCGCGGCTCCATTTAAGGCTATGCATGGACCTTCACACACGTGTGTTTTTGTGTGTACAGGGGTGCGCACCTATGTACGCACACGCTCATGTGAAGCCACACTTAGTAGGACTGATGCACTTCTTCCTTAAGTGTCTTCCCTTTGAGAGAAATGGGTGAGGCATGTTTTTTTATGTTTTGCCATCAATTTGAACTGGTTTTACAAAATTTTTCTCTGTGAATAGCCCCTTGAAGGTAATTTTTATAAAACTTTTTTTGGGTACCTGGGGTACTTGTAAATAATGCAAAGTATTATGGGGCAGCAACAAGTGTCAACCTTTTTTTTCCCATTACATACAGGTGATAACTTGTCCTACAAAGAAGGGCTAAACATTCAGAAATCTAATTAGGGTCTAAGTAAATACAAATGTCTAATTACTATTTTTTACACTAGAAAGTCAGCCACAAGAACATATTAAACTTAAAAAGCAGACAACACATCTCTTCTGTAAGAAACTTTTCACTGTTTACCACATAGAAAATAAATGCCGCACAGAAAAGAAATAAAAGAGTCTTAAAGATAATAAGAAACCTAATGGTTCTCAGAATAGAGTCACCATCACAACTAACAATGCAATAATGAAGCACATTTTTTTTCCGTTCCCCAGCATTTCACAAAATAAAATGTCATCTTGAATCTGCTGCATACTTAGGTTTAAGGAGAAGGCTTCACTTATTAACATATTTGTTTTATATTATTCAGGAATAAAGGCACAAAATGTTCTGCTGTCAATGAAAAGGACTCATTGAGAAAGTGACAATGACTTCCAGTGCCCAACCAAGCTAAAAATGAATGTGTCTAAGTTGAGATTTTTAGTATCTTGATATTGTGTCATTTACAATGTACTAAAAACACTTATAAAGGCAAAGTATAAAAAACGCCAGAGTTTTGAAAAGTTCTCTGATTTACGGAAAAAAATTCAGTGTGATCCAAATTAGTTTGAAAAAAATGGGAACTTAACTGATACCTCTAAAATAATGATATTGGCCAAATGGTGGTGGAGCCTCCTCTTCTCCTGCGGCTCAGTGGTTAGCACTGTTGTGGTTTTAGGTTGACATCTGACAACATCTGCATGGAGTTTGCTATGCTCTCCCTGTGTTTAATAATAATCCACTTTTTTTCATATAGCATATGCATATCACACAGGACTTTGCATCACTTTATATTTTCTCTTGCCATCAGGGCTCAGTGATTAGCACTGATGCCTTGCAATACTAGGGTCCTAGGTTAAAATCTGACCAAGGGCAACATCCACATTGTGCTTGTATGTTCTCCCTGTGTTTTTTGTGGGTTTCTTCTTACACTCCAAAGACATGCTAAAAGATGAATATATATTGTGAGCACCTTACACTTTTTATTATGAGTATGTGCAATTTCATATTTATAGAAATCATATAAGTGCAAGAATGCATGTTTTTTGCTGCTACATGTGACTATATGCATGTGTTTCTAGCAGTCATATCTTGACTCTCCCGAGACTTGTTTTTGTTGATTTCTACACAATATTTTACAACTACCAGGAGACGGCTTGTGCCACTAAAAACACAGAAGTACACCTGTAGTGGCCAGAAGTCTAAGTCTATAAATGTCATACATGTCATGTCTTTTGTGGATGCTCTGTGCAAAGTTGTCTAGTCATTTTGTTATGTGTATTGCACAGCTGCAGCAAGTGAGAGGTTAATGTTTGCATGAGACTGGGAGATGCCTGCAAATGTATCAATATTTGTCTAGTCACGTGATCTATGTTGTCTATAAGTATGAGGGATTTGGGTGTAGTTGGGATTCCATTACCTGAGAGAGAGTTCAAGCCGTATGGGGGTACCTTTAACCCTCATGTGGTGAACAATAGAAGAAGAAAGGTTTTCCTGAGTACTCCAATGCCAGGAGCCAACAGTGAGTGAGGACAAGTAAGAGAGAGACTGAGAGTGAGCGAGAAGAGACGGCCAAAGCTACCGTGCAGAGGTACTGTTCTGTGAGTGTCTGTGGAGTGGCCCTACCCCTATCCGCCTCTGGAGAGTTCCCCGTCCAGGAGCGGTTCCTAGCAGATAACTGTGTCTGTAGGACCGGTGTCATCCTGAGCTTCCTCCCGGACCTCTAATCTTCTGTTTACCTGCACCAGTGTATTCTCAAGTGTACCCTGATAAAGTTTTCCAAGCAAAGTTTTGCTAGGCCCTGACCGTTCCCAGAGACCTGAGGTACATTACACAGTCTGCGGCTCATTTATTTACCACCGAGGGTCATTCCGGTGGGAAACAGAATGGTAGTGTCACCCTTGACAACCTTATCTCCTGTCCGTATGTTTATTGGCCATCCCTCTCCTATGGGTGTCCAGAAAAGGCCCAGCGCTGCTCTGGCCGAGGCTACGTGTGTCCCTCTGGGAGGGAGCCTGGTAAGTGCCACCGTGACAAGTGACCACTCTACTTTCTCAGCTCCTTAACATATTCCCTGTGTCCATAGTCACCCTACGGGACACTGCAGACCACTTCCACCTTTAGATGATAGGAGCAGGGCCACATTTGCCATTAGGCCCTGGAAGTCCAATGCCTAGGGTGGCTTCGTGCACCAGGGGAAGGGGGCAGTTGGCAGGGAAAAAAAGATTTTCCTTTTTTTTCAGATTCCTGCTTTGTCTCCTGCTGATAAAAGTGACAGGAAGGAGGGCTGCCATATGCCCCCTCCCAAAGACAGTTCCCTCCCCCCTGGTCAACAGTATCCACTCCTCTCCAGAAATCATCAATAGCTCTTGACCATAGCTCAGCCTCTCACACACAGAGCTTACTCCTATACAATACACAGGAGATATGCTTGAGACTAAGCCATGGTCAAAACATATTGATGATGATTACCACTACTGCGTCTGGAGAGGAGAGGGGGTTGGTGACCAGGGGGTAAGATTACTATCTTCTGGGAGGGGAGTGAACTATATAGTTTGAGAGGGAGACAGCTACACATTAGGAGGAAAAAGCTATATTATGAGAGGGATCATATTGGGGAGGGAGAAGATTATACTGGAGAAGAGAGAAAATACTGGAGGGGCAAGATAATAGTTTGGGGATAGTTTATATTGGGGGACAGTTTATATTTGGGGAGAGACATAATGTGAGGGAAATTTGAGTGGCAAAAATTGCACCAATTTGTTGTGTATTTTGGTGCAGAAATGCTGTGGAATTTCAGCAATTTTCTACCCTTTGCATTATAAAGGGTGAAAGGCAAGCATAGATTTACATGCACAAATTTCTAAATCCTCACATATTACATTAGGTCATCAATTGCAGATCGACGGGTGCCCAACACCTAGTGGCCAGAGCCATTCACTGCCAGAAATACACAGCTTCATACACTGTGCAGCGGTCAAGTGCATGGAACCAGGGGCGTAACTATAGGGGATGCAGGGGATGCAGTTGCACCCGAGCCTAGGAGCCTTGGGGGCCCATAAGGCCTCTCTTCTCCATATAGGGAGCCCAGTACTATGAATAAAGCATTATAGTTGGGGGCCCCGTTACAGCTTTTGCACTAGGGCCCAGAAGCTTCACGTTACGCCTCTGCATGGGACTGAACCTGCAGTACCACCACAGTGTACGGAGCTGGGCACTAACAGAGCAGCTCCTTCACATCAAGTGATCAGCCGGAGTACCGGGTGTCAAACCCCTGCCGATCTGCTACTGATGACCTATCACGAGGATACGTCATCAATAGCTGAAACTTGAAGGACACCTTTAACATCCTCACTATCAACTGTCAAAGAGCAGTAATTGTGAATACGTCATGTTTGCACAATATTACAACATAGCACAACTGTCCATTTATCTCCACTGGTAAAATAACAGTTCAGTGCAGATGGGGTTGCGGTTCAGAGGTAGTTCAACTCAACCATCCCTTTACATACACCTTTAAAAAAAATGAAAGCTGAAGATGAGTTCAGGCACGCTGGCCTCAGCTATGTGTACTGAACGGCTCACTTTTTCACAAAATCAGCAAAACCGGTAAGACCAAAAATCTTGTTTTAGGCCGCCTGCACACGAGCGGAAATCCTGCCGCGGGATTTCCCGCGGGATTTCTGCCGCTGAAAGTCTGCATAGGAGTGCATTACAATACGCACTCCTATGCAGACGGCCGCGGTTTGGCCGCGCGAAATCTCGCGCGGCAAACAAACCGCGGCATGTTCTAATTTTCTGCGGGGCACGCACTCACCTGGCCGCCGGCTCCGGTCTGCGCATGCGCCGGCTGCGCGGCAGCCGGCACATCAAAGAGCCGGGGCCGCCAGGCGCGGGTGAGTACGCGCTCGTCCCTGCAGGCTCTGGGGTCGGATCGCGCGGCGAGATTTCTCGCTGCCGGATCCGACCCGCTCGTCTGCAGGCAGCCTTAAGCTGCAAATTTAAGAAAACAAAAAAAAACATAAAAAGGGTGTTTAAACTACTAAAAAGTGACTGTATTTGTTATTTTCCCTGAAATTAAACAAACTACAGAATGTAACATTTTCATGTAACAGTTTCTAGTTATGGACACATTCATGTAGCTGGCAACACACTGAAGTTTTTTCTTTTGTATGAATGTATAAATATGTGCAGACTAGAGATGAGCGAGCGTACTCGCTAAGGCAAACTACTCGAGCGAGTAGTGCCTTATGCGAGTACCTGCCCGCTCGTCTCTAAAGATTCGGGTGCCGGCGGGGGGGGGGGGGGGGGGGGGGGGGAGCGGGGGAGAGCGGGGAGGAACGGAGGGGAGATCTCTCTCTCACTCTCTCCCCCCCGCTCCCCCTGCTCACTCCCACAACTCACCGCTCCCCCGCCGGCACCCGAATCTTTAGAGACGAACGGGCAGGTACTCGCATAAGGCACTACTCACTCGAGTAGTTTGCCTTAGCGAGTACGCTCGCTCATCTCTAGTGCAGACCATTAACATTCAAGTCATGCAATTTTTTTGCATAATATACATCTATATTTCCAAGTTGTAAAAAGTTATAAACAGCTTCATACAACTTTGCCATATAAAACGGTAAAGAAACTCAAACTTTTGAATTGTCCCACACAATGTAGTGAGAGAGCAATAGGCAAACACATTTTGGATTTAGAGTAACATATAAAATGCCTGTTTAAATAGATCTCTTACAATATTACTTGTCAATGCATTTATGCCAGAAAACTGTAATATTATGAAGCCCTGTGAGCGGCACTTGTCGAATTAGTAAGGTGTGGGAAAATAACGAAAAGTTCCATACTTGATTCAGAGGGATTGAAAAGATAGCACTCCCTTAATGTTGCTTGTGGTGGGAAAAACTGCTTCTTAATCCCACAAGAACAGTCAGATCCTTTTCCTTATCTAAGTTAACACCATATTTTCTTCGTATTAGCCATTACTAATATATATACCGCAAATTCCGGCGTATAAGGCGACCTTTTAACCCCGAAAAATCTGCTCTGCAGTCAGGGGTCGTCTTATATGCCGGTAATACTAAAAAAAAACTGTGTCCAAAAATAAAAAAGCAGTACTCACCTCCCAGGGCATTCTGCGATGCTGCTGCAGGCTGTCCCTCCCTCCTCGTCCCCAACAGAGCATTGCTTTCTGGACGCGGGGCTTGAAATCCCCGCCTCCAGAAAGCTAATGCTGTGATTGGCTAACTCAGGCGGCGTCAGCCAATCACAGCCATTCAATGACATCATTGAATGGCTGTGATTGGCTGATGCCGCCTGAGTTAGCCAATTACAGCCATTCAATGATGTCATTGAATGGCTGTGATTGGCTAATGCAGCGCCAGAGTTAGCAAATCACAGCATAGCTTTCTGGAGGCGGAGCATTGTTGCTTTTTTTTGCCATAAACATTATCTTTTAAGTACACCTATAAAAAAACAATCTGGTGAATGTAAGGGGTGTTCTACTAAACTTGATCGTCCAATCCATCTGTTTTCGCATATTGTCATCAAGGCAAGCCCCTTACAACATGGTGGTAGTGTGGGGGTGCTCCATATTGTTGGAAATAAAACTCCTCATCCTCAAAGTCCTTTTGAATGTAACATATATATAAATATTTCAAGGGGTGATACAGAGGTATGTCTCATGATTTATTTATACCCAGAGGAGAGAGTTCTTAACTGTAAGAGCAGTGAGACTATGGAACCCTCTGCCTGAGGACGTGGTGATGGCGCACTTGCTAAAAGAATACAAGAGGGGCCTAGATGTCTTTCTTGAATGTAACTGCATGACATGTTATAAGCACTGATTACTTCAGATGGGTTGTTGATCAAAGGATTATTCCGATTGCCTGATTGGAGTTAAAAGGATTTTCCCCCCTAAAATGAGCAAAATTGGCTTCAAGCTCATGGGTTGTTTTGTCTGTCCAAAATCATAATGGATTAATTAATTGTGACATACTTCAATATATTACACTTAAGGAGCACCAAATATTCCTCTGGTGGCAACATTTGGTACAATTTTTTTTGTCTTCAAGAAATCTAACTACATCCTAAGTATATACACCAATTTTTATTGAGTTCTGCCCTGCAGTTTTTTGTCTTTTTTTTGTAAAGACCTCTGAACACCTTTAGTGTAGTAAAGTCACTCTATCATACATATGTGTGCATATATAGTGTGTGTATATATATATACATACACATACACACACATACACTGTATGGACAAAAGTATTTGGACCCTGCAGAAAATCAGCAAATATGCAAATACTGAGTTTGCCGAGCTGTATGTTGGGAAGGGCATGGGTAAAATAAAAAGCTGCTCATTTTGTAATTACTATTCATTCATCCGATCGAGCCCTTGTGGGACAAACATGATCGACGGGTACAACACCGCCACCTACGCCCATCCTCACAACCATCTCTTCTCACAGCCTTGCACCAGATGAGCTACTCCTGCCCAAACTTACAGAGAACTTGTGGAAAGTATGCTTCGTGGTGTTGCCGCTATAATACAATCAGAAGGAGGGCCGACGTTACTAAAAAGAAGAATAAAGCACTTTTTCTAAAAAAAAACATGCCGTGTCCAAATACTTTTGTCCATATAGTGTACATATTTCATTTTAATGGACAGGGACCGTGATAACCTATTGATGCAAATATAATCATTTATTGTAAAGGATTAGTCACAAGTTTTAGATGTATGCAGTCAGTATGCTATACAGTGTGTAAACTGGGAGACAGGGTAACTAAAAAAAAAAATTTCTGGCGTTCCCTCTTTTTTTTTTTGGATGGCGTTCACCGTGCAGGAAAAATAATGCACTACTTTGATAGATCGGACTTTTATGGACGCGACGATACCAAATACATATTTTTATTTTATGATTTGGATTTTTTTAATAATAGGTATGGCAAAACAAGGGTGATTTAAACCTTTATAACTTTTTTTTTTTTTACAATTAAAAAAACTTTTACTTTACTTTAAAGTCCCCCTGGGGGACTACACCCAGCGATGCTTTGATTGCTCCTGCAGTATGACGTAATGCTATAGCATTACGTCATACTGCCATTTAACAGGCAGTCTATCAAGCCACCCCACGGGGATGGCTTGATAGGCAGTCTGGTAAGGCAGCTCTGGGGCCTTTCAGAAGGCCCCGAGCTGCCATGACACCTGCACGGATCCCCCGATCTCACAGCGATGTTCGGGGGATTTAAATGCCGCTGTCAGAATTGGTTAATTAAATGGTTAATTAGCCGATAGTGGCTATTGCCTACGGGTGTCAGCTGTAACAAACAGCTGACGCCCACGCTGTATGAAGAGAGGTACCTATACGTCATGGAGAGGGAAGGGGTTAATGTAGTCGATTGTGATACTGTATGTTATGTCCTTTTTTGCCTCGTCATACTTTTCTTTATATGCTTAAAAAATATATACAGTCATGCATATTTCTACTTTGAATATTGTGGCAAGCCGGGGTTAACTCACCTCTGGATCGCCAACCTCTTGGTCCAGAAATGGGCATCACACATGTATTAATACTCCACAGACTTCTTAAATCTGGCGCCTGCCAGCATTTATTTTCATGTCACAGCAAATGCATACATGGCATATCATATAGCCCCTAATTAAGGGTTCACCAACCCACAGGGCTGCCATCACTACCCCACCTGGTGTGTCTAGCGGGCATCCTCCTCTGACTGACTACCGCCATTCCTCAAACTGGTCCGCACGGACCTCAGGCTCACAGTCCTGAAGGCTGCTCCTACAGCCTCACTAGCTAGCAGCCAGCATTCCCCATGAGTGTGACCAGAACTAAATCTTTTATCTAGTTCCTACTCCACCCATAGGTGTTAACCCTTTCTCTGCAGTACCAGAATGCCTGTCTAGGCCCTCTACAGGCCATTCTTGCTACTGCACTCTAACAAATTATATTTTGTTTGCCAGTCCCTTATTATTATGTGAATATTCATGTTAAGGTCCTACTGCTTGTTATATTTTGTTATGAAAACCTGAATAAAAATCATACTGAAACAAGATAGAACGTTGTTTCCTATTCACAGGATAGGGAATGACTTTGTGATCAGTGAGGGTCCAACCACTGGGACCTACACCAATCATGAGAACAGAGGCCCCTCCATGAATTGAGCGGCAGTCATGCATGCACACTGTCACTCAATTTCATTTCAACTAGAGTGCCAGAGATTGCCAACCACTTAAACTCGGCAATCTCTGATACTCCCATTGAAATGAATAGAGGCAGTGAACATGTGCAACTACTGCTCCATTCATGCAGGGACACTTTGGACTCCAGTTCTTGGGATCAGTTGGTGCCACAGTGGTTACACATGCCATTGATCAGAAAGTTATCACTGTCCTGTGAATAGGGAATAACTTTATTCCAATGAAGCACCACTGATGCATGCGGAGTTAATGCCCTGCTTAGTTAGTGAGTCGCGTTGAGCCACGACTTAACAAAGGTGCACTAATTGCGCCGCGCTGCATTCGTTCAAGGTGGCAATTAGCGTAGTTTGACTTAAAGGCGCCGGGCAGTCTGTGCTATAGCTATAGTGCACCATTCTTCAAAAGTGACGCTGCTACACCTGTATCTTGGCACAACTATTTTACCCCTTACTTTACCATTGAATGGCACCAGCTCTGTATCTAGCTTGCTCTTACCAGGCCTATAGTAGATTTTGACAATGGATTTGGAATTATATCTCGCACTATTACCCTGAGTACACTTTGTGAACTTTTAGGATGCCCCTTTCTCAGCATCTCTTGCTTACACTTTTAAAGTGACCCTCTGGTTTTGGGACAAACATTCTATCCTGAAACAGGATGGGGTTTATTACCTGCAGCTGTTCTTTCCTGCTGCACTTCCGATCCACTGGCTTCAGGCCCTGTTTGGCCATCCAAGATGGTTGCAGCAATTTTCGAACTACCTAATACAAACTGTGGACTACTCTCTGATAAATCAGTGCTGATCACATGAGCATGTCTTGCCAATCAGAGAGCAAGCATAGTGCATCAGTAGTCTAGCCCTACCAATGCACTGTGGGGATTAGGTATTCTGAAGATGGTCCCAGAACCAGTGGATTGGAGGGACTGCAGAGAAAAACAGTTGCAGTTAATAGACAGAGTAAGAAGTCTCCAAATTGCTCTTCTCTGCTCGCCCACCACCTGCGCTAGCAACCCTCTCCCCTCACACCTCCTCCAATCCCTCTCCCCAGTGGTCATCTCCCATCTCACCACTATATTCAACCTTTCTCTGACCTCTGGCATCTTTCCCTCTTCTTTCAAACACGCCATCATATCCCCACTGCTAAAGAAGCCGACTCTTGACGCGACTGATGCTGCCAACTACTGACCCATCTCAAACCTTCCCTTCATCTCCAAACTACTAAAATGGCTGGTTTACTCCTGCCTTGTAAGCTATCTATCAGAGAACTCACTCCTCGACCCCCTACAGTCTGGCTTCCGATCCCAACACTCGACAGAAACTGCCCTTACAAGGGTATCTAACGACCTCCCGACAGCCAAATCGAGGGGCGATTACTCCCTATTGATCCTTCTCGACCTCTCCGCAGCATTTGACACTGTCGACCACAAACTCCTCCTCAGTATGCTTCGCTCCATCGGCCTAAAGGACACTGCTCTCTCCTGGTTCTCCTCCTACCTATCTGACCGCTCATTCAGTGTCTCCTTTGCTGGCTCCACCTCTCCTTCTCTTCCCCTTGCTGTAGAGGTCCCCCAAGGCTCGGTCCTTGGCCCCCTCCTTTTCTCTATCTACACAGCCCCTGTTGGACAAATCATCAGGAGATTTGGCCTCCAATACCACCTCTATGCTGATGACACCCAGCTATACACCTTTTCCCGTGACATCTCTGCACCTTTACTCCAAAACATCACCAACTGTCTGTCTGCTGTCTCTAACACCATGTCCTCTCTCTACCTAAAACTAAACCTCTCTAAAACTGACTTACTGGTGTTTCCTCCTTCCACTAACCGACCTCATCCTGACATCTCCATCTCAGTGTGTGGCGCCACCATAACTCCTAGACAACATGCCCGCTGCCTTGGGGTCATATTCGACTCCGATCTCTCATTTACCTCCTACATCCAATCTCTCACCCAAACATGTCAGCTGCACCTCAAGAACATCGCAAGAATCCGCTCTTTTCTCACCATAGACACACTAAAAACGCTTATTGTTGCCCTCATCCACTCACGGCTCGATTATTGCAACTCGTTGCTGATCGGCCTCCCCTGCACCAAACTCTACCCTCTCCAATCCATCCTGAATGCGGCAGCCATGCTCATATTCCTGTCCAGCCGCTACTCAGACGCCTCTGCCCTGTGCCGGTCACTGCACTGGCTGCCCGTTAAATACAGATTTAAACTTACTACCTTCATCCACAAAGCCCTCCACAGTGCAGCGCCCCCCTAAATTGCCTCCCTCATCTCAATCCATCACCCAGCCCGGGCTCTCCACTCTGCTTACGAAACTTGACTGCGCACCCCTATAATTCGAACTTCTCACTCCCACCTCCAAGACTTCTCCAGAGCAGCACCGGTCATCTGGAATGCACTACCAAAGGCTACCCGGGCAATCCAGGACTCGCAGAACTTCAGGCGTGCTCTAAAAACACACCTCTTCAGGGAGGCATACCGCATTCCCTAAACAAACCCCTCTGTACTGCGCCTGATAACATGCTCCCTGACCTACTGACTGCAATCCCTGCTAGCCGTCATTAACCGCTCCTGCAGTCATACTGATCCTGCCGTCACGCGGCTAAATGTCTGACCATTGTTTATGTGTATAGCATCCCTCACTCTCCACCTCGCCATACTGTGCACATCTCCACCCCTTTACCTTCTGTATCACCCCACTATTTGTAGCATGTAAGCTGGTTGGAGCAGGACCCTCACCCCTATTGTTCCATCAACTGATTACTATGTATCCCTGGTTCTGTAATTTTTGTACTTTTGTCTTTCTGTATTCCCCCGTCTATGTAAGCGCTGCGGAATATGTTGGCGCTATACAAATAAAGATTATTATTATTATATATCCCCATCCCTCACTGGTCCCAGGACAGAATTTTATTCCAACACCAGAGGGTCGCTTTAGCAAAGCAATGTCATCTATATAGCCTTTATTTTTATCAAATATTACTTTATCCATTTTCTATTTTTGTTCTCTGTACATGTAGTGGTTTATACACATTTTGCATAAATTGATGCCCTGCATGGTATCCACACTTCTGTTGCATTGCATTTCTGCAGGTTGCTAGGATTGGGTTGGTACCTGCCCATATACCTCTGTATAGGTACATACGGCCTTTGGCTGTGACTTTTTAAATAGATTTGTTTTTAAAAATGCAGGTATTTTGTCAATTTCCAGGAAAGCTAAAAAATTGTGACTCAGCTTTTATTTGTAAAATTTACCAAAATATAAACTTTGTCATGTGCAGTGGCCTCAGTCAATTCAGCTTTTGGCAAAAATAACAGCCTTCATCTTTTACGCACCTAACACTGTTACTATTCACGCTTTTTAAAACTTCTTCTTAGCCTTTCTGGTAGAACACGTCTAGTTAGAGAACATCCTTTGGTTGTTTTTGATTTTTTGCATGTTTGAGATTTACCCACAGATTGTCTATAATCTTCAGGTCTGGAGCCTATTTCGTGAGTTGCCTTCTGTTTCTTGACAACGTGGTGTGTGGGTTTCCCTTGGACACTTGACCACCCCATGAATGGTTCTCGCAGAGATTTTTCTTTGCCTTGTTTTGACTTTTTTAAACTTCTTGTTGACAAAATGGACAATGGATATTTGCAAGGAGGAATCTTTCAGATATGTCTTTATAGCCTTCTGTTGATTTGGAGCATATGAGCATTGAGTTTGTTTTCCAAAATGGTGTATATGTTGTATTCTGTTGAATACATATGTCAATGTGTATCAGTACTTAGCAATGGCGTAACTATGTCATGAGGATTGCGTCTTCTCATGTAAGTGACCAGGAGGATGTGTATACCTCATGTGAATAGTGAATATGGCCCAGAGACTGGAGCAGAGTTGTATAAAGAGCAGTAAGTGTTTCTATTGGTCACTTCAACTTTTACCTGGTGGGCCCACTACTTTAGGTAGTTGCTGTAGCATATCTGATTTTTACCCACCCGCTTCCTTTTGGACAGCTCTCACCTATGAAGATGATGATTATTATTAATCATTTGATGCCATACCTTCTTTTTGTGCATGTTCATAAAGCTACATGGTGTATAATAGTAGATGTCATATTCCCTACACATTGTTTTAGTAAATGCCATTAGATACTATTGACTATCTCTACTGTCTACTGTCAGTCTCAGACACATGTCTGGTGCTTTGGAATTGTTTTTTATTTAATGGAGGCGCTATACTACTTTTCTCTCTACCTTTTCCACATACCCAAATGTATTGCCTTTTCTTTATTGCTGGCAAAATTCTAGCATTTCATTGTATAATTTTTATTATATTTTTATACATTCTTATTTCTAGCTCCCAACCAAGGGATTATTACGTTTTTGGTTTATACAAGTATATGGTAACTTTTTATGTGTTTTCCAATGTTTAAATGCATTTTTGGCATCTTTCAAGATTTTTTTCTTTGGCTATTTTGATGTAGTGTTCACCTCCAGTTTTCTGAAGAAAAGGAGACCGGTCTTGAAACAACTTAGCTGCTGGGTATTAACCCTTTTCAATCCAATTTGTATTCTGGTTTTCCTTGGGAGCTTACTATTTTTTCTGCCATTATACAACGGCGCTATCTGCTGGCTAAAGCCAGTACTGCATGAGGTGACACGTTGGATAGGCTCCGACAGCAGAGAGGCTGGCTATATACAGTAAGAGAACCCCGACGGACGTCTTCCAACATCGGAGCTATACAGCCTTAAATCACAATGTCTTTAGACGTCAGACAGTGGATTGGAAAGGGTTAATAAAAAGGATAAAACTTTTGAAGCCATGAAGTTTTGATTCCAAACAGTAAATTTGCACCAGATCTTATGTTTTTGCTCTGCACTTCTTCAAATGATTCTCCATCTCTGTCTATACCAATTTGGATGACAGCGACCTTGAGATAGCAGCACTGTACATACATCTGTACCTGCTCTACCAGATAACTCCATTAATTATTCTATTCATAAGGCCATACAGGTCGACAGGCAGATCCATTGTTGGTTTGGTTTTCTATAGTTGTCCTAGGAAGAGCTCTACCTTATTTCCGTTTCATCACACACTTGTAATGTGTGGCAGAAGGAGGGGTGCGGAGTTTAAAATTTGTGTGATTTGAACTTGAATTTGCCACTTCCCCTTTGGTCTCCCCATGACACATGGTGACCTAGTCATTTTATTGACCATATACATTCCTTTTTGATTTTCTTTATTTGAACTCCCTTTCTTTTGACTGATGATTCCGCTATCGATACTGGTTGAAACGCATCTGTAAGTATTTAGGTTTATAGCTGACAGCTCTATTGGTTCACCCTTTCTGGAGGTCCATGACAGGCACTGTAGTGCTCTTGCCTATTTTATTAGTCGGGTTGGTTTTCAGTATTGATTCGCCCCCCGGATTGAAGGATTTAGGACCAAATAGACAGACTCCATGTCGTTTTGGGACACTCATTATAAGATATTGCTGAGTGGTACCATATATACGATCTTTGGTGCATTTCCATTACTCTTTTGTGATAATTGTAGGTTTGACCTTATTCTTGACAATGTTTTTGAGTATAGTATTTTACTGTGTACTTCAATGTATTGAAAAGGGAAATGCAAAACCTTGTGGACCTGAAGCCCTAATCTGGCCTGCCATGTCTCAAAGTAAAATGAAATACTGATTTCCAATATGTTTGCACACACAAAATAGTTATTAAAGCTACACGGACAGAAAAAACCTCTTTTGAAGTAACGAAAAGCACAATTAGGGTTCAGTCACGCGCCGATCCGCCCGTGTTTCAGGACGGGAAGACAGCAGTACAGACAAAGCTTCGCACCTGCCGGAAAAAGAACATATGGCTGGCAATGGAGTCGGTCATGCGGAGATTTGTCCAACACACGGTGCGGCCGTCTTCCCATCCTGAAACACGGGCGGATCGGCGCCCGTGTGACTGAGCCATAAGAGTGAATTTATAGAAAGAGACTTAATGTAAAAAGTTTGGAGGAGTAGTCCATGGTCTGATATCATTTTATTCTCTCTCCCTCGTTTTTCATGACAGATTACTTTCACAGTGAGCACAAAGTGTCTAAAGCATTCACACAGTGCTTTCTATTGTGGCTCACAGAGTAATGACTAATTTCAGAAGGAGACACAAGTTTAGTCCTCAGATCATTCATAGACTGCGAAGAGGAAAGAGAAGGGACTAACATATAACATATCTTCTTTTGATTGGGGCTATAACATCTCAATTTGCTTCTAATGGAGTCAAGAAGGATGCTTACAAAAGCACTGCTTACATAGTTTTATACATCGTCTTGAGAATGGCAAATATTTACAAGATTATAGGTGTTAACGGTCTGTCAGTATATGTTTAAACATTCATGTATACAATCAAGGCCTTGACTAGTGAGACCACCCTGGTATGCAGACCACCCTTTGGTGGCCTCATATTGCTTCACACAGGCTCCATTAATAATCTCCTCGTCAGTATAATTTGATGGGTCCTCTAATATAGATGGTGGCAACTTAATGAGAAATTTGCTTTTTCTTTTTGTGGACCTTACATCCAGGCAGACTAGTGTAAACTGTTTGAACAAAAGAACAATCAGTTATGACATAAATAGACTGTAAAACATTCTTTTTTCTTACTTACTTAACATCAACCTTGTGCTAGGTTTTGTGTTACATTTATTATGTCTGTAACTAAACAAACAAAATGAGACTCCAATTAGTATATAAAAATCTCCTGCCTTTCTTGCCTCGGAGTTAAAGAGCAGTCTCCACCAGTTAAAACAAAAAGAAAAAAAGCCAATCCTCCGTCCTCTGTATTTTAATAGTCAGTTTTGCAGTCAACTATATACACAGCCCATTTATGCTTGAAATGCTTTAGATTTTGTGGCAACTGGTGACTGGAATGTCCAATAAGCAGATATTTAATAAATGGTATAGGATTTTGTCACTTCACTTTGTGAAATGGCGAAAAGAAGATGTTTTAATTCTACCTCTTATGTTTGTGGACAGTGAGGGGATCACAAACTTCTGTTGGAACCAAAAGTTTCAAGACTGACGCAAAGTTTTCACGAACTTTGCTGCTATAGTGTTTTTAGATCTTTTAACCCTTTCCAGTCCATTTTTTCCCGCCTTCCTTCTCCCCAGCTCCAAATTTATTTGAATGCCCATTCGGTATTCTCCCTTCACCCTCCTGATTTTTGATAGCCAAGAACAGGAGGGTGCCGGTGGTCACATGATCGCCGGGCGATAATACTTCCACATTCTCTCTTCACCCTTCTGACTTGGCTGTGACTGATAGCCGAAATCAGGAGGGTGCCGACGGTCACATGATTGTCGGGCGGAATGAGGAAGTAACACTTCTACATTCTCTCTTCATCTTCCCGACCTAGGCGGTGAGTCAGGATGTTCCCAGTGGTCACATGATCGCCAGACCTAACGCGGAAGTGTTACTTCCGCATTCTCTCTGCACTACATAGCGCTAATTGAGTGCTATGTAATGTGTAAAGGAGAAGGCAGAAGGGATTAAAAACCCTTTCTGCCTTTTCCTAAGGGGTCCCCTATGAAGACCAGCGCAGGAGTGCATCTGCACCCGATGTGTCTGACGAGCGGGTGCAGATGAACTCCTGCACTGCAGTTGCGGACCTGTTCCAACATCGGAGCTATAGAGGAAGCTCATGAGGTTGGAACAGGTCAGGCATTGGAGTGGGAAGGGTTAATATGGCGAGCAATTGTAGTATCCCTATTATGTAATATATCATTAATATGTTTGCCAATTCAGAACTCCCACTGTCTAACCCGCATACTGCTTACCACACTAGTGTGTAGCTAAATAAACCATTCACCTAGACTTACAGTTAATGAAGGGCTTAATGGTCTACTGTTGGATGGATTGTGGCCAATGCATATACTTGGACACATCACACAACCACTAGAGCAGTAACTTCCCATAATGTGTGACTGCAGCCATGACACACTAAGACAGGTAGCCATGAAGTGGCTATGAACTAGTCTGTCTCTCGTAATGATCTGTCCTGCTGATATGCAATGGTGGGATGAGTACCAACACATCCCATCAAGTCCAGGCCCATATACAGTATGTTCCAGTGTTGATTAATAATATCTCCTACATGTTGGGTGGTTCCATCGAAAGTAGTGATGATTCTGAAAGTTTGTTTTGACAATTTCTCCTATTGTGAATCACATAAGAGTAGTCCTCTCCTGATGTAGGGCTTTATGATATACAAGTGATGGCACTGGCACAGCTATTGAGCCTGCACCCTCAATGCATGGTAATGGTATACTGGCTTGTACTAACTGCAGAGCAGCCGCAATATACCGTTATGGTGCAGGTTGTTAATATGATTAAATACTGCTATAACCCCCTTCAATCATATGAACAAGCACGGTCATGTATATGTTCTTTAGATGAACGATATGGCACCCACAGACTGCCATGAGCTAATATTACTTATCCATGTGCATTTGACTTTATGCAGGTCTTTTTCTCACATATTCCATGAGAATCTGTGAGGAACCAATTATAGCAGTTCTTATTGTATGACAAAGAGTGATATAATTGAGGTATAAGTAGTGCATTATGGTAGTATATAGAATGCCTAAGGTATTTATCATGGGCATGGACCCCAAGCCATAATTAAGCATCACTTAATTAAAAAAAACAAAAAAAACACGTGACCATTTCTTAATGCCTGGAATGTTTTCACGATAGCCATTAGCAGAGTCTAAATATCTTTATTGGAATTGTCTATATGATCAGTTTTTATTCATGTTGAGTTTGAATCAAGGACAAATATGATTAGTGAACTAAATACTTCAGATGAAAAGTACCTGTCGAAGGAAATCTGAGACAAATATCATTCCAACCCGTAAATCTACTTCAGTTTCTAAAACTGTTCTTACAGAGCTAGATCTAAAGAGATATGAATGTTTCAAGAACCCTAATTGATACGCCTTGAAATGTAAAAATAATTATATTTGTCTTGCACAACTCTTTCGAGAAAAGTTGATGAACACTTCAGATGGATCTAATTTCTCTTTGGTTCTTAAAAGAGTATGGAGAGGCACTAATAAGGACTTTGTCCAAAGATTCTTAACGTTCCACACTGCTAAAGAAAGAAACAGAAATGGAAATTCATTCTTTACAGTGGTGCTTATCAAATTGTGCATCCGCTATGCTTTCAAATTAACCTTCCATGTACTTTGATGGTCTTCATGGGGTTTTCCAAGATTTGCAAAAAAAAAGTAAGGGGCAGATAATGGGGAAGAATGAAGAAAAAAAACAATTCTCACATATCCAATGTTCTTTCCAGTCCAGAAGGGACTGCAGTGGTCACATGCAGTTAATTACTCATGTCACTGCTCACCTATTACTAGTCTAAACAGTTATGTGCCATTCATGCACAAATACCCCATGAGATAAAAGGTTAGTCAGTGCTAAATGGCACTAAAGTGACTTCCGGGGTCAGACCTGTAAGGACCGGAGAAGGGACTCTAGGCAGTGGAGGCTATTAGACAATTGAGTATGTCTTTTTCTTTATTGTACACCATTTTTTGCCCCCACATTTTTTTTATATAGGAGAACTCCTTTAACTGTTTATTACCCCCATCACATACATATATGTCATTGGAGAAAAGAGGTTCACGCAATATCTTGAAAATGCATTTTTTTTGTATGCACACTGAATAAACTGTAAAGAAAAATATAGAATGAACGTCCGTAGTTATCTCTTTCATTTCTCTTGCTCTCTTTAGAATAATGTTTCCAATCTTTATGATGCAGGAGTTTTATCACAACAGGTCTTGGCGTGGCACCAGATGGAGGCAGTGTAGCAGGAACTCTATGAGCCCTTTCCATAGTAAAGAAAGCTGACAAACTGTCTTCCACAATAGTTGATTTCAGCCATCCATCAAAAAATTCTCTTTGATACAATCCTTCCACCTTTTCTGGAACCTCCACCATTTGCAAATTATTTCTCCTTAGTCTATTTTTCAGATCATCTGCTTTATATTGCAAAGTACTGATAGTCTGCTTGCATTTACTAATTGTATCCTGCATAGGAATAATTTTTCATTCCATTTCATTAATACGTGTCTCTGATTTAGGCAATTTTTCAATAACGTTTTGCAAATCATATGCCGCACGCATGAATAGATGGAATAACTATCACATGTATGAGGTATTCGTTCAGGAGTTGCCCAAGTCACTTAAGCCTGTGAGCTCACTTCAAGGGTCCTCATGATCTTGTGGGTCCCCACTCTAACAAGACAAGTTCCACAAGCAACCTGCATGCAGGCAGGGTGATCGTCCCAATAAGGACAGCCCCACGCTGGAACCTTGGGACCTAACTGACTCAAGATGGTGAATTATCCATGCAGCATAAGAGACAGTTTACATCACATGCCCAACACCCAGCACAGACACACAAACCACATCGTGGCTTACATCCACAAAACAACAAGCATGAATGCAAACACAAGAAAGAATGAGAAAACCAGTTCCCTCCAGCCAGAGGGTGAGTGTGGTATATATGTGTAGCAGACCGGTGGTGATTGGCTGGCTGGAGAACACTACACCCAGACAGCACAAACATGCCACACCTGTTGAAATGTGCTCCTGGAGAGCCATAGTTCTACAGGTCCCCGGAACACAACCTAACAGTGTGGCCCCCCAACATTACAGTGCTTCCCCCATGTGAATGGTTGGGGGGGAGAGAGAGCTCCCCCCTGTTCCTCCCCGCTCCACCCCACCACCCCCGACCCCGCCGCCCCCCGAATCTTTTCGCACGAGTAGGCAGTTGCCCGAACAAAACAATGCTTGTTCGAGTAATTGCTCTAAACAAGCATGTTCACTCATCTCTATTCTACACCATCTCTTTCCCCCATTACTTGGAGAGTGGTATTACATTCAGAAAGTGGTTCTAGCATGGTTTCTATGGTGTCTTTTTTAGAGCTACCAGGTGACACCAACACATCACACATCTACTGTCCTTTTTCCCTTCTTGACCAGTCTCAAAAACCAAACTATCACCCACTTGTTTCCGACAATACAGCATCTCTCCACCAAAAAAAAAATGATTTAGAGGCTGTAGAAGAGGTAAGGGGACCAAATGACACAGACAAGACTCAGCCCAAAAAACATCAGTCCAAGCAATAACAATTATCAACCTGTCTTAATATACACCTAGTGCAGCTGAACTAGCTCTTTTATCTAAAGGTCTCTCTTTATGCCCAACAATGGCTCCCAATACTTTTTCATCTTCTCAAAAAATTCTGTGACTGACAATACTTTTTTCTCTCCCTGGGCCTTTCTTCATCCTGAGGTAATAGAGCCATTAGGGTGGATGTCAAGTCTATATTCAAGTCCATACTCCATAGGTGATCAGCTATGGAATTATTTTTCACTTTGGTAGGGAATTCCATAATCTTTCTATCAATCCTTACAATAGAGATAATTGAAGTAACTCTGAGGGTGGGATAATTAAATCCCTCACCTCAAATAATGATCTTGTCATACACCCAGCTGATTAAGGAGGCAGCAGTTTCATTCAAGACAGACATGACTATCTGCCTGAGGCCCATGGAATGCTCTCTGAAACACAATTCTATAAAAGACTCACTTCCAATTCGTTGGATAAATTATCCTATGACAAACTAATTGATAAAACTTTCCAACAGAGTTTACATTATAAATAGGAAAGAGATTTTCTTAAAATTAATGAATCAGCACTTTTGTTCTACCACCTCTCTAAGATACTCTAAAGCTTGGTTAATCCCTCTGGATGCCCAATTGTATTAGGAATAACTCATTGACTAATTACCTGAGCCATTTTTTGGACCTCCACCTTCATACCTCAGAGACTCGACCCAACTGAGAGTCGAACTCTGATGGCAGGACCTGGAATGGTCCACTGTGAGTTTTAGAGCCTCGTGTGGTGCAGAGGGTTAAGGCAGCAGGAATGCAATCCTCAGCTCTCGCTCACAATCTGAAGGTTGTGAGTTCCATCCCCGCATAGTAGCCAGCTTAAGGTTGACTCAGCCTTCTATCCTTCCGAGTTCCGTAAAATGAGTATCCACCTTGGTGAGGGGTAATAAATAAATTGCTTGAATGCCCTATACAAATAACAAAATTTATTCTTCTACACAACTTGAATGCTTACAACAGTGGCCCCCTACAACTCGCCCTCTATCATTTAGTCACAACTTTGTAAGTACGTACATCTCCAGTCAGAAGTTGATTAAACATATTCCAAAGAAGCACTGGCCTTTATTGCGGAATGATCTGTGGCTAATGGAATCTTTAACAAAAACCCCTACCATCACCTTCAGGAGGCCTACCTCTTTTGGGAAAATACTTGCTCCGAGCCGACTAAGGAAGATCCTTTCTCCTTCCCTTAGTATGTTACCCGCTTTAGTAGGGTCATTCAAGTGTGGTAAACCCAATTGTTTATGTTGCAATAGTATCTACCACAAACACTCCTCTCTTTTCATCCTTTGCTACATCTGAGGTTTTTACTATTAATTCTTTTTTTAACTGTACCTCGAACTTTGTAATTTATCCAATCAAATGCCCTCGTAAACTTCAATATGTTGGCCATACCATACAGTCCCTACACAACATATTGAATAAACATTGGTCCGATATTATCAATAAATTCATCCTACGCAGTGTCTCTCGCCATTTTCTGCCTATACATGGATCTTACTTTAATTTTTCTACCCCCATAGAACAGATTTCACCTAGCTGTCACAATAGGTTTCATCGTTTAAAGCAACAAGAAGCCTTCTGGATGTACAAATTGTGCACAATGTCTGTTTAGGTTATTGCTGTTCATATGTTTTTTCCTTTACCTTTTTACCATCATCATTGATTCTCCATAGTTTTTACCATTTACTTTCTTATTCCTTTTATTGTGGTCATTCTCTTACCTTCAGTACTTGGGTACCTTTTGCTACTGTGGCTCTGACATTGATTTCCATCACATCATCCCACTTGCCGTATATTTACTCCAATATACTTGGATTTTTAATCATTATTTTATATGTCCTTGTTTATTAATAATTTTATATGAACTTTTATTCTTTCATTAATTCTGATTATACATAATAATCATTTAATACATAATAATTTATTATTTACAATCCATATTTTTACACATTTATATGATTGGTTACTAGAGATGAGTGAACGTGCTCGTTTAGGACAATTACTCGATTGAGCATCACTTTTTTCGAGTAACTGCCTACTTGGGCAAAAAGATTCGGGGGCGCCGGAGGGCGGAGTGGGGGGTGGCAGGGGGGAACAGGGGGGAGCTCTCTCTCTTTCCCCCCCACTCCCCACTGCAACCCCCTGCTCACCCCTGGAGCCCCTCGAATCTTTTCGCCCGATTAGGCAGTTACTCAAAAAAATCGAATAATTGCCCTAAATGAGCACGTTCGCTCATCTCTATTGGCTACCTATACTTTTATGTACAATAACCACCACTCTCTAATTTTATGAAATAGTATTCCATTCATTATATTTGATGTTTTTTCTATGTGTTTTGGCTTGAATGACCCCCCTTTTTTATTTTATTTCAGCTGTTTTTTCTTGTTCTTTTACAACCATGCCACTAACATTGAAAAATAGCGCTGACCAGCGTTGTGATATAACCGCTAGTTACACTCCCGCCGTCATTACACTGCACTGTAATTTATACCTTGTTTTGAAGTGTACTCCTTTATGCACTAATTCATTGTTAATTAATTATTTACCACTGCCCCCTAATGTTTATAATTCTTATTAATTGCAAATTGGCTTCCAGCAATCAGCACTGTTGAATAGTAGCGCTGTCCAGTGTTCTGAAATAGCTGCAATTAACCATCCTGCCTCTTCACACTGTATTGCTTACTATATCTCCACATCTACCCCTTCTTGTATCATCTGATAATTAAGTCACTACTAATTAACTATTTCATTGCAGTCCCCCTAATCATATTTTATTGTAAATTGGCTTCCAGTGATCAGCGCTGTTAAAAGTAGTGCTTACCAATGTTTGGAAACAGCTGCGAGCGATCTTCCCGTTTTCTCTACACTGTAGTGCATTATCTTATCATTAATTCACTACTAATTAATTAACCCATTATTGTCCCCATATGCTATTAATTACTTCTTAATTATTTATTGGCCTCTAGCGGTATTACCCTTGGTCCTTTGATACTTTCAGCCTTTCTATTTTTTTTTTTTATTTAGTGGTAAAATCCCTATTTTCCAGCGTTATTTTACGTATCGTTTTGTTTTAACAAT
The DNA here is from genome assembly GCF_035609145.1 of Eleutherodactylus coqui. Classification (NCBI taxonomy): domain Eukaryota; kingdom Metazoa; phylum Chordata; class Amphibia; order Anura; family Eleutherodactylidae; genus Eleutherodactylus; species Eleutherodactylus coqui. The sequence continues at coordinate 75,112,012 of NC_089849.1, forward strand.
TTTAATAATTGGCATTACATTAGTTTTGGTTTGTCTTCTTCACGATGTGACCTTCTGTTAACAGGAAGCCTTCCAAAGAGTCACAGTAAATAGGTAATAAAACCAAGAACAGGAGCCAACTGTTGGTGCAATAGTAAGAAAAACGGAAGACATATAAAATGACTGTCAATCGGCATTGATCTGGTGCTCCATGCAAAATCTCACCTCGTGGGGTATCCTTGATCATGAGGAAGGTGAGAGATCAGCCTAAAACTACAAGGGGGGGGAACTTGTTAATGATCTCAAGGCAGCTGGGACCACAGTCACCAAGAAAAACATTGGTAACACATTACGCTGTAAGGGATTAAAATCCTGCAGTGCCCGCAAGGTCCCCCTGCTCAAGAATGGAACAAATTCCTTCTGACGTGTGAGCAAACCTCATCATCACCTACAAAAAACGTCAGACTGCTGTGCTTGGCAACAAGGGTTTTGCCGCCAAGTATTAAGTCTTGTTTGCCAGAGGGATCAAATACTTATTTCTCTGTGCAAAATGCAAATAAATATATATAATTTAGACAATGTGATTTTCCGGATTTTTGGGGGGATATTCTATCTCTCACTGTTAAAATTAACCTACCATAGAAATGATAGACTGTTCATGTCTTTGACAGTGGGCAAACTTACAGAATCAGCAAGGGATCAAATACTTATTTCCTTCATTATATATATATATATATATATATATATATATATATATATATATATATATATATATATATATATATATATATATATAATTTTGCCTGAGAATACTACTGATTGGTTGCCTTGTACCATTTGAAGTTATTATTCAGTGAAGTTATTCCAGGCACTGACCGTTCCCAGGGACCTGAGGTACTATGACCTTGTCTGTGGCTCAGTTATTTCCCAGCCGATGTTCATGCTGGTGGGTGCCGGAATGGTGGCGTCACCCGTGACAACCCTTTCACCTGTCCTAATGTTTATTAGGAATCTCCATGCCAGGGGTGTCCGGAAGAGGCCCAGCACTGCCCTGGCCTTGAACGCATGCGTCCCTATGGGAGGGAGGGTGGTAAGTGCAGCCGTGACAAGCCAGCATCTTGCCCTCCCAGCTCCCCAATGCATGCCATGTGTCCGGGGTCACCCTACGGGATGCTACACTAACGTCAGCGAATAACAGTAGGGTGAGTGACTGCTGCCTCTTATCTGATTGGTCCCGCTGAGCCAAAGAGAGGCAGCAGTCACTCACCCATTCATAAATTCATGAATGGGTGTGTGAGTGAGATGTGCCTCTGATTGGTCAGGCTGTGACCAATTAGAGGCAGCTCATTCAGCAGGCAGGGATTTTAAATCCCCGGCTGCTGAATACTACTCACAGCTGTTCAGAGCAGTTCAGGAGGACTGCCGCTGGCCGCGCTGAACTCCGTCTGCCGGGACTAGGTGAGTATATATATTTTTTTTAATTTTTACACATTTCTGGATGAATTGCAGGGAAGGGCTTATATATTTAACCCCTTCCCGACAATTCATCCCGCGATCGCCGGCAGCCCATTGCTTTCAATGGAGCCGGCTGTATTGCCAGCTCCATTGAATTCAATGGGCTAACATCGTTCTTCTCTGTCACAGCTGTTACAGCTGTGGCAGAGGAGAACGATCTTTATGCTGACAGTGGGGGGGGTGTCTCACTCTTGCCACTATTGTGGCTTAATAGTGGGACCTGGGAACTTGAGATGCAGCCCAACATGTAGCCCCTCCCCTGCCCTATCCCTTGCTGTGTCGTTCCCATCACTTTCTTGAATTGCCCCGATTTTCACACATGGAAACCTTAGCGAGCATCGGCGATATACAAAAATGCTCGAGTCGCCTATTGACTTCAATGGAGTTCGTTACTCGAAACGAACTCTCGAGCATCACTGAAAGTTCGACTCGAGTAACGAGCACCCGAGCATTTTGGTGCTCGCTTATCTCTAGTCATTACTAGTAAAAACCCGGAAAACCCTTTTAATGGCAAACAGTATAAAATTATATGGAATCCAAGGGAAAAGAAAAATGCAAGTATGACTCCAAATAGTAACATAGTAACATAGTATGCTAGGCCGACAATTTTCATCTGGTTCAATCTGTTTCAACCCCCCCTTGTTGGTCCAGAGGAAGGCAAAAAAATCCTCCAACTAGTCAATTTACCTCATTTGGAGGTAAAAAATTCCTTCCTGGCTCCATAATGGCAGCCAGAGTAATCCCTGGATCAGCATTTGAGATCAACAACCCTGCTGGTCACCTAATGTATATTTCCTGTAATATCATAGCACTCTAGAAAGACATCTAGTTCCCTCTTAAACTCCTCTATGGATTTTGCCATCACCATGTCCTCAGGCTTCTTTCCCACGAGCACATATCAGTCAGCCATTTTCACGGATCAGATCACATGGGCGTATTTGTGAGATGTAAAAACGCCCGGCCTGTCAATATAGCACCGGGCATTTTTACGTCGGACTCAAAACATAGTCCTGGAACGATGTTTTGGGCCGGAATACATCGGTTGCTGCCATGGGCTCCTATGGGAGCCCATGGCAGCAGCCGTAGGTGGGAGGAAGTTTAGCAGCGTGGCTGCTAAACTCCCTCCCTCTGTTCTCCTCTCCTTTCCCATTCAGGCTCACCTGGCTTCCCCTCCACTCGTTCTGTGCCATAGGAGGGGGTGGGACATGGGCGGAGCTAAGTGCCAATCCACCTGACTCCTCCCATTGGTGGCTATGGACAAGGAGTGGGAGCTCACCCTCTCCCCTCCCCTTGTCCATAGCCATCAATGGGAGGAGGCGGGGCCGAACGGCGCTTAGCCCGACCCCTCCCATTGCACAGAACAAGCGGAGAGGAAGAGGGGTGAGTCTGCACATGGAAGGGGAGGGGAAATGGGAGATGGCCTAGTGAGGTCGGTGCATTCGCGCCAGCCTCACCAGGCCATATGAACGGGCACACAAATGTTTGATTTGTGAGCTCGTTCACCATTTTTTTTGCCCCCAACATAGCGTATATTTGATATCCGCTTGTGGGAAAGAAGCCTCAGGCAGACAGTTCCACAGTCTCACTGCTCTTACAGTAAGGAACCCCCTTCTATCTTGGTGATGGAACCTTCTTTCCTCTAACCGTAGAGGATGCCCTCTTGTTACCATCGCGGTCCTGGGTATAAACAGATCATGGGAGAGATCCTTGTATTGTCCCCTCATGTATTTATACGTAGTTATTTGATCGCCCTTATCTGTTTTTTTTCCAGGATAAATAATCCCAATTTTGATCCTCTCTGAGTATTCCAGTCCTCTCAGTCCATTTATTAATTTTGGTTGCCCTTCTTTGAACCCCCTCAAGTACTGCAACATCTTTCCTGAGCACCGGTGTCCAGAACTGTTCGCAGTATTCCATGTGGGGCCTAACGAGCGCCTTATATAGTAGACGAATAATGTTCCGGTCCCTCGCCCCTATACCTCTTTTAATGCACCCCAAGACTTTATTAGCTTTTGCAGCAGCTGACTGGCATTGGTTGCTCCAGTTAAACCTACAGTCCACTAGTACCCCCAGGTCTTTTTCCATATCACCTTTCTCTAGCAGTACCCTATTTAGTGTATATTGGTGACATCTGTTTCTCCGGTCCATGTGCATAGCCTTACATTTATCAAAATTGAACCTCATTTGCCATTTTTCTGCCCAAGCCCCCAGCTTATCCAGGTCAGTTTGTAGCCATACATTGTCCTCCGTTGTATTAATTATCTTGTATAATTTTGTATCATCTGCAAATATTTATATTTCACTATTTTACTCTATCAGTTTATTTCTCCTGCATTATTTGTGCTTTCAGTGCAAATCCTTTTACTGTTTATGTAATTGGAGAATTATATCAGATTTACAAAGCTAACGTCTACATCCAAGTTTTATAGAGTTGTAATGTAGTGAATAAACCCTTTAAAATGAAGCACAAGCTAATATACTGAATATACGCAACTTCTGGCATCATGTGATTCCCTGCGGAGTATATTTAAATGGACACTATATATTTTTCACACAGCTTGTGTGTGTATCATCAATCTTGTAATATACTTGCATTAAAAACTACTTTACCACTGAAACTCAAGTGTGAACCCCCTGCCACTAGGGGTCCCCCTTCCGGCAACTTTGCAGTCCACTGCCTGTCATTAGGCATTTGGCTTCTCTATTAATAGGGACATGGGTACACTGATAGTTATTACATGTGACATGCACAAGCATTTTTATAATAACCTTTTACTAATATTTAATACTGCTAGCTTACATAAATGCGGTGGGATCTATTCATGTGGGCAACCAATGTATATGTGGGGCTTGCATGGGTCTATCTGTAGGCATGCATAGCTTTAGACCGCCTGCACATGGGCGGGTCGGACCCTGCATGCGGGATTCCTACAGTGGAGTTCGAACTGGTGCCTGGCCGGTGACCCCTTTGTACCTGTCCGGCACCTTCTGTCTGTACTGTGGATGTTCCGGCCGGCGCTCTGTCCCACATGGGCCGTAGGCGCCGGCACTAGGCGATAACGCGCATTCTAATCGGCTTCTATTCACTATAATGGAAGCCTTCTGTGTGTAGCCTGTACAGAATTGCAGCATGCCACGATTTCTCCTCCGCAAGCGGAAAATCGCAATCGAGATGAAATCCCGTATTTCCATAGCATCCAATAGGGCAATATTTTCTGCAGAGTCCAGAGGCGGATGCCCACCGCGGACTCCGCAATGCAAATCCGCCTGTGTGCATGAGGCCTAAGTGGAGTAATCTATATTTTGTGTATTTTCTTATAACAAATTTTGGAAAACACAATGATGCCTCTTTTATGCATGCGGCAAACACATTCAGGATAGCTATGTACTCATGTGTAATTAAACATAAATGTCATCTCCCCATTGGTGAATTGGGGCACTAAAATGCGTTGTTTTGTAATTTATTTGTCTGATACAATTTTTATACAATTGGCAATAATAAAGATATTTAGTCACTAATGGATGGCGTATGGGTCCATTGTGTGTTTTGGTTCGTAGTTACTGCATCAGAGGACAGGCATTGAGATACTGCCTTGCAGCTGATTGGATCAAGGATATTCAAGGCATCATGGGAAATGTGTGAGAGGAAGTCCTGGCTAGTACAGTAGTAGTAGAATAGTGGGCTTAGAACATTTCCCCATCAGTAGGTGGATTGCAAGGCAGCAGAAAAACTAGAAAATCTACACAAAAAACTAAATTGATAGAGCTCAAACAGAGGGCAAACAACAGCAAAGCAGCGGCCAATGAGAACTTTTTAAAAACTTTTTGAAAACTTTTTGAAAACTCATGTACACTTAGATTTTTTTAGGAATGCCTCTAAAATAATTGGACCTCATTGGATTTGAAACTACGCAACATTTGACTAAATTCTAGATTCTACTTCCTTATTTCAGGAGATGTTAAATGTTACTTTTTTTTTGGCAAAGCCCATTTAAATAGGAAAATCTATTTTATCTAGTTTTGCGCAGTGGGACAGCTTCAACTTTTACAGATTAGTCCAAACAGTCTGCTGATGACATCCTAGCACGTAGAGTCATGTCTATTTACAATCCACATTATTTTCCGTAGTTTCTGTAGACTGTTTGGTAAAATAATTTTAGGCTGGCACCATTCACAGCAGATTGATTACGTGGCCCCTGACTTTGTTGTTTTTGAAGTCTAGAATCTCAGTCTGCAGTGTATGTGTGTATGTGTAGGGAGGGAAATAATAGGACGCCTTTCAAACAATATCTAACATTCCCTTAGCTTCTTGTCCTGCATAATGGTTTTATTAAGATGATGTAGAATTCTTTTATTTGCCGTGCAAACTTAGTTCCATGGGGCTAATCAAGATCATATGGAGTAAACGTCACGTACAAAGTCAGAGCATGGAAACCTTGATAGTCGACAGATGACATAGCAATACATTTGTTGCCATAGTAAAAAGACAAAAAATAATGAACACAACATCCACAATGTTCTCATTGAGATAATTTTCTTCTTTAATTTTGGATTAAACTAAGAATAGAGGCAAAACATAAAGCTTCTTAGTCCCACTTCAAAACAAGTAACCGTCTCCATAATGGTCACACATCTTTTTTAGCACTGATCTTATATGAGGCATAGACTTTTGGGGCCTTCTCAAGCTATAGAGCCTATATTAGGTCCACTTTTCAGACTTGACTGCCTACTGTTATTTCCGGCAGATGCGGGCGTTATCCTATTTCCTCTGTAAGTTGAACTGCTGTACACGTTTTGCCGGCTATGCAAGGGTTACTCTCTTCAGTGTTCCCAAGCTCAGCTGCAAGGCATGAGCAATTACTTCTCTATTTAGCTGAGCTGAGAATCCTCCCTCATTGCCTTAGTGTTGGTGTGTGTTGTTTTCATGGTCACCCAGCTTTTCCCTGTGTGCATTTTGTCCCATGCCTTCCTGTCTGTACATCGTTCCCGTCTCTGTAGTAAGTCAGTAGTGTTCTGTGTTTATTGTGCACCGCGGTGTGTCCTGTGCTCAGTGCACCTCTCCTGTGCCCTGCCAGGGAGAGTTAGTCCTGAGCTGAAGACCACGGCACCATTCTTATCAGGATGCCTATCCTGCTTCTATGAAAAAGTGTAATCTCAAGCCAAAGTGGGAGACAATGAAAAAAGTCAGAAAAAATTACCTGATCTGTGCTAACTTTATAAGTAGTAGGAAGAGAAAACAAGCAGACTTGCATATAAAGGGGAGTTCACAGGCATAAGAGACTCGCCAAGGCAGCAAGGGTTGTCAGTCCGGGGAAATCAAAGTCCACCGTGGTATCAGAGGTGACATTTTTTGATGATATTTAATTTCAGGGACGTAATACATGACATGAGGAAACTCAATACACACAAACAGACAGGACATATACTAATAAATGCTACATTTATTCATAGTTTGCTTTCTGGACCCTTTTTTGTGGTTTCCGGTGCTGTACCAGTTATGCTGCTCTCCACTACCCAGTGGATATAATACCAATTTTAGTTGCTTGATTGAGACATATTGTTTTATAATAATCTTTTAAAATATTATTTATGTAGTGCTTTGAGTATTTTATCTCTTTTTGTCTGGTGCCATATTCTACCAAAGCACTCTCCTTCTTCTCTTTCTTATCCTACTTCTAGGCAGGGCTCTTCCCATTCCCCTGTTTTCCCATCTGACGTTGACTGGTAGGGGTCATTGGCCCTCGCTTATACTGAGTGTATCTTAGCACTGAGCAGGTCAGTCTGTTTTGCAGTGTCTTGCTCCAAGACTTCCGTCCGCCGGGTCAGCTGCCAACCACGCCGGTAGTTGGCATGGTGGGCCCACACCGGCCATCCGTAACAGCCTATATAGAACTTCAGACTCTGCATCACCTATTGTAGGACATATATTTCACAGAAGTTAACATTCAGATTTGTCCACCCTTACTTTATCTCTTGTTTGCAATTTCTTAGGAAACCAATTTAATAGGATACTGTCAAAGGAATCATACTGATCAGTTTGAACATGATTTGCCATATTCCATGTTGCCTAATTTCCTTTACATATATCATTTCAAGCATTATTCCTATGTCATTTCATATATTATTCATATAACACTCTACATGCAGCATTATCCATATATATTTCACCTCTTCAATGTACTAGTAGCTGTTAAGATTTTAATAGAAAGACTTAAAGGGGTTTCCCCATAACTTTAAATGCCCTTAAAGAAAGGCCCTTAATCTAAAGAATACATTTCTAATGTACTTCTTTTAAAAGTATTGCACTGTTCTTGAGATTAGTAATTACCTGCACTTCATGTGTCCAAACCAGGAAGAGTCCAGTGAGTGCAATCATCATCCTGCTGCTCTCACTGGATCCCCTAGTTGAGTCTGCACAGTTGGTCCCACTTTTTTCTTCACCCCAGCGGTGCTTTTCCAACTTTGGTGCAAGCTCATAAAACAGATATCGTCAGTCTTCTCCTGAGACACTCGGCACCTTCCATAAACTACCCCATTGACATCAGTAGAGCACATGCAATATGTTCGGCCATGTCAATAGACTTCAATGGGCTCCATTGACATCAATCAATAGAGCCCATAGAAGATGAAATGAGGCTGAGCATGCACAGTAAGGTTACATCTAGATAAAAGAAAGGACATTTCAATGCACATACGTGGCCTCGTATTATAATATATGGGCTCAACTGATTTCAATGGAGCCCACAGAACTTTATGGAAGGTGCCAGCATCTTGGGAGTAGACTGCCGATATCTGTTTTTTGAGCAGGCGCCAAAGTTGGGAAAGTGCTGCTTGAGTGAGGAAAAACATGGGGAGAACCGTGCAGACTTGGCCTAAGGAATCCAGGGAGAGCAGCAGGACAGAGATTGCACATGTTGGACTCTTTCTGGTTTGGATACATGGAGTGCAGGTAATTACTTATATCAAGAAGGGTGTAATATATAATACTTCTAAAAGAAGAAAATTAGAGATGTGTTCATTTTTTAGATTAGATATTTTTAAGGGTATTTATGGTTATTGGGAAAACTCCTTTACGAAAGGTGGAATGAATAAATTAATAAATATAACTATAATTGCCATATTGATGCATACAGTTGGTTACCTTTACTCTCCTCATAAAACCACGTATTTATGAAACTGCTTACTGTAAGTAGCCAGCACACTTGAATGATGAAATCTATGTAACAAGAATTCCAGGAAGACACTGACACGCGTAGAGAATTTCTTCTGTATAATAAATATTTGACTAATTATGCTGAAATTCGCTTTTTGATTGGTTCTCTGTATTATTGACCAATATATGGGGTTGGCCCAAAAAGTATAGTGTTAATAAAAGAGCTCTCCCAGGACAAGACCTATGGAAGTTACTTGGACACATGCTATTGTTGTCTATGTCTTTTTTTTCTACTACATTGGCCAATTACCTCACCCTATCCTGGGGTTAATCTGATCTGAAGCCACAGACAAGCAAGTGGCGTCTAAGATTTGGGGTTGGAAAATACATTAACAATATTGCAACTGTTACCATGCAGGGCGGCATGGGGTCCCGCAGTTGGCGCGTGTCGCTCCGGCGTCGGCTCCGGCGGCCTGGAGCTCTGTGTCGGGGCTCTCCCAGCGGCTTGGGGTGGCTGGTGGGCGGCAGCGTGGGCGTGTCCGCCCATAGGGTGCCGCCCGCACTCCTCCATCCTTCTTATACAGCAGTGGGAGGAGTTGCCTCCTCCCACTCTCCGCCCCTGGGCGGAGCTTTGTGGTTAAAAGACTGGCAGTGATTTTAGCTCACTGCCAGTTATTGGTTCTGCTTGCATCTAGTCAGTCTGTCTGCAGTTACTCTCCGCCAGTCCCTAGTTGTCTGTCAGCTTCCTTCTAGTTACCTATTGCTCAGTCTTGTTCCTGTTGGGTTTTTCCATCTGCCTCTCTGTCGGCACTCTGTCCCTCCATTAGGTAGTTTCCTCTTGTCAGTCGCCAGGTCCCTAGCCAGCGCAGGGACCGCCGTCCAGTTGTCCGCCTGTATTTAGCCAGGGCCAAGGCAAGTAGGCAGGGACAGTGGGGTGCGGGAAGTTCAGGGCACCCCACCTGGCGCTCGGGGGGTCAGAGTGCCGTAACATAATAACTGGCCCTTTAAACTGTTTTTTTTTCCATGGAGGCAATCAGCTCCCTCACAACCTAGCTGCAAGCCCTGGTGCCTGTGATCCAGGATTTATCAGCTCGCTTGGTGGCCCAGGAGCAGTGGGCATTGTCGCAGGGGCGGGACGCCTCAACCAGTCCCAAACCCAAGTGCCCTCTTCCCGAGGTGTTCTCTGGGGAGAGGAACAAGTTTTTTGTTTTTCAACAGGCGTGTCGGTTGTTTTTTTGGATGCGTCCCCGTTCTTCCGGGTCGGAGGCCCAGAGGGTCGGGCTTATAATGTCCCTGCTGCGGGGCTCTGCCCAGACCTGGGCTTTTTCCATTCCTGAGGGTTCCCCCGCCCTGCAGTCGGTGGACTCCTTTTTCCAGGAACTCGGGGGTATCTTTGATGAAGCAGACCGTGTGGGGTTGGCGGTTTCTCGGCTGTTGGCGTTGCATCAGGGGTCGCTTTGTGTGGAGGATTATTGCTCCAATTTCAGACGCTATGCGGGTGATACTGCATGGAACGATAGCGCTCTGAAAGACGTTTTTCTGCAGGGCCTCTCGGACGCGGTTAAAGAACTGTTGATTTCCCATCCCGTGCCCGGGTCCTTAAAAGAGGCTATGGAACTAGCGGTGAAGGCAGATAGGAGGCTCAGGGCTGGGAAGCAAGATAGACAGTCTCGTAGAGTCAGGGAGGTCATTTGTCCTGTTCCCTCCTCTTCCGTACCAGTCTCTGTTCCCGTGCCTATGGAGGTGGACCCCAAGGAGCGACGCCGGATTTGTTTATTGCATCGTCTCTGCCTCTACTGCGGGAAAGCTGGACATTGGGTGATAACCTGCCCCCTGAGGCCTCTGCGATCACAGTCTGAACCGGCGGAAGAGCTCCAAGTCCTAGGCGATAGCAGGGAGGATCGCCTAGGACTACAGGTACCTCCTAAACTTCTGGTTCCTTGTCAAGTTAGATTCCGGAAATTTCCTGCCCAGGGCTGGCGTTTATTGATTCCAGAGCAGCCGCTAACCTGATAAGCATGCGTTTCGTTAGACCCCTGATGGCTGAATTTGTGGCGCTGAAGACGCCAATTCGTTTTACTAGCATTGATGCTACCCCTCTTACTACGAGCTTGGTATGATGGAGGACCCCAGTGTTACAGTTCACGGTGGGGAGTTCCCACTCGGAAGAACTATCATTCCTGGTGATGGAGAAAATGTCGGTAGACATGATACTAGGGATGCCGTGGCTGGCGTTGCACAACCCCCAATTTGATTGGGCCACTGGGGAACTGACCCAGTGGGGACCATCCTGCCGTAGCCATCTTGCTCCCCTTCCTCTCTGCTCAGTTGATACCGCGCTCAGTCCCCGTGGTCTGACTTCCCTTCCTACCCCGTCTGCCTGTCCGGCTGCTGATGTTGCCACCGATGTGCTGCAGAGGGGATGGAAGGAAGTGCAAAAGAATCTGAAAGTGGTGGGGTCTCGTATGCAGTTGCGTAGTGGGAAGAGTCTGTCTGTATCTGAGCCGTACAGGGTGGGACAGAAGGTGTACCGGCCCTCTGGAAATCGCAAAAGGAGGGTTCGCAGGGTGTTCCATAAGTCGTTATCGAAACCTGTTGTCTCCAGTTATTTACCCAGTTATCCACATTTTCCCATTTTGCGTGCTTAACATGGATGTTATATTAACACCTTAGTAACCAAGCCTGTTTGCGCCGTAATGACCAAGCCAAATTTTGGAAATCTGACATGTGTCACATTAACATAGAATAACTCCTTAAAGGTTTTGCATATCCAAGTGATTCTGACATTGTTTTTTCGCCACATATTGTACTTCACTTAGGTGGTGAAAATAGTCCGATAGAACTTGTGTGTATTTATTAAAAGCGCCAAAATTGGGAAACGTTTTAAAAAATTGTCATTTTTTCACATCTTCAATTGTAATATATCTAATGTGTGCAAACATACTGTACAAATTTTTGATAAGATATATATTTCCATTTCTTTACTTTATTCTGGATGCACATTTGAAAAGCTTTTGGTCTTTTTTAACCATTTAGGAGACGTACAAATTTAACATTGATTATCAACATTTTAAGGAACACTTTGTTTTCCTGCACCAAGCCAAGATTGCAAAGGCTCATATGTGTTCCAATGTTAGATACCCCCACAAATGACCCCATTTTAAAAACTACACCCCTTAATGTATTCACTAAGGGTGTCATGAGTATTTTGACCCCACAGTTTTTTTTTTCTCAGGAGGTAATGCAATTTAGAGGAAAAAAGATAAAATTTCATATTTTTGCAAATATGTCATTTTAAAGACAGCATTTTTTCTATAGCGCATATAAAAATGAGAATTTGCACCCCAAAATGGATCCCCCTGTTTGTCCTGTGCTCAGAAACATACCCGTTGTGGCCCTAATATTATGTCCGTATGCACAAAGGGGCCCAAACCGAAAGGAGCAGCCGGTGGCTTTCAGAGCAGACATTTTGCTTAAGGTGTTTCAGGCCCCATTGCCCACTTGTAGAGCCCTTGAGTGACCAAAACGATAGAGAACCCCATAAATGACCCTATTTAAAAAAATACTAAACCACTTGACAAATTCATCTAGGGGTGTACTGCATATTTTGACCCCACAGTTTTTGACTGAATCAAAGCAAGGCCTAAGGAAATAATTGCAATTCTCATTTTTTGGCACTTGTGTCATTTTAAAAAACATTTTTTTTCTACAGCACACATATGAATGAAGACTTGCACCGCAAAATGGACACCCCTGTTTGTCCTCTGTTCCGAAACATAACCACTGCACCTCTAATCTACTTATAAGACACATGGCTTAGCTTATAATGGAGGGAACACCCATTGGATTTCAGGACACAACTGAATAAATTCCAGACTCCATTGTACACTTGTGCATAAAAAAAAAATGGATTCCCTAAAAATATCCCCCCCCCCTTCCCCCATCCACGTACTTTTTGGCACTTCCTAAATCTTAGATAACAGTAATAATGTAGACTGTGTAGTATGTCTGAAGACCGGGTAATTAGAGGGGCCTGGTTGGGATGGGCACATAGGGCAATAAAACCGGGTATCCCTCCTTCTCCCATGCCTTTTGGGGGGGCATTTCTTGACCTCAGCGGCAGGGATGGGGTGTAAGTGGCGCTCTGTGAGTCTCCGTAAGCTTGCTGAGGCGCAGCGGTCTCAAACAGAAAGTGCTCAACAAGCTGCTCCTGGAACTGCAGGAAGACGAGGGTTCCCAGGACTTCTTGTAAATTATAGGTAGCACTCTAAATAATGCCCGACTCATACGGCCGGATGTGGAATCCGCTTGCGTAGGCCCACAGCGGATTCCAGCTGTGAGCCCAGCCGTGTACTGCACATAACTGTGTGCTCACACAGGCAGTCATATGCAGTACACCGTTTTTAGTTTGTATTTCGCGCACCGTCACTTAGCGATGACACGGGTACCCGCAGTTTGAGCGGTTGCACATTGAAGGAATATTCCGGTTTTGAAGCAAATTCAAAATCGCAGCTGTAACAGGGGTTTGTGTCATGTTTATGCACAGCTGTTTATGGGTATGCATGGTGCAGCCATTGTCTTCCCATCCTGCCCTGCATTTCTAATATTTCCCCGCAATGCAATTTTCCGAGATGGCCGCATCCCTGTCCTTCCTTCCTAGGCACTTTCTCACTAATAGGCACTGTCCTTATATAGGTCAGCAATCTGGTCCCGAAAGCCGAAGAAACAAAAAGCTGCACCTTGTCATTCCTACTGAGAAAGCCCTACCCATAGCACCGGAATGCCTACAGGTCATACCCAAGGCAACCTGTGAATAAACACTTCTGAAGTGCCAGGAGAAGGTAATTGTTTTTAGAGCTACAGACCCAAAATCCAAAGCAGAACCACATTGCAAACTTTAATAAGAGTTGATTAGCATTAATTTGACCTCAACTTTGTGTGACCAGAATATCCCTTTAACAACCAGGAGCCTATAGATGTGGAAAACAGGTGTAGATACAACTGGTATGTGGCACAATATTCCAATACGAAAAACATTTGAGAAGTGGAAAAACTCAAATCCCCTTTAATATACAGAACGCCAGCCAGGAAACATGTTTTGAGGCAAGGAGCCTCTTCATCAGTCATGATGGCGTATGGGCAGCTGTGCTATTGCCTATAGATGGCTCAGCTGTAGATTATAGGAATTAGGATTAGGGACCAACTGCAACAAGAAGTGCTATGTGACAGTCGTGCTTGTAAGAGGAAAGTGCAAATAAGGAAGATGGGCAATATGTCTGCAGCGCCACCTATTGGTGGAGCAATGATTTGGAATTGAAAACCAAACCAGAATCTATACACAGACAGCTGTTTCAGGGGGTTTGCTCATTATCAGTATACAGTAGGATCCTGGCTTGGCTAGAGAGAGGCCAGTGACATGGATCGACAGAGGTATCATCTCTCCTTAGGGAGAGCGCCAAGAAGGTGAGTGAGGAGACTTATAAGGCCACGCATGCTCCTCTAGGTTATATGCAAATAAGGAAGATCGAACAATACTTCTGCAGTGCCACGTATTGGATGGCAACATTCCTTTAAATCAATGCTTGACCCTTTATATAGGTCTGTTGGAGCAATAATTGTGAATTGAAAACCAAGCCAGAATCTGTACACAGACAGCTGTTTTGGGCGTTTTGCCCCTCATTAGTGTGCAACAGGATCTTGGCTTAGCTAGTGAGAGTTCTGTGATGTGGGTCGGGAAGGGTATCATCTCTCCTTAGGGAGAGCGCCAAGAAGCTGAGTGAGGAGACTTATAAGGCCACGCATGCTCCTCTAGGTTATATGCAAATAAGGAAGATTGAACAATACTTCTGCAGTGCCACCTATTTGATGGCTGCATTCCTTTAAATCAATGCTTGACCCTTTATATAGGTCTGTAGGAGCAATAATTGTGAATTGAAAACCAAGCCAGAATCTGTACACAGACAGCTGTTTTTGCCCATCATCAGTGTGTAGTAGGATCCTGGTTTGGCTAGCAAGAGGTCTGTGACGTGGGTCGGGAAGGGTATCATCTCTCCTTAGGGAGAGCACCAAGAGCAAACTGACACAGGACAACAGCTTACTGGCAAGGCAAGTTTAGTGTCTTGTTTTATGTCTTCTTTCATATTCCTGGTATTTGGAAAGGAAGGAGTGCTTAAAACGAAGTCCTGGACAATCCCTTGAAAATCAGTGATAATATTTTGTTTATTCAAGTACTTTCCGAGCAATTAAAGGAGATGTCCCGAGGCAGCAAGTGGGGTTATACACTTCTGTATGGCCATAATAATGCACTTTGTAATATACATTGTGCATTAATTATGAGCCATACAGAAGTTATAAAAAGTTTTATACTTACCTGCTCCGTTGCTGGCGTCCTCGTCTCCATGGTGCCGACTAATTTTCGGCCTCCGATGGCCAAATTAGCCGCGCTTGCGCAGTCCGGGTCTTCTGTAGTCTTCTATGGAGCCGCTCGTGCCAGAGAGCGGCTCCGTGTAGCTCCGCCCCGTCACGTGCCGATTCCAGCCAATCAGGAGGCTGGAATCGGCAGTGGACCGCACAGAAGAGCTGCGGTCCACGAAGGCAGAGGATCCCGGCGGCCATCTTCAGCAGGTGAGTATGAAGACGCCGGACCGCCGGGATTCAGGTAAGCGCTGTGCGGGTGGGTTTTTTAACCCCTGCATCGGGGTTGTCTCGCGCCGAACGGGGGGGGGGTTTAAAAAAAAAAAAACCCGTTTCGGCGCGGGACATCTCCTTTAAATATGTATGGTCTATTATTTGTAGAATGAAGGGGATGATGTGTGTCCAAACGTACCCATCATTGTTTAGATAGACAGCTCCCCATACACATGAATAGGACTACAATATCACACCTGCCCATATAGACAAGCTGCTGTGCAAGTGCAAAAGAGAAGGAGCTACCGTGTCCCTTAATTCTGCTGATTGGATAGGGGCTCCCAGAGGTCAGACCCCAAGCAAGTACACAAATTGGACTTTAAGAATACATAAGACTCTGGATCTTCATCTACTTCAGTTTTACAGAAACCAAGTGAAATACAAGTCAGAGATGTTTATATTGATTTTATGCTAATACAGCAACAAAAAAGCCTTGAACTACTTAATGTAGCAAATCCTTTTGAGTTAATGTGAGACATAATTGCATATTTTGCTTGCTACAAGGAACAAATGTGAATGTTTAGATGGAAATATGACATAAATAACTTGATAGATGAATATCATGCCACGACTTCATTTGTCTTTTAATGCACTAATTTAAATCGTTACTACTGTGCCAATTACTCTTCATATTCTGCATATTCTGGATTTGTTTGCGATTTTGGCTGCTGCGGCTGGCTGTCAGGTGTCAAAGACGTAGGATGTAGAGATGAGCGAGCACCAAAATGCTCGGGTGCTCGTTACTCGAGACAAACTTTTCGCGATGCTCGAGGGTTCGTTTCGAGTAACGAACCCCATTAAAGTCAATGGGCGACCCGAGCATTTTTGTATTTCGCCGATGCTCGCTAAGGTTTTCGTTTGTGAAAATCTGGGCAATTCAAGAAAGTGATGGGAATGACACAGAAACGGATAGGGCAGGCGAGGGGCTACAGGTTGGGCTGCATCTCAAGTTCCCAGGTCCCACTATTAAGCCACAATAGCGGCAAGAGTGGGCCCCCCCCCCCTCCCAACAACTTTTACTTCTGAAAAGCCCTCATTAGCAAGGCATACCTTAGCTAAGCACCACACTACCTCCAACAAAGCGCAATCACTGCCTGCATGACACTCCGCTGCCACTTCTCCTGGGTTACATGCTGCCCACCCCCACCCCCCCACCCTCATGTCTATTTATAAGTGCGTCTGCCAGAGGAAAAGCAGGCACACACTGCAGAAGGTTGGCACGGCTAGGCAGTGACCCTCTTTAAAAGGGGCGGGGCGATAGTCCACAATGCTGTACAGAAGCAATGAGAAATCCAATCCTGTGCCACCGCCATCAGGAGCTGCACACGTGGGCATAGCAATGGGCAACCTATGTGCCACACACTATTCATTCTGTCAAGGTGTCTGCATGCCGCAGTCAGACCGCGGTTTTTTATAAATAGTCACAGGCAGGTACAACTTCGCAATGGGAATTCCATGTGCACCCACAGCATGGGTGGCTCCCTGGAACCCACCGGCTGTACATAAATGTATCCCATTGCAGTGCCCTGGACAGCAGAGCTAACGTCAGATGAAATGCAGGTGGGCTTCGGCCCACACTGCATGCCCCAGTCAGACTGGGGTTCTTTAGAAGTGGACAGATGCATTTACAACTCCCTGTGGACCCACAACATGGGTGGGTGCCAGGAAGCCACCGGCGGTACATAAATATATCCCATTGCATTGCCCATCACAGCTGAGGTAATAATGTCATGTTTAATGCAGGTGGGCTTCGGCCCACACTGCATGCCCCAGTCAGACTGGGGTTCTTTAGAAGTGGACACATGTAGTTACAACTCCGTGGGGACCCACAGCATGGGTGGCTCCCTGGAACCCACTGGCGGTACATAAAAATATCCCATTGCATTGCCCATCACAGCTGCGGTAATAATGTCATGCTTCGGCCCACACTGCATGCCCCAGTCACACTGGGGTTCTTTAGAAGTGGACAGATGCATTTACAACTCCCTGTGGACCCACAGCATGGGTGGGTGCCAGGAAGCCACCGGCGGTACATAAAAATATCCCATTGCATTGCCCAACACAGCTGATGTAACGTCAGCTGTAATGCAGGTGGGCAAAAAATTAATTGGATTACACTGTAGGCGAGGGCCCACAAAAATTGGTGTACCAACAGTACTAATGTACCTCAGAAAAACTGCCCATGCCCAACCAAGAGGGCCGGTGAAACCCATTAATGGCTTTGGTTAATGTGGCTTAATTGGTAACTAGGCCTGGAGGCAGCCCAGTTAAAATAAAAATTGGTTGAGGTGAAAGTTTCAACGCTTTAATGAGCATTGAAACGTATAAAAATTGTTTAGAAAAATTATATGACTGAGCCTTGTGGGCCTAAGAAAAATTGCACGTTCGGCGTGATTACGTCAGGTTTCAGGAGGAGGAGCAGGAGGAGGAGGATGAAAATTTTACACAGATTGATGAAGCAAAAAGGTCCCCGTTTTGGATGGTGATAGAGAACGATGCTTCCATCCGCGGGTGCAGCCTACGTATTGCTTAGGTATCGCTGCTGTCCGCTGGTGGAGAAGAGAAGTCTGGGGAAATCCAGGCTTTGTTCATCTTGATGAGTGTAAGCCTGTCGGCACTGTCGGTTGACAGGTGGGTACGCTTATCTGTGATGATTCCCCCAGCCACACTAAACACACTCTCTGACAAGACGCTAGCCGCAGGACAAGCAAACACCTCCAGGGCATACAGCGCGAGTTCAGGCCACATGTCCAGCTTCAACACCCAGTAGTTGTAGGGGGCAGAGGCGTCACCGAGGACGGTCGTGCGATCGGCTACGTACTCCCTCACCATCCTTTTACAGTGCTCCCGCCAACTTAGCCTTGACTGGGGACCGGTGACACAGTCTTGCTGGGGAGCCATAAAGCTGTCAAAGGCCTTAGAGAGTGTTCCCCTGCCTGCGCTGTACATGCTGCCTGATCTCTGCGCCTCCCCTGCTACCTGGGCCGCGGAAATGCGCCTTCGGCCACTAGCGCTGTCGGATGGGAAGTTTACCATCAGTTTGTCCACCAGCGCCCTGTGGTATAGCATCATTCTCGAACCCCTTTCCTCTTCGGGAATGAGAGTGGAAAGGCTCTCCTTATACCGTGGGTCGAGCAGTGCGTACACCCAGTAATCCGTAGTGGCCATAATGCGTGTAACGCGAGGGTCACGAGAAAGGCATCCTAACATGAAGTCAGCCATGTGTGCCAGGGTACCTGTACGCAACACATGGCTGTCCTCACTAGGAAGATCACTTTCAGGATCCTCCTCCTCCTCTGGCCATACACGCTGAAAGGATGACAGGCAAGCTGCATCTGTACCCTCAGCAGTGGGCCAAGCTGTCTCTTTCCCCTCCTCCTCATGCTCCTGCCCCTCCTCCTCCTCCTCCTCCTCCTCTGGCCATACACGCTGAAAGGATGACAGGCAAGCAGCATCTGTCCCCTCAGCAGTGGGCCAAGCTGTCTCTTCCCCCTCCTCCTCATGCTCCTCCCCCTCCTCCTCAACGCGCTGAGATATAAACATGAGGTTGCTCTGACTATCCAGCGACATACTGTCTTCCCCCGCCTCCATTTCTGATTCCAAAGCGTCTGCCTTTATGCTTTGCAGGGAACTTCTCAAGAGGCATAGCAGTGGAATGGTGACGCTAATGATTGCAGCATCCCCGCTCACCATCTGGGTAGACTCCTCAAAGTTTCCAAGGACCTGGCAGATGTCTGCCAACCAGGCCCACTCTTCTGTAAATAATTGAGGAGGCTGACTCCCACTGCGCCGCCCATGTTGGAGTTGGTATTCCACTATAGCTCTACGCTGCTCATAGAGTCTGGCCAACATGTGGAGCGTAGAGTTCCACTGTGTGGGCACGTCGCACAGCAGTCGGTGCACTGGTAGATTAAACCGATGTTGCAGTGTCCGCAGGATGGCAGCGTGCGTGTGGGATTTGCGGAAATGTGCGCAGAGCTGGCGCACCTTTCCGAGCAGGTATGACAAGTGTGGGTAGCTTTTCAGAAAGCGCTGAACCACCAAATTAAAGACATGGGCCAGGCATGGCACGTGCGTGAGGCTGCCGAGCTGCCGAGCCGCCACCAGGTTACGGCCGTTGTCACACACGACCATGCCCGGTTGGAGGCTCAGCGGCGCAAGCCAGCGGACGGTCTGCTCTGTCAGACCCTGCAGCAGTTCGTGGGCCGTGTGCCTCTTATCACCTAAGCTGAGTAGTTTCAGCACGGCCTGCTGACGCTTGCCCACCGCTGTGCTGCCACACCGCGCGACACCGACTGCTGGCGACTTGCTGCTGCTGACACATCTTGATTGCGAGACAGAGGTTGCGTAGGAGGAGGAGGAGGGTGGTTTAGTGGAGGAAGCATACACCCCCGCAGATACCACCACCGAGCTGGGGCACGCAATTCGGGGGGTGGGTAGGACGTGAGCGGTCCCAGGCTCTGACTCTGTCCCAGCCTCCACTAAATTCACCCAATGTGCCGTCAGGGAGATATAGTGGCCCTGCCCGCCTGTGCTTGTCCACGTGTCTGTTGTTAAGTGGACCTTGGCAGTAACCGCGTTGGTGAGGGCGCGTACAATGTTGCGGGAGACGTGGTCGTGCAGGCCTGGGACGGCACATTGGGAAAAGTAGTGGCGACTGGGAACCGAGTAGCGCGGGGGCCGCCACCGCCATCATGCTTTTGAAAGCCTCCGTTTCCACAAGCCTATACGGCAGCATCTCTAGGCTGATCAATTTGGCAATGTGCACGTTTAACGCTTGAGCGTGCGGGTGCGTGGCGGCGTACTTGCGCTTGCGCTCAAACAGTGGCGCTAGCGACGTCTGGACGCTGCGCTGAGAGACATTGGTGGATGGGGCCGAGGACAGCGGAGGTGAGGGTGTGGGTGCAGGCCAGGAGACGGTACTGCCTGTGTCCTCAGAGGGGGGTTGGATCTCAGTGGCAGGTTGGGGCACAGGGGGAGAGGCAGTGGTGCAAACCGGAGGCGGTGAACGGGCATCATCCCACCTTGTGGGGTGCTTGGCCATCATATGCCTGCGCATGCTGGTGGTGGTGCCTCCCCAGCTGATCTTGGCGCGACAAAGGTTGCACACCAGTGTTCATAGGTCGTCAGGCGTCTCTGTGAAAAACTGCCACACCGTAGAGCACCTTGACCTCTGCAGGGTGGCATGGCGCGAGGGGGCGCTTTGGGAACCAGTTGGTGGATTATTCGGTCTGGCCCTGCCTCTACCCCTGGCCACCGCACTGGCTCGGCCTGTGCCCACACCCTGACTTGGGCCTCCGCGTCCTCGCCCGCGTCCACGTCCTATAGGCCTACCCCTACCCCTCAGCATGGTGTATTACCAGTAGTGCAGAAACAGAACGCTGTAATTAAATGTGCCGCTTATTGGCCTGTGGTTGGAGGCTGACTTCGTTTACGGAACGCCAGGAAATAATTTGGCGCAAGCCTGCTGTAACACTTAGCTGGCTGCGTATGATTTTGTAGAACTACTACACCCAGCACACACAGACCCAGAACACTGAGCACAGTGACAGGCAGGCCAAATAGATTTTTTGCCCAATATTTTTTAGAAAAGGCCCACTGCCTATATTCAATCAATAATATATGTCTTCTGTCCCTGCCTCCACACTTCTGTCCCTGGAGTATTACTGCAGGGCGCAATGCTCTGCACGGCCGATATACCAAAAAAAAAAATGTGCAACACTGCAAAAAGCAGCCTCCACACTACTGCACACGGTTAGATGTGGCCCTAAGAAGGACCGTTGGGGTTCTTGAAGCCTACACTAACTCCTAACACTCTCCCTACAGCAACTCCAACACGATAGCACTTTCCCTCAGCTATGTCACAACGTATCTGTGGCGAGCCGCGGGAGGGGCCGATTTTTATACTCGGGTGACACCTGATCTCGCCAGCCACTCACTGCAGGGGGGTGATATAGGGCTTGAACGTCGCAGGGGGAAGTTGTAATGCCTTCCCTGTCTTTCAATTGGCCAGAAAAGCGCGCTAACGTCTCAGAGATGAAAGTGAAAGTAACCCGAACATCGCGTGGTGCTCGTTACGAGTATCAAGCTCGGACGAGTACGTTCGCTCATCTCTAGTAGGATATCAGCAAGGGGTCAATAATAATTTTTATTGATATAGCACCAATATATTCTGCAGATCTTTACAAATCAGAGGATACGCATTTACAAAATCCGACATCAGAAGTAAACTAAGAAACAATACGAACCATAGTTTAACAATCTATGAAGAAATAGCGGTTACACAAGAGGTAAAAGCGCTTCTTTTGTACAATGGTCCAGCCATATTTTATATAACTAGGGTACTATACATCAGTGGCATACATAGAAGAGAGCATAGCAAAAACTTAAATGGGCCCATCACTATGTCTGGTTTTCCCACCCAGGACAGAAGGGCCTTGTTTTTACTTTCCATTCCTTGCCCTTTATAATGAGCCTTGGGCCAATTCTCTACCTCCTTGACTAATTACAAAGAAATTCGTCTTTAGGGCTCTTTCCAATGAGCATATATCGGCCCGCCGTTTTCACGGTTGGCTGATATACGCTGTGATCTGATGCATTGGAATCCAATGCATCAGATCACATGGCCGTCCTCCGGTGACGTAAAAGCGCTCAGCCAGCCAGTATAGTGACGGGTGTTTTTTTTATGTTGGGCCCTACAAATAGTCCTGGAACTATCTTTTTAGCTGGAATACGTCGGGCACTACATGGGCTCCTATTGGAGCCAATGACAGTGGCCGAAGAAGGGAGGTGGGAGGAAGTTTAGCAGAGTGACTGCTTAACTCCCTCCCTCTTCTCTCCTCCCCTCTGTCTGATTCCAGTGGGAGTGGTTTGGAGGGGGCGGAGCTAAGCAGCGCCCCATCCCGCCTCCTCCCATTGCTGGCTGCAGACAAGGGGTGGGGAGGGGCAGCCGTACACGAGCTTTTATACTCCAGATGGTAGCATATATCGTCCGGCTGTGAGAACAGCGGCCAATATACTGTACGTTCATAAGAATGAAGCCTCAGAGGAAGGTCCTGATGTGTTCTTACTACCCACTAGCAAAAGAGATGGTGCAATCAGATCTGGGGCCTCCTATCTCCAAGGGCACCGTAGCAGTTGCTAGGTCTCCCTCTATGGTACGTATGCCCTTAGTACACATAAAACCTCATAAGATAGTCACCAGCCAGAATCTGTATATGTACAGATATAAAGTGCATTAGGGTGCTTGGGGTTGTAGGGAAAACAATTGTATGAAAGGGGTCAGGTTCTTAGGGAGAATATTGAAGACAAATGTGAAGTGTTAGATTACAGAATGTGATAGGCCCCCTCTAAATAGATGTGTTTTTAAGGCACATAAAACTATGGATGTTGAGGCACATGGCTCAGCTACTGGACTGAATGGCTGCCTAGTGCTTCTGAACCACCAGCAGAAACAGTTACACAGGCCTCAACTGTTGCTTACACCTCCAAGATCCCGCGGAGAGGAAGCAGTTGGTCATCAGTCCAGGCAAGCATATGAATTTGTTCCTTTCCCGAACCCCAGATTGGGACAAAAATGGCACAGCTTAAAGCTCACAGGGCAGCTCTCCTACATTAGAATCTTTGGAGCACCTGCCAGAGAGCACGGATTCCATAGAGCGGCTGCATGAGGGAACAGCCCTGAATTTCCACACAATGGGGTTTTCCTTTCCAGCTATGCTATTCCAATAACTCCTCCACCTGACAACTTGGAGGGCAGTCCCGAGGAAACTAGGTGGAATTCCTCTTAGCAGTATCATTACTATCATCTACTTGGCTACATTGTAGTTGTGGCTTCTCCCTTTGCTAGCCCAGAAAAACAGCGTCAAAAACTGGACAATCCAGAAGGGCCTTCTGATGCAAAGGTGAGCAATTCATCACCGTTACATCGTCATCTTTACTGAACATTTTGGATGACACCGTGGTAACTAACACTTCAGTCACAGATCCCACCATGAAAGCTATGTTGAAAGCTCTGCAGATCTCAATACAATCTAATTTTGCTCAGCTTATCCAACCCATCAATCCCACTATCACTAAGTCAGAATACAGGAAGAATCATGTGGAGACGAAGATGGCAAACTTTACAACGTCACATAACTCCCTCATTGATGTACAATACAACTTGGAGTTTGAGCTAGATGGGCTCAGAAATAGGGTGGCTAACTTTGAAGATGCAATAATTTGAAACTTTGAGGGAGTTCTGAAAATGTATCTACCTCTGAACTGATGCAATATCTACAGAGCCTTATGAAAGACTTGCTGTTGGAGTGTCCAGTACAGGACTTTATAATTGACAGGGCACACAGGCTTCCTCGCCCTAGACTTCTGGAAGATCATATTTCCAAGAGATGTTTTGACCCATGTCCACTTCTTCCACATAAAGAAGAACCTACTGGAGACCTCTGGGAAAACAAATTCTTTTCCTGCGCCATACCAACTTTTGCCTTTGTACATAGACTTGACTGTGGCAACCCTGGCTCAAAGGCAACAATTACTCTGTGTTACCATGACATTAAGGAATCACAAAATCCCATACAAATGGGGATTTCCTGTACTTTTTCTGATCGCCAAAGACAACACCAACTTTCTTGTCAAATCTTTGGAAAATGGAATTAGCCTTCCAAGACAATGGAACCTAAGTGTTTCCCTACTGACCAAAGACCCTACTCAAATTCCCCAACAACTGTCAGGAAATTGGCGCACTGTGAAATCTCACAGGCAATCACATTGATAACTGTTTAGCACACCCTGTAGGTGCAATACTATGGAATGGTTAAATCAAGAAACAAATGAGAAGTTATACCCCCAAACAAGCTTGGCAGCTTTGGAAGAACTGTTGAGTTTCTTTCTTCACTCATAGCACAGTGAGAGGCTGTTTGATGTTAATGTTGCATATTCATATTCTCTACTTTTTCCTCTTCTTGTTATTTACCAGGTCCATCTGGTGGACACTCCCACACATCTAACTTTCTACATCTTTGACTTTATGAATCGCTATGTAACTATGTAACTAACTTTTTTATCTACTTCTATGGTGATTAAGATTGTATTGTTAAATATTAAAGGACTGAATAGTCCCCAATATGGGCATATATGTGGGAAAATGTAGTCATTAACTCCAGATATTGTCTGTGCACAGGAGACACACATAGTCTCAATATAATCAAACACCAACATACTTGTGGCTAAGTAACAACTTCTTGCTATCTCAGCCAGGACACAAGGACAGTCTTGAAGGAGACCTAAGGGAATATTTTAATATTAATACATCCCCTGAAGTAAATCCTTATGTTCTATGGAACGCACACAAAGCATTTATAAGGGTCTCGTACATAAGACTAGGACACAATATAAAAAAAGAAAGAAATAGACTTTTAGAGGATATTTGATAAAATTAAGATACCTGAAATATAAAATAGATGAACACAAGTAGCACAACAAGCAGAAGAACTATTTCAATGCAGACCAATGCTTCAAAGCATACAGCTTCTGATTTATGAGAGGACACTAAAAAGAATCAAAGCCCAATACTACTCAAAAATAACCAATCTGGGAACTCTTGGCTTTTCATCTTAAGGCCAAACATGTTAAATCTTGGATCTCAAACATATTAAGTTCAAATAACACAGGGAAATCAACAAACCCAACAGATATAGTGAATGGTTTGATAGACTACTACTCAGCTTTACATAATCTAAAAGATGACCCTTTCACATTTCAAATTGCGTCCCATTATGTTCAAACGTCTTTACAAAATATTAATTTACCGACTCTTCCGTAGCTCAGAGAGAATCTCTTGACTCTCCAATTACAGTAGCAGAAGTGCTTGAACATATCAATTCCTTACCAGCGGGTTAATCAAAACCTTCCGAGCGATTCTATCTCCATATATGTGTAAAGCGTTTCAGTTAGCGGTCACAGAGGGTTCCTTTCCAAAGGAAAATCAACAAGCTTTAATAGTCCTTCTTCCTAAACTGGGGAAAACCCAGTGTTCCCCCAAATTCCTGATCTATCTCATTATTGAACATCACATGCATCAATATATACAAAAGTCTTGGCCCTATCGATTGGCACCTATTTTGCCAACATTATTTGAGGAAGACCAAGCAGGATTTGTGACCGGTCGCCAAGCACGGGAAAACACAAGGAGACTATGAAACATTTGGTCTCACAGCACTCATTATGCCTTTGACACACACCCACTGTCACTTCCATTTGCAGTGGTGTCGTGAACAATGAAACTGGACTACTATGGAGGTGAGCTGGGTTGTCTTCAGTGACAAATCCAGGTTTTGTTTTGGAACGAACGATGGCAGTGTTTGTGTGTGGAGATATAGGGGTGAGCATTTCATTCCTGCCTTTGCTGTAGAGCGGGAAACTACCCCCTGCTGGTGTGATGGCCTGGAGGAGCCACCACATGCAACAGTCAGTCACTCCTACTAGTGGAAGGAGGGACAATGACAGCTCAGCGATATGTTCAGGACATCCTGCAGCCACATGTGTTCCTCTCATGGTCGCTTCCAGGAGGCATTGTCCAGCAGGATAATGCTCGGCTGCACACACAAGGGGGTCACAGGAATGTCCCCACAACATTGCTACACTTTCGTGGCTGCCCAGTTGACAGATTTATCACTAATAGAACATGTATGGGACCATCTGGAATGCCAATTTTGACAGCCTATGAGTTTCAATGATGTAGAATCTCAGTTACAGCAAATAAGGACCAATATGGTGCAGGATACCATATGTAGCCTGCATGCCTCCATGCTTGCCTGTATCACAGCTTGTATCCAAGCTAGAGGTGGTACAACAGGGTACTAGAGCCTTCATGTCTGCCCATATCACATCTTATATCCAAGCTAGAAGTGGTACAACAGGGTACTAGAGCCTCCATGCCCGCCCGTATCACATCTTGTATCCAAGCTAGAGGCAGTACAACAGGGAACTAGAACCTCCATGCCCGCCCGTATCACATCTTGTATCCAAGCTAGAGGCAGTGCAACAGGGAACTGGAGTTTGCCTTCAAGTGTTCAGTTCTCCGCAATAAATGATCCTTTTGCTCTGATATTATAATCATTTAATGATTGAGTGTAAATTAAAAAGAATAGGGTCCAGTACTGCCCCTGTGGTACCCCACTAGTAACAGTGACCCAATCAGAATATGTACCATTAATAACCAGTCTCTCCTTTCTATCACTGAGCAGTTACTTACCAAGTTGCACTCATTTAACCCAGACCAAGCATCCTCATTTTATATACCAACCTTTTAATGCCGCACCGTATCAAACACTTTAGAAGATTAGAAGCTGTACGGATCCCTTTTTGAATAATGGCACCACATTTTTTGTGCAGCAATCCAGTGGAACAGACCCCGTCACTATAGAGCCATTAAATATAAGAAACAATGTCTGTCTGTCTATCACATTATTTGATTCTCTTAGAACCTGGGGGTATTTGCTATGGGGACCTGGTGATTTGTCAATTTAATCTGTTTAAGATGGCTCTGCACTTCTCCATGGGTTAGATTGGTGACATGTACTGCAGAGTTTACCTTATCACTCTGAATTTCACCTGACATTTCATTTTCCTGAGTGAATACTGTCAGGGAACTGGGGTCCGGGTAACTGGGAGTCCTTGAAAGCTTCCCGCAACCCCTGTCCCTACCTACTTGCCCCCTAGGCTAGGCCCTAGGGAGACAACTGGTTAGGGATGCGGGTTAGGAGCCAGACACACAGACAATACAAGAAACAAACAAACACTCCCCTAAACCGCACCCCAGCCGCCCGGGTGATAGGACTGGCGGTGGGGGCACGGAGGCCCCAGGAGCCACTGGTCCGGACAAATACACTGGCTATAAACATTACAATCACAATAACCTGCACAAGCTCCATCAACTTGAAAGCAATCATGGACACATCAAATTTTTTTTAAAAAATTGAATGTCTGAGGGTGCTCTGTATAACATTTCTATGAGTACAGTATTGCTTTTGTTGGATGATGACATCACACTGAATCTTTTTCCTTGGTGGTAAAAAGCGCAGCTACAGCTCAAGGGGAGCAGCACAAACAGGGTCCTAATGCTAAGCAGTGACAAGATGATGTATGCAGAGTCGCATTCAGCATCCAGTGGCGGTCAAAGGCTGGCTCTCCTTGCCAGGGTGCTGCATTATTACATCAGCACACAAGTGACAACACACAAATGTTGCTACTTGACACGAAAGCTCAGTTTTGCACTTACGATTTTTAATTTCCATTCATGTCTCTTCAATTCAACAAAAACAAGGTGCTCCCAATCCGGTCCAATCACCTGATACCGAAGAACCCCCGGGTTAGTGTATTCTACATGCTTCCCAAACTATACAAAGCTGACAAGGGAGGCCAATTATCTCAGGTTTGGAAACCCTCACTGAAAAAATCTCAGGATGGGTAGAAGGAGTCCTCAAACCACTGGTGAGAAATACAACCAGCTACCTGCAGGACACCACGGACCTACTGAACAAACTGTCAACTGTAGGTCCCCTCCCTGATGACGCCATCCTGGCCACCATGGATGTAGAATCTTTATACTCCAGCATCCCATACGAAGATGGACTGACTGTACCTTTAGTAGTGACCTACAATTTACAGCTATAGGTACTAAGGAAAACTACAAAGAAACTCCACCATACCCAACACAAGAATGACCGTCTGAAAACTATATTCCTGGACCCTCCCCTTCTGTGCTACAAGCAACCTCCAAATTTGAGAAACTTTATAATCAGGAGTGCATTGCCCTCGGGCACACAAAAAAGAACTTATTCCTGCAATGTAAGGAGCTGTAAGACCTGCTCACAGGTACGGACCACGGACAGGATACAAATCCCCAACACACTAAAGAACTATAAGATCCTGGGACAGTCACATGTTTCATGTCCAATGTTGTGTACCTGATCCTGTTCAGCAAATGTCCTGCTGGTGACCTTTATGTTGAAGAAACAGGACAAAAACTGAAAGCGAGAATAAGATCTCATCGCCACACGATTAAAGAAAGTAAGACAGAATTACCTGTAGCTGAGTATTTTTCTAGTTATGGACAAAACATAGAACACATGAAAGTTACTATACTAAAAGCCAATTTCAAATCTCAGTGTCACAAAAGAATTTGGGAGTACAAGATTATAACCATCTTTGACATTCTCAAGACCAGAATGAACCTCAGAGGGGGTTTCTTGCATCAGTGGAGAATACGAGAAATATGGAGCAGAGATAACATGCTGGTCTGGTGACCCCATGACACCAATTTAGAGACTACAGAACGTTCATATCCAATATAATTAAGTATTTACTCCTCCACTCATGCTTTTCAGGTGTATGTATATATATACACCTCTTCTGATCTGTTACATTTAGGCCTGAAGAAGAACCCTGCGTGGGTTCGAAAGCTCGCTATAACATGATGAATTTTTGTTAGCCATTAAAAAGTATCATATCAAGCGCTGCGGAATAAGTTGGCGCTATACAAATAAAAATTATTATTATTGTTATTATCATATCTACAAGATTACTTGATTTCTCTTACTGAGAACAATCACATTTTGCTCTACTGGATAACACCATACCAAACTTTTGTCATTCGTTCACCCACTAACACCTCCTGTATGACTTCTGCCACAGATTTATGTGTGGAGGCTTAAGAAGTGCCAGCTCTAGGCATCAGAAAGGATGCAGGGAGAAGTGTCAATTTTTGCGATGAGCAGCAAGTTCAGGGAGAAGTTTCAGCTCTAGGGATGAGTAGAGGCTTCAAGGGGGTGCCCATTCAAAGTTTTGGCATGGGGCCCAGAACTTTATAGTAATGCCCCTGGCTGCACTATAAAGTTCTATAGCTCCTAATATGCTTCAATATCTAAAAGAAAAATTCCATATGAATTATTAAACCAAGGCATATGAAAACTGCCCATAAATATTAGTCTTCTGTTGCATAAGATGACTTAACAATACACTAGAAGAGCAGCAAATCCATGAAGGAGGAGGTGAACAGCAAAAGAGAATTTAAGGCTACTTATTTAATTTTACTGTTATTCTCCCTGGAGCCTAAAAGCACGTTCCAGGCAGTAAAAATAAAATATTCCTCCTTGAAAGGTTACAGAAGTTTGCATGACAGAAAGTAAATTTGTGTGTTTACAGGGAAAAGAAAATACCAAGCAGTAAAAGCGATTATAGGGGCCCCATAACTATTTCTTGATGGAGGTGCAGTTATTCTTGAATTCTGATAGGATTGCACTGTAAAACAAAGTAGCGTTGCTGATAAGTGTTCATTGTAGACCAGCTTTAATTTACACTTACATATTATCATTTTTTTGAGATATGGCAACTCTCTATGGTGCTCAAGGGTAAGTAGCAGTTGATTGGCATCTAAAGGGCTAATGTCCAGGATCGGAGCTATCTGCAATCCCAACCACTGTGGCCATGTGTCAGCTATGTTTGAAAGCTGAACCTGCAGTGCATGGGGCAGTCTCGGCTTTCAAGTCCACTCCATACTGGCCCCTACGTACTATCCTACCCCTGTGTGTAGCAGCGCTGACAGTGTGATGCGGATGGTACATCAGCAACCCCTTGATTGTTTGGGGTCGTGGTGAGCGTCCTCTCACAATTTTGTAAGTTATGTTAATGACAATAGCTACAACTTAAAGTTCCGATATAGGATTAAAACATCTGATATATTCTTTTTGGATATTAGTTTTAAAATAAAATACTGATGACAATAAAGTAGTTATAGCACTATATAGGAAAGAGGATGCGGAAATGTGATATTATAAGCAGACAGTTATTACCTGTTACACATAATAAGGGCAAAGTCAGACAAGCGGGTTTTTTTTGCACGCGCCTATGTGTGCAAAAAAGCTCATCTATTAGAACCATTGGTTTCCTATGTAGTGTTCACATGTCCGTCTTTTACAGATGCAAAGTACTCACACCTGCAAAAAAAATAGGACATACGTGCGCCGGAAGGTCCATGCTGTACATAAAATATCCCCGCAGGAAGTCCCCTCATCACTGAACACTGTGATAGCACTGTCACAGTGTTTAGTAACAAGGGAACTCCCCACGGGGATGAAGGAACCCCCTGTCACAGCTGTAACAGCTGTGGCAGAGGATGGCAATCTTCTCCCATTGCTTTCAATGGGGCTGCTGCAGTCGCCCTATTGAAAGGAAGGACTTGAACTGTAAGCCCTTTCCTGAAAATCATCCCTAGCTGAGGTAAATAATAATAATAAAAAAATTATATATATATATATATATATATATATATATATATATATATATATATATATATATATATATATATATATATATATATATACACAAACACACACACACACACACATCACCTGTCCACCCCTGTTGGCGCTCCAGCGCGTGTTGTCGCTTGGTCCCTAGCACTGTTCTGAAGCTCTTTCAGCAGGCAGGGATTTAAAAATGCCCGCCTCCTGAAAGCGCTGGTCTGATTGGCTGATCACTCAGCCAATCACAGGCAGCGCTCAGCCATTCATTGAGTTTATAATGTTTACTGCACATGGCGTCATTTAATCTACATGAATTAAACATAAATTAAAAACAAGAATTATGGAGCATATACTGTATATAACATTAAAAAGGGCAATAAAGATTATTCAGGTGGAGCGAGACACTTTGTTGAACATCCCGCGGGTTCTCTAGCTACCTTTAAGTTTATTAGAATTGAAGGCGTTAAGTAAACTTTGAAAGCAGAAAACTAATTCTGTGCAGGGAAGCCTATTCAATATTAAGATTAGCGATGTGGCATCTGGAAGGAAGGAATTTGAAAAGTGATTTACTTTATGTGTATTGAAAACGTTGTGATATAATGTTCATTACATGTTCTTTGCCATATAAGCATTTGCATGCATATTCCAATACAAATAAATGGAGTATATCTACAGGTCATCAATTAATAACACATGTGATTGGGCCACTGTTATTCGTAATGTTTGATGTGGTCATGTCTGTTAAGCTGTGATCAAGAAGCTAGGGGGCTTTGAAATGCCTATTGGGAACATAGTTTTGTATGGTACCTTTTATATTACGTGGTTTTAATAAAATTGCAATAAAGAAGATTCCTTTTTCATGGATCCGGCATTCCTTTACTTTACTGTGTGATTGATTGCTATGGACAACAAAGAGAGTTTTACTTTTAGACATTTTTTTTTCAGAAGTCTGTGTCTATGTCCATAATACAAACATTAAAACGTTATTAAAGAAGGTTTGGGTTTCCTAGCGAGAGAATCGCTACAATATAACTGCTGCTCTGAGCTTGATTGTTTCAACTCGAGAACTCTGCTACAAAAAGTATCCAATTTGTTACTTAGAGCTATCATTGCTGCTGAGTTTAGTTAGCAGGGGGACTTCAATGAGGTACTTATTTATTAGGGTCCACTAGAGTATGAAAAAAGAAGGCTAAATAGCTAACTATTGCAATTGTCATAGAATGTGGAGGCAATACACTGTAAGAAGCATAAATCTAGGAAGAATCATACAATAGGTAGCTTTCCATAAGATTTCCTATCCAGCAGGGGCACAAACTAAAACATATGATATTGAAGAGTACAAAATACTGTGCTGACAAGTTTAGGAGACAGTCTGGAAGAGCAAAGTCTAACCATCATTCTATGTATTTGAGGAGGTTAAAGAGAGGATTGGAGTTTAAATCTCCAATAAACCATTTATGACTTATGTCCTATAGAGCATCCCGGACAATAATAAATCTTAGAAGGATGTCTCATGGAGATAATGCATTATTAGGCAGATGGTAATTTTGTGGATAGTACAGAAATGGGACAAATTTTCGCAGTCAACTAAATATCCTATTTCACTCAGTTAAACACACAAATTATCCATAACAGAAATCCGTTTGGGGAATTTAGCAGACAATTTTCATAAATCTATACGGCAGCAAATATGCTTCACAAAAGGTCAGGAAAATTACATTTTTTTTTAATTATGAACCTCAGGCTGTCATGACAACAGAAGTCAAAATTCAGGATTTTTAGCCTCTTTAACTCTTTATGACTATGTTTACACAGATGCAGAAATACTGCAGAGGATGGGCAAATGTTTCAAATTGTACTCGCATGCACCTCGCACACCATGTAATGTTTTGTACCGGAACCATTGGAGATGATGGGTGAGGACGTAGGACATGCTGCGAAAAAAAAATCGATTATGTATATCATCCCATTCATAAATCTATACTGTAGCAAATATGCTTCGCAAAAGGTTAGGAAAATTATATATATTTTTTAATTATGAACCTCAAGCTGTCATGACAACAGAAGTTAGAAATCTGGAAGCTTAGTCTCTTTAACGTTTTATGGGTACATTTACATATAGCAGAAATGCCGTAGAGGATCAGCAAGTCTTTCCCATTGTTCTCAACAGCAGAAATGCTGCAGATTGTCAGTAGTGGAAAATCACTGCAAAATCCGCAGCATTTCCATATAAAAAAAATATATAAAAATCCACATCATTGGGGTAAGTCTGCTGCAGATCTGCACTAAAATCCCTGTCTAAATCCACACCAATGATTTGGATTTGATGTAGTTTTTGACATGGAAACCCTGCATTTCTGCTACCTGTAAATGTACTCTCTCTAACACATGATGAGGTACTTCTACAGCATAGGAAGGGATGTATTAATGGGGTTGTTGAGGTTTAGAAAAAAAGGTCTGCTTTTTTTGCAGAAACAGTACCACTCTTACCCATCGGACACATCTGTTATTGCAGCTTATCCCTATGCAAATGAATGGAGTCATTAGTTATCCATATTGTTTGGAGACCCTGTGGTATCTAACTGCCGCCCAGACCAAAGGATTGTGGGATACCACCTTTCTTCAAGCCTTGAACCATCCCACCTCTTTATAGTTTTCAATCCACCTCATAGTTAGCACACAGAAGTGTTATTGCCAGAGTACCTTTGAGAAATTAAAAGCCTTATTGCATGCTTTCCATGGGATCTTGCTGTATTTTTGGTAAAAAATATACTTCATGTGTATCATAAATGTAAATTAAGGCCTGCAACCAACCTCATCTTTTCTAAAGAAACTCTCTTTGACATTCTGTCTCATCCCTGTTGAAGTCCTTTCCTTTGGATTCCTTTCCTTCTACAATCATGTAGCTGTATGGGGGTTTAGTATTTTCCGTTTTATGAGAGATGTCACTTTAAGTGGTTGAAGGCACAAACTGGAGGGTCATATGCTTCATGCTTTCATAGGAGTCCTGTGTAAAGTTGAGGCAAGATGTGTCTTCTCGTCCTCCTACAGCGGATTGGTTTATGGTGTAGCGCCTCCATTGCTAAGCAATTAGAGAAATATACTAACCTTGAGCCCACTGGTGTGTGTATTCCTGAAGTCAGTTCCTCCAGTCAAGCACTTCAGCTACCTTTGGCGATTGTGTGGTTACATAGGGTGACTGGGATAAAGACACACGTGTCCCAAATGATTGGAGCTTGCAGCTATGGCTTCCCCCCCCCCCCCCCCCCCCGAAGATTTGTATTGCAGATTTGTATTGCGAAATCCGTGCAGGGCACCCGCATGGATGATCTGCAGTTCAAGCCGCCCATAGGGAAATATGGGCGTCCGCACCTGAATTAAAGCATGTGGATTTGCGGATCTTTGGGTGCCAAAATCAAATCGCAGCACGCTCCATTTCAGTGTGGTTCCCACATGGACGGCTTCCATTGAAGTCAATCATCCAGTCCACGGCCCATCCACAGCTGACTCGGTGGACGGGCTGCGGATTCCGCGGAAAAGCAGGAGTTTGAAAAAAAAAAGTACTGTGCATGTGCACTGGCGCACTGACTGGCACTTATGCACGCATCCACAGTACAGAAAAAAGAAGACCTGGACAGGCAGGCAGGGTCCTTGGCCATGGGCACGGATAGATTCCGCTGTGGGCTCCTGCATGAGGAATCAGACCCGCTTGTGGACATAAGGCCTAAGAGAGAATCTGGAACCACCTAAAGTAACTCTATTGGAGGCATATAGCCTAAATAAGCTAGTGGCATATTGTCAGGCACTTTTTGGCCTAGGGAAGAGAATTATTGGAGACATTCTGAACCTTGTGAGGCTACATTCACAGGGTCTATAAAATTGTGCATGTTTTGTGCAGTGGGAGATGAACAAAACTCGCATGAAGATAGAACCCATTCTTTTTAGCATGTTCTATTTTCATACACGTTTTGCACAAGAATAGAACATGCAGATGTGCAGTCTTCCATATATCGTACAGGATACGG
Organism: Eleutherodactylus coqui; assembly: GCF_035609145.1. Lineage (NCBI taxonomy): Eukaryota > Metazoa > Chordata > Amphibia > Anura > Eleutherodactylidae > Eleutherodactylus > Eleutherodactylus coqui. The sequence goes on from NC_089849.1 coordinate 75,146,676, forward strand.
ATGTAGTGTTCGCACACTGTGCAATATAGGTTGCGCCCTAGAATGTTGTGCGAGACCTGCGCTCTCCTGGATCAATTCACCCTTAGAACTGTGATGAAAATTGGCTGTGACTTCATGCTAAATTTATTAGTAAACTAGTTATTGCTTTCATGATTTCCATACTTCTGACCTGTCTGTCCTGCACCAACCATTTCGACCGCTTTACACCACATCAGCTATGGCATCTGGATGCCGCAATCCCACCAAATACACTGCAATATGCAGAAGAGAGCTACAATGACCGACCTCTCTTCAGTATCGTGTAAAATACACATATATATATACATATTTAGCCTCGTATGGAGCAGAGTGTTAAGGCAGCAGAAGGCAGTCCTAAGCTCTTGCTCATGACCTGAAGGTCTGACTTGAATAAATGCAGTGGTCAAATGTGGTCAGGAGTTACAGAAACCATAAGGCTGCGTTCACACGGGGCAAATTTGCCTGCTGCCTCTAATCCCGGGATTAGCCAGCCATGTGGATGAGATTTCTCAGAAATCTCGTCCACATGGGACGGCAAATCCCCTGCGGCAAAGCCAGCACTGTGGCGCGGATTAGCCGACCGCAGCATGCTCATTCTTTTTCTTCCTCCTGTGCGGCCACGCTCTCCTCCATGGGAGCGCCGTCCGCAGCGGAAGAGTGAGCGGCCGTGCCGCTTCAAAACCCGCGGCTGAGTGACGCGGGTTTTGAAGCAGCGCTTCCCCTGGTGGAAATCCTGCGGTTTTTCACTGCGGCCAAACCGTCTTGAGACTCCCTACAAATATTTAAAGGAATTGTCTGGTTACTTTTTCAAACTTTAACCCCTTAGGAACTTGGCCTATTTCTTATTTATTTATTTATTCCTTTTCCTATCTTTCAAAAAAAATCATAACTCTTATTTTTCCATCAAGTAGCAGTCTGGGGGCTTGTTTTTGAAGACCACTTGTATTTTTCTATGGTGCTAATTAATGTATCATACAATGTAGTGAAAAGTGTAAAAATTCTAAATGGATTGAAATGGGGAAAAAAGTGCAGTTTTGTCATCTTTGGGGGGGGGGGGGGGGGGGATTGTTTTTATGGCAAGCATACCGCAGCAAAAATGCTGACTTTATTCTGTGTCCATAAAATTACGACAATACAAACATTTATTTAGGTTTTCTTGCCCTATTTAAAAAATATATATATAGATAGATAGATAGATTTTTTTTTCTTTCTTTCACCATCTTCTGACTGCCATAACTTTTTTATTTTTTCGTTGATGGGACTGTGTGAAGGCTTTCCTTGATATGCAATGTGCTTTCTATTGGTACCCTTTTGGAGTGCATATAACTTTTTCATTGCTTTTTATTAAATTTTTTCTTGCAGACAAGGTGACCAAAAAGCGCAATTCTGGCGTTGTGAATTTATTTTTTCTGATGACATTCACTGTTAGAGAACATAATGTGTTATTTTGATAGATTAGATTTTTATGGCCGCAGCAATATCAAATATGTTTTTTGTTTTTCAAATATGGGAAAAGGGGGGGTGGGGTGAATGTTTAATAGTCGTTATTTTTAAAACAATAATAAAATTTGCTTTTTACTTATTTTTACTATTTTAAAAACCCTAAAGGCACTTGAACTTGCGATTGCTTGATCACTGATATAATATCATGCAATGCCAAAGTATTGCGTTAACCACAGGCAATTTTTCAAGCCATACCACAGGTACACCTGGATATTACTGCCCTTACTACTACCTCACCGATAGACAACTGTGTCTCATCGTCATTGTCCTCCTCACCCACTGAAAGGTCTTGAGACAGTTGCCGGAAGTCCCCAGCCTCATCCCCCGGACCCCGGGAACTTTCCAATGGTTGGGCATCAGTGACGATAAACTCCTCTGGTGGGAGAGGAACCGCTGCTGCCCAATCTGAGCAGGGGCCCGAGAACAGTTCCTGGGAGTGTTCCCGCTCCTGAGCATGTGTCATTTTCGTGGAGTGAGGAGGCTGGGAGGAAGGAGGAGCAGCAGACAGAGGATTCGGATTTGCAGCAGTGGACGGCGCAGAACTGTGGGTGGACGATAGGTTGCTCGAAGCACTTTCTGCCATCCACGACAGGACCTGCTCACACTGCTCATTTTCTAATAAGGTCTCCCGCGTGGACCCATTAATTGTGCGATGAATGTGGGGACGCCAGAAACGTGCCTCTCTCCTAATCGCGCAGCAGTCGGCTGCGATACACCTGGATCAGGAGTTCGGCCAGTGCCCACACCCTGACTTGGCCCTCTGCGTCCTCGGCTGCGTCCACGTCCTCTAGGCCTACCCCTACCCCTCAGCATGCTGTATTACCAGTGATTTGATTTTCCAGGCAGGAAATAAATTGGCGCAAGCCTGCTGTTAAACGTAGCTGGCTGCGTATGATTTATTTACGTTCTCCACCCACCACACACGTACCCAGAACGCTGAGGACTGTCAGAGACAGGCCAAATAGAATGTTTCCCTTTTTTTTTTTTAAAGGGAAGGCCCACTGCGTATATTCAATCAGATAAGAAATGTGTTCCACAGAACTGCAGTGTTATATGAAGTGCAGCAGAGCGGTGATTTTTCCCAGCCAGGAAATAAATTGGCGCAAGCCTGCTGTTAAACGTAGCTGGCTGCGTATGATTTCTTTACGTTTTCCACCCACCACACACGTACCCAGAATGCTGAGGACTGTCAGAGGCAGGCCAAATAGAATGTTTCCCTTTTTTTTTAAAGAAAAGGCCCACTGACTATATTCAATCAATAATATATGTCTTCTGGCCCTGCCTACACAATTCTGTCCCTGTAGTATTACTGCAGGGCGCAATGCTCTGCACAGCCGATTTTGAAAAAAAAACAAAAAAAACACTGCTAACAGCAGCCTGCACAGTACTGCACACGGTTAAATGTGGCCCTAAGAAGGACCGTTGGGGTTCTTGAAGCCTACACTCACTCCTAACACTCTCCCTGCCTAACCACCACTTCTGTCCCTGTAGTATTACTGCAGGGCGCAATGCTCTGCACAGCCGATTTTGAAAAAAAAAAAAAAAGGTGCAACACTCCTAACAGCAGCCTCCACACTACTGCACACTGTTAGATGTGGCCCTAAGAAGGACCGTTGGGGTTCTTGAAGCCTACACTCACTCCTAACACTCTCCCTACAGCAGCTCCAACACAACAGCACTTTCCCTCAGCTAACTCACAAGGCATCTGAGGCGAGCCGCGGGAGGGGCCGACTTTTATACTCGGGTGACACCTGATCTCGCCAGCCACTCACTGCAGGGGGGTGGTATAGGGCTTGAACGTCGCAGGGGGAAGTTGTAATGCCTTCCCTGTCTTTCAATTGGCCAGAAAAGCGCGCTAACGTCTCAGACAGGAAACTGAAAGTAACCCGAACATCGCGTGGTACTCGTTAAGAGTAACGAGCATCCCGAACGCGCTAATATTTGCCCGAGCATCAAGCTCGGACGAGTACGTTCGCTCATCTCTAATTTTTATGTATTTGTAAGTGGTCCGACAATATAGGCTTCCCATTCCATTATTTCTTTTTCATGACAGAAGGAAGTTTTGTTTGCTTTTCCACCTCCCTTTCTTTCCATGAGGGTTCAGCTCAGCACCCTAATATTTGCTAACAATATAGAGAGGTTGTATACAAGCTCTTGACCCCTAATAGCCAAAGACATGAAACCAACCAGGGCTGGGCCCCCTCTCTCCAATACCATAGACATCTGGATTGCCCTTGACAATATACTTTTTAATTGAACTGAGCTGTATTTAATGAAGTTGGAGATGAAAACACCGGAAATTGAAAGATAGTAGAGTTTATGAAAAAAACATTTAATAATTGAGCCAAATGCTTTATAGAGTGGAAATAAAAGCTTAACAAAAGTAGCTAAATTGATCAAGGTGAATAATAAGAATTGAAAGCGTCCCTGGATTAAATACTGAGACAATAAGAATAGCAAAGTACGATAGAATAACATGCAGCATCTGAGACCGGACAATGCAATGTAAGCACTAAAAGAAAATCAAATACGATACATAAAAAGCGAGCCTAGCAATCATCTCTGTATGAATAGCAATCACAGTGTACTGGTCCTCTTCAAAAATTAGAGGGGGAGGGAAAAAAAATCACAGGATGTTAATATAAAGAACTTCAGCAAGATTGTCAAGGCTTTGATCAATATGATAGACGTTCTTGAGGCCTGTTGAGAAGTGATTGTTATTGAGACTTGCAGAACAATTTAATAGTATCTTAATTAGTAAACATTGTATCACTAAATGTTGTCCTCACTTAGACTGAGGGTAGATTAACCCTTTAAAGGCCATTTACACGGGACGATTATGGCGTAAAAAATCTATCTATCTATCTATCTATCTATCTATCTATCTATCTATCTATCTATCTATCTAGCTAGCTAGCTATTCATCTATCATATATACACCTATTGGCTACTTTACTACAGACTGGAAATTAGATCCTGGACCCAAGAGTGCAGCATAAAATGAAGTGAAGTTTTCCATAGATCATGTTGAGTATGAATCCACATTAGAATGGAAAAATTGTTCAATCTGAGGGACTTCCAATGTGACATGGTCATTGGTGCTAGACTAGCCAGGGCCAGTATTTCAAAAGCTGCTAACCTTATGGGGTTTTGTTGTCACGTGGTATGGAGAGTTTATGGCGAAGTGATTGAAGGAAAGCATTCAGCAAAAGGGCATCCTGTGGATGTGAAAAATATGTCAAAGATAAGGGGTCAGCGGAGGATGTCAAGATTCATTCTATTGAATAAGCAGTGAACATTCAAGAAAAGTGTAGCTAAATGCAATGCTTGCACTCCAACTAATACAGACAAATACACAACTCCTCATTCCTTAGCACAGATGAGCAGGTGACTAGTTTGAGTGTCATTGCTGCCTAGGAGAAACATAAAGGCAAAACCACAGCGGGCAAACGATTGCAAAAATTGTATCACTTATTCCCACAACCGTATATTGGCCGCTGTTTTCACAGCTGGCCAATATATGCTATGATGGCAGCTGTAAAAACTCATGAATGGGTGCACAAATCTAACGCTTGTGCACCTGTTCAGATGGCATGGGCCCTGGCGCATATACACTGAGGCTGCCATGCCGCTGAGCCTTCCCCTTCCCTCCCCCTCGCCGGCTCCTCCCCATCAGCCGATTGCAATTGGAGGGGGCAGGGGCAGAGCTGAGCGCCGCCCCCATCCTGCCTCCTCCCATTGCTGACTGCGGACAATGGGCAGGGAAGGGGTGGGAGCTTAGTTTAGCTCCGCCCCCTCTTGACCGTTGTCCGTAGCCAGCAATGGGAGGAGGTGGGATGGGGCGGCACTTAGCTCTGCCCCCACCCCCTCCTATTGAAATTAGCTGGAGGGGAGGTGAGAAGTGCGAGGGACTTTAGTAGTCACGCTGTTAAACTCCCTCCCACCTCCCTTCTCCAGCCACTGTCTTTGGCTCTCATAGGAGCCTATGCAGCGGCCGACGTATTGCGGCCCAAAATATAGTCCCAGGACTATCCTTTGGGCCCGACATAAAAACACCCAGCGCTATATTGGCCGGCCGGGCGCTTTTATATTGCGGGAATATGGCCATGTGATCTGATGCATTGGAATCCAATGAATCAGATCACAGCATATATCGGCCGACCGTCAAAACGGCGGGCTGATATACGCTCATGGGAAAGAGCACTGTGCAGTGGAAAAACATCACCTGGTCAGAACAATCCAGATTACTGTTGCACCATGCTGATATGAGGATCAGAATTTGGAGCAAGCAGCAGGAAAGGATGAACCCTTCATAAAAAAAAGCTGTTTAGAGCATTGCAGTATCTCCATCTAATTAGCTGCAACTACAAGAAGCTATTCTGTCCATGTGAGCCAATATTCCTGCAGAATAATGGCGACAGTTAGTAGAATCTAGGCTGCAATGAATTGCTGTGGTTCTGAAGACCAAAGGAGGTCCAACGTGGTAGTAAATGGGTTCCTCTAATAAATTGGCCATTCAGTGTACATGACTCAAAAATACAGACAATACCAAGAACAAACACATATGGAAATTGACATATATCTTCTTTTTCGGATCTGCAATGAATTAGATTATCATGAATCATTGGATTTGCCTCTAAATCTGTCACTTCCATGTGTACACTGCAGAGCGCACAAGAACAGTGGCCTTTTTTCCTGTCACTTGAAAATATATTGTTCCCTGTCTGTCTAAGATAGTCTCGCATGTATAATCCCTTCCCCTCACTAAATGCATTCTTGTAATTACAATGGAAATAAATATAAATGCTGAAGTGAAGGGGTGAGGTCAGCATTGCATCTTTGTTTTACAGAACTCATACATTTAATCAATCTGACCGTCTCCCGGTATTTCCTGCATGAACTCACTAAGCATATAAGCCACTATGTACTCTTCTATTTGAACTTCTTTATGCAATGAAAAGCCATTATTTTCTTTAAAAGACTGTTGCTTCATCATTTTCTTCTGATGTACTTTGCTGTGCTCACTTTGACGTTGTATAGTAACTCCTCACCTACGGCAATGTATTGTAAATGGAAAATATTTGACAATATTAACCCCTTTTGCTATTGAAAACAGCAGACAAGTAGGGGCGTGTTAAAGGTTTGCATGTGAAGACTATTTAAAGGGGTTGTCCCGCGCCGAAACGGGTTTTTTTTTTTTTTCAACAGCCCCCCCGTTCGGCGCAAGACAACCCCGATGCAGGGGTTAAACAAGAACACCGGACAGCGCTTACCTGAATCCCCGCGCTCCGGTGACTTCTTACTTACCTGCTGAAGATGGCCGCCGGGATCTTCTCCCTCGGTGGACCACAGGGCTTCTGTGTGGTCCATTGCCGATTCCAGCCTCCTGATTGGCTGGAATCAGCACGTGACGGGGCGGAGCTACACGGAGCTACACAGAGCCCCATTGAGAAAAGAAGAAGACCCGGACTGCGCAAGCGCGTCTAATTTGGCGATTAGACGCTGAAAATTAGACGGCTCCATGGAAACGAGGACGCTAGCAAAGGAGCAGGTAAGTGAAAAACTTCTTATAACTTCTGTATGGCTCATAATTAATGCACAATGTACATTACAAAGTGCATTAATATGGCCATACAGAAGTGTATAGACCCACTTTGTTTCGCGGGACAACCCCTTTAACTGCTTGAGAACCCAATTAGTTTTAGTGCCTTTAGTACTTGGATCTGATAAACTGAAATGAGGGTTCCATTGGGTGCTAATATGGATGATTACAAATTCTATACAGCCATATGGTATATGGCAGTGATATAGCAGTATAAGGGCTCTTTCACATGGCCACAGGCGTTTTTACGTGCGCCCGCCATTCAGACGGCCCAGGCCCGGCACATATGTGCCGAGGCCGCAAAGCCCTTGGGCGGGGAAAGACAGCTTAGCTCTGCTAAGCTGCCTCCCCCTTTCCTCCCCCTCGCTGGCTCCCCTCCTCTCTCTCCTGCATTAAGAGGGGGCGGGATGGGGGTGGACATAACCTCCCACCACCTCCCCGCTCCTTGTCCACAGCCAGCAATGTGAGGGGGCGGAGTGGGGCGGAGCTTAGCTTCACCCCCATCCCACCCCTTTCCATTGCAAACAGCCAGAGTAGAGGAGAGAGGAGGAGAGAAGGGGGAGGGAGTTTAACAGTCACACTTGTAAACTCCCTCTCACCTCCCTTCTCCGGCTGCTGTCATTGGCTCTCATAAGAGTCTATGCAGCGGCCAACATATTCCAGGCAGAAAGATAGTTCCATGACTATCTTTGCTGCCCAGCGTAAAAGCACCCAGTGCAACATTGGCAGGCCGGGCACTTTTACGGCGCAGGAATACGACTGTGTGATTTGATGCGTTGGAATCCAACGCATCAGATGGTAGCGTATATCGACCGGCCGTGAAAACAGCGGCCGATATACACTTGTGTGAAAGAGCCCTAGAAGACAAGAAATTGATTTTATTTATTCATTTATACTACTTATATAGCAGCAACATATTCTGCAACTCTGTACAGAAACCCATAAATCACAACAGTTACTGTCTTAAATGAGGCTCACAATCTAATTTCCCAATCTGTCACACACATAAAGGGGATTTCATAGAAAGCCAGTGAACCTATCTGTATGGTTTTGGGGGACTACAGCACAGAAAGGTAAAAAGTGCTAACCATTGAGCCATTATGATGCCCTATATGATAGATAGATAGATAGATAGATAGATAGATAGATAGATAGATAGATAGATAGATAGATAGATAGATAGATAGATATGAGATAGATGGATAGATAGATAGATAGATAGATAGATAGATAGATAGATAGATAGATAGATATGAGATAGATAGATAGATAGATAGATAGATAGATAGATAGATAGATAGATATGAGATAGATAGATAGATAGATAGATAGATAGATAGATAGATAGATATGAGATAGATAGATATGAGATAGATAGATAGATGGATAGATAGATAGATAGATAGATGGATGGATAGATAGATAGATAGATAGATAGATAGATAGATAGATATGAGATAGATAGATGGATAGATAGATATGAGATAGATAGATAGATAGATATGAGATAGATAGATGGATAGATAGATATGAGATAGATAGATAGATAGATAGATAGATAGATAGATAGATAGATAGATAGATAGATAGATAGATAGATAGATAGATAGATGCAAATATTAGGCTTTTCAAATCTACAAACTTTCAAATGTTTGCAAACAAAAAACAACAACAAACAAGAACAATGTAAATAGCTGAACACAACTAATATAACAAGCGGTTTCTCCAAATTCAACACAAAATGCAACTTGTAATAATTACTTCTGTCTCAGAATTATTCAAGCCCTTCATAACAAGTGTCTCTAGTAGAGCATGCCTGCTGTTATGATCTGCTGCAAGCATGATGCATAGCCAGTCGCCAGCTTCTGACAGCGTTAGTCCATTTGTCACCGGGCAATGGTTTCCAGTTTGTTAATAGTTGTGGGTTTGTGTGCTGCAACCGCCTTCTTTAAAAAATGCCACCAAAGATTTTCTATGAGGTTGAAGACTGTAAAGGACACTCTAGAATCTTCAAAGACTTCTGAAACCAAATCTTGTTGGACTTTGAAGATGACTGTCCTGTTGGAAGGTCTAATTATGCCCGAGCTTTAGCTTACTTAACGAAGATATGAAGTTTTCTCCTAAGATTTCCTGATTCTTGATTGAATCTATTGTGCCCTCCACAGTGCCAGAGGAAGTAAAGCCGCCCCAGAGCATCACCAAGCCACCATCATGCTTTACTGTAGGCAGTATGTACTTTTTAACAAATGGTTCATTCTTGCTCCTCCAGATATAGTGCTGACCCATAGGCATAAAAAGTTCCAGTGTGCTTTATCCCTCCACAGAACAGAATCCCAAAATTTCCTTGGCTTATTTATATGGTTTTGAATATATTGGAGTCAAATTTTCTTGTGCTTTTGGGTCAGTAGAAGTGTGTGTCTTGGAGTTCAGGCTTGAAGACCTTCCTTTAGTGTTTAGTATGCACCCTATTGTGCAAATAGAGACATCAGTGCTTTCTTTCACCAAATCTTGCTGGAGGTGTTTTGCAGTCACTCAAGGGGTTTTTACCACTTGACTCCTCAGGAATATGTTGGCAGCTGGTAATGGCTATAGCTTCCTGCCATGTCCAGGTAATGCAGGCGGTATTTCTTTAATTTAGAACTTGCAAACTCTGCTTCCAACTGTACTGAGTGCCATTGTTATTGCTTTTTTTTGTATCACATACCTTGTTTGTGCTAGGCAATCATATCTTATGTTAACTTTTTGGACCACCCTCTTAGCTTAGTCATATTTCTAACATTTAATCAAACTTAATAGTCAACAAAACCCTAGCCAGTCCAGGAATTTGATGTGTTTTATCTCAAGCACACCTGATGTAACCAATGGAGACCTTTATTAGTGGCATCAGGTGTGCTTGAGACAATAAGACAACACTTGATTTGCAAATGTGTGCTATTAAGAGATATTTTATTCAGAGATTTGAATGATTCTGATAGTTGCAGTATTAAAGGGTTTCACTCCCCGCACCCCTTCCCTGATTTGGTATATAATCCTAATTTGCAATGGAGATTAAATAATCTTGACTGAAAGATAGATAGATAGACAGGAGATAGATAGATAGACAGGAGATAGATAGATAGATAGATGGATAAATAGATAGATAGATAGATAGGAGATAGATAGATAGATAGATAGATAGATAGATAGATAGATAGATAGATAGATAGATAGGAGATAGATAGACAGACTGACAGACAGCATACAAAAGCAGCACTATGCGAAGCTAGAGGAGTGCCAGCATCACAACCACAATCTAAGTCCTTTAAATATTCCAAAACCACTTGAAATGCTAGATATAAACATTAAGCCATTAAGAACCATCAGTTTTTGCAAATCTTTGGAGAAAGTAATAGTGTCTAACATGATGTTTAATTCATTTGATCTTCCATTAAAGGCTATGTCTTCCTTCGCAACCAATTTTCTTTTCTTGTCCAAATGAATTTTAAAAAATGTTAAGTAACTTTGCAAGTAGTTTGGATTAAAAATATATATTTGTTTTTTTTTTGTCTACAGCTCTTATGCAGACCTAATGTATGTGTTTTCAAGGTATCAGGCTGCAAACCAACCATATGGAGTCATACTCCCTTTCATCTGTCCATTTCTTCTAGCTAGTGTATTAATTAGATGTGAACAAGGAGTAGAGGGCAGATGGACAGATGTATGATCAGACAACACAGATTTTGCTTGTAGTCTGTTACCATGGAAACAAATGCACAGTAGCTGTAAATATAAAATGAGAAGTTGGTTTAGTATTAAGTCACTTTGCAAAGTGGTTGGATATTGCTATTTTAGGTGCATCAGAGCAATTAAAAAGATGGCTGCAAAGGTGAACACAGTATTTCTATGGATATATATGTGTGTGTGTGTATATATATATATATATATATATATATATATATATATATATATATATATATGTGTGTGTGTGTGTACACACTCTGTATGTCAAGTGGAAAAATTGGAAATTTTGTACGTTTCCATCTGGAAAAGATATATTCTGGTAAACAGCTCATTTTCGCATTGAAAGATCTAGCCTTGGTTATCCTCCATGGACTATCTTCTGTTATTAGCTACCCCCCCCCCCCCACACCAGTCATATTACAGCATCACACATCACTGTTCCCCATGAGCACTGTAGAAATCAAAATGTATATCAAAGTTGATAAAACATCCTTCAAAACCGACCAAGAATTCTACGTCTAAAATTGATTTCCTTTTTTAGTCACGGTTTGACTTTTGGGACTTAAAGTAAAAGACTGAAAAACAAATTGCCCTTTTGCCTAATGTGTTCGACGTGCAGTTGTATATGGAATCCTAAAAATCAGACATTGAAAATATCCTGTAGGTAAATGATAAGGTAATCATTTTAAAATAATCATTATGGCAAGGTATGGCCTATCTAATGGAGTAGAATGAGCACTATTTTATATGCTAGTTTGGCTGAACCCCATGCTACTCTGATAACCAACATAGTGACATAAAGCCTACTGTTTTCTATTTTGGTGTAACTTTAGGATTGTATAGTTTGATTGTAATGTTACTTACATGACTATGGGCACAGCTTGAATTCCTACAATGGTAGCTTCAGAAATTTACTTAAAGGTGTTATCCAGCCGCTTAAGGTAAAAATAAAAAAAAGCTTAGAAGGCTTTAAAACAAATAACATTCACTTTACTGATATCCCGCAACTTCTAATCTGGCACTCTCCATGGTCTTGTACTTCCTTATACCGGTTGACATGGTCATGTGACTGCTGCAAGCAATCACTGACCTCACTGGTGACCTGATAGTGCCACCTATTGGCTCCAGTAGTTACATGTTAGTGTAATTACTACGATGATCCATGATTGGCTGGAGTAGTCCGAAAGCATGGAAACTGGCGAGGGACCTCAAGAAGCATCAGAACAGGAGTGATGGGGATCTGTAAGGTGAGTTTTACTTTTTTAAATTATTTTTAAGCATTCTGAGCATTTGTTAAAAAAATGAAGTGGCAAGAAAGCCCCTTTATTGTACTCAATGCAGGGTGCATGTGTTAGTATACCGTATAATTGACAAGCATGTGTTACAAGTGGGCTGGTTGTTTGAGTTCACATTGAAGATACTAATTTAAAAATAATCAGCATGGTGTAAATACAGAAAGTCATACCCACTTAGTCAATCCCTTACTATCCCATTTGGATACAGCCTGGCCCCCATTTCTCTCTACTTCCTGCTGCAGTGATGATGTCGATAAACAGGGACATGCGAATGTTGCAGCCAATCACGGGCTTTATGCGTTACCACTTGGCTGGTGATTGGCCACAGCAGTCACATGTCCCTGTGGTGGAATGTCACTACTGCAGCAGTAAATGGAGAGAATGCAGGGGACTGGGCATGGAGTGGTGATTGATCAGTGAGGGGAATTAGTGATGTGAATTAGCCTTTATGTTTTTATACCATTCTGACTCATTTTCAAAATATTTATTTTTTCACAGGACCACCCTTTTAAGGTTATGTTTACATGGTGTAACATGACACAGAATTTTTCTCTAAAAAGCATGACAGAGATCCACAGCTAAGTCATGGATATCTGCCACTGCTGCAGATCCACAGGCAAATTTAGTCCTTGTGAATGAGCTAAGTCTGCTGGTAGAATTTCCAACTTGGATTGCATGCAGATCCATGAGACATGTCAAAGTGACACAGATTCCCATTCAAATGAATGGGATGCAGCTTGGATTTTGGCCTGGAATCTCCACTAAAATCCACCAGGTGAACATACCCTAAGGCTTCTTTTCCACGAGCGTATATCGGCTGGTCGTGAAAATGGACGGCCGATATACACTGTGATCTGATGTATTGGATTCCAATGCATCAGATCACATGGCCATATTCTCGTGACGTAGAAGCACCTGATCGGCCAATATAGCGCTGGGTGTTTTTATGTCGGGCCCAAAAGATAGTCCTGAAACTATCTTTTGGGCCGGAATACGTCGGCCGCTGCATTGGCTCCTATGAGAGCGTGGCTGCTAAACTCCCGTCCTTTGCTATCCTCCCTGCTTGCTCTTTGTAATGGAAGGGACTGGGCGGGGGCAGAGCTAAGCACCGCCCCATCCTACCTCCTCCCATTGCTGGCTGTGGACAAGGGGCGGGACGGGGGCGGAGCTGGGCTTAGATACTGGCGGATAGTTGGGTATGAAAGGAGAAGATGACTGAAATAAATAGTAGAGGGAACCCACTATAGAATACAATTCAAACATGTGACTCTTATCCATAAATCTTTCCACAATGCTTTCTGTCATCCATAGTTAAAATGTAAGAAGTCCCGGAATGCCCCTTTAAAGCTTATGGCAGTCAACAGCTAATCAATATTTTCTTTGAATTACTTTGCAATGTTGAAAAGAAGCAACTTAATAAAATGCTTTTTCACCTTACAGCTTTCTAAGCATCACCCAGCACTTCGCTAATTGCAGCAGTTCATTTAGCAAAGTAACACATAGAGGATGAATTCATTGTATTAATATAATATTTAAAGCAAACACATCCAAAACGGTCAATTGCAGATATGAATTAGACAAACGTACAAATATATAAATGCTCACTTACCGTTTTCTGCTTTTTCTTCAACCAGTAGCTGCTGAATAAAGGAGAAAAATCCTGGTCATTGGAATGTTTTTAATATTGAGCAGTACATAAAAAATATTAATTGGTCAAAGTAAAACAAACAATGGCCACATTCCGGAGACAGGTTAGGCCATTTAACGTATTAAGAAAAATAAATTCATTTCTGTCTGCCCGTTGTGTTTTCAAACATTTCAGGAATAGCATGTTGTAAGAATGAATTTCATTTTCAATGTTAAAGGTAAAGTTTCCATCAAAAGCATTATAAGAGAATGTTATATTTTATTCACAAACATGAATAAAAGTTGTTCGGTTGTGGCATAAAACTCAGCGTTATTAAAGGGACACTAAGTTTTCAGACAACTTATGCGCATTTACTAGTTTGTGTTAGTTTCATAATTTCTGCAATATACTTCCATTAAAAAAATCCTTTACCATTGCAAATCACATTTATAGTGGTTGCCACTAGGGGTCTCCCATCAAGTTTCTCTGCAATCCACTCCCCGTTGTTATGTACAGAGCTTCTATAGTAACAATGACAGAGTGATGTTTCTCTTGCAACAGAAGGAGGGGCTTTCTTTACAGGCAGCTTCTATGTACTCCCAGGCTGCAGGCTGACAGATCTGCAAACACTATAATAAAAATCTCCAGAGTCTCTGCTTCTTGTGTTGTTACAGCACATGGATCCCCCATTGCTATGTAACTCGCGGCACCTTGGGTTACACAAGATGGAGGCTGGGAACGAGCTTGACCCTGGGCCTGCTCACGTGAAGATCGAATGACAATTTCTCATCAATTCTCAGCAGCATTGAAGAGGGTCGCTGCCTGGCCCTGCCAACCCTCTGCAGTGTGTGCCTCTGGTTCCTCCTCATGGCAGACGCACTTATAAATAGACATGAGGGTGGTGTGGCATGAGGGCAGCTGAAGGCTGCGCAGGGACACTTTGGTGTGCGCTGTGGACACTGGGTCGTGCGCGGGAAGGGGGGGGGGGGGTTGGGCGGCATGTAACCCAGGAGAAGTGGCAGCGGAGTGTCATGCAGGCAGTGATTGTGCTTGGTTGCAGGTAGTGTGGTGCTTAGCTAAGGTGTGCCTTGCTAATGAGGGTTTGTCCGAAGTAAGAATTGTTAGGAGGGGGAGCCCACTCTTGCCCCCATTGTGGCTTAATAGTGAGACCTGGGAGCCTGAGAATGCATGCGGCCCCTGCCCTTCCCTATCCGTTTCTGTGGAGTTTCCATGACTTTCGGATGTTTTCCAGAGTTTCACAAGTGAAGACCTATGCGGAGCATCGGTCATATACAAAAATTCTCGAGTCGCCCATTGACTTCAATGGGGTTCGTTACTCGAAACGAGCTCTCGAGCATCGCAGAAAGTTCGACTTGAGCAACGAGTACCCGAGCAATTTGGTGCTCGCTCATCTCTATTGGTTATCATTCAAAGACATTGTCAAAGACTTTCTTGGAAATAAAGGAGCAAAGAATTACACCAAAATTGTCGAGAAACTCTTGAGAGCTGCAAAGTGCTTGGTTGCAACATGACCATCAAGGTACTTTTCCTGCATAGTCAAGGTGAATGATTCCACCAAGATTTAAAGGTCATGGAGAGACAATATCAGGGTTAGATGGGATATACATATAATGGGCGACTATTGTTGGAGCATCAGGCGAGATTGTCCAAAGATTGAACATTCCAGGAAAAGCTATAAGCGTATATTTTTACCTAAACTGCTACTACTTGCACACACGTTGACAAACAAAAACACTATATCCTTTGTATGGACAAGATAACGTTAAGTAAATATTACATTCAGGTAATTGCTTCATTTTCCATTGTATGTACATTTTGTATATTTCTTGAGAAAAATGGAGGTTAACCTATGTATTAAAAAGTTGATGTGACAGAGAAAAACTAGGGTTGTTTTTGGATTCAGAAGCCAAAAGTTATTTTTAATAAGTGTGAGTTCCAAGTCAACGAAAATTGTGTACCCCAGAGTAATCGACCTGTGTAAACATAATCAACCACTGAATGATGATTGATATCATTTGTCATTCATTTTATGCAGCATTTTATGTTCAGTTGTACGGAAACCCTTCCCATAGCTTGGCTGCAGGGTCATAGGATGGAGACGGCACATGTTCTTGTATTGCAGAAACAAGATCCGGTAGTGGACTGGGAATTTGCAGTACATAAATAATAGGCATTTAAAAAAATGAAAACCTTTTAAATAAAATATGAAAGCACAAATATAACACCCTCGATTAAGTATGAAAGAATATATAGTAGTAGGTAAATAAAACTGAGTTGTATTAAATGGCACAATTAATTGCAATATATTGTCTTATACAGTACTGTGTAAATTTTTTTGGGAGGTATAGAAAACATGCTGCTGCAAAGTAAGAATGCTTACTAGAGATGAGCGAGAATACTCGCTAAGGGCGATTACTCGAGCAAGCATTGTCCTTAGCGAGTACCTGCCCACTCGAAAGAAAAGATTCGGGTGCCGGTGGGGAGCGGCGGGGGAGAGCGGGGGGAACGGAGGGGAGATCTCTCTCTCCGCCCCGCTCCCCCCTGCTCACTCCCGCAACTCACCGCTCCCCCGTCGCTAGTACCCGAATCTTTTCTTCCGAGTGGGCAGGTACTCGCTAAGGGCAATGCTCGCTCAAGTAATTGCCCTTAGCGAGTATGCTCGCTCATTTCTAATGTTTAGAAAAACTGAAATCAGGAGCCAATTAGATGTCTTCTATTTTTGAAAAAATTCTTACTTTGCAGCATTTTTCCATGCCTGCCTAAAAATTTTGCCCAGTAGTATAACGGTCATACTTTGCATTTATGTCATATCCAAAATTAAATGCAAAAATCAAATCCATATTTTTTATTTTCAAAAAATTGCTTAACTCACTTTTTAAAATGAATGGAATAATATCTATTATTACTATTTCTCTCTGTGCAATTTAGCATCTTGCTAACATAAAGTAGCCTCTTGGGAAACTACTGTATATACACTGTACATAATTACAGACATACAGCATGATGTAAGCCCCCCCCCCCCCCCCCCCCCCCCCCACACACACACACTAGTCTTCATGACTGAGATTATTAAAGGCAGAGCAGTATTTTAGGCTATTAAAAAAATTCCATTCATGCCTCGGTTGATAGAATTGTGCATTACATATTATATTCCGCTCAATAAAGTTTCCATGGAAATAGAAATGGCTTTTTGGCTTGAAGTCATTATACTTGTTTAGCCACTTTATGACCTCAACGTGTCTTGAAGTCTTCTTAAGATTAGAGATTGCACACTTGTCTTTTTGTAATGAAAAGGGTTCAATGGTTAAAACAGAAGCAGATTCCAGTATTGTAGCAGAGAGCTCAAATATTCATCATCATTAGGTCAACACAACATTTGCTGATGTAAAGGCAATGGTTCCACATGGATGGCAATGCAGGTAGTGAAGGTAGTCAGTGGAGATGAGCGACTGTACTCGTTAAGGCAAATTACATGCCTGCTTGCCCGAAAAGATTCCGGCCGGCGGGGGGCGGAGGGGAGAGCGGGGGGAATGGGGGGGAAGATCTCTCTCTCCCTCCCACTCCTCCATGCTCACTCCTGCCACCCCTCGAATCTTTTCCGGCAAGCAGGCATGTACTCGAAAATGGCTATACTCGCTCGAGTAATATTCCTTAACGAGTACGCTCGGTCATCTCTAGTAGTCTGTGACCTCAAAATTCTCACAAAAAATATTGTGTTGCAGTAGTTTATTATATATGTTGTCAAATTTTTGTAAAGCCGCACTGGCTGATTAAACTAGTGTTGAGGCATTAATCTCTACAATACGACAGAGAATTCAATTTGCAGGAATAGCAAGGATCTATTTGATTTCATCTTAAAAGGGTTGTCTCACAATTCTTATTAAATTTTTCAGCAAAATCATATAAATGATGATTTTTCAATTAAAAAAACCATAATCCCCTAGCTAATTATTCTTGTTATATACCTGATGTCCTGTTGATTGCTTCTCAGAACACTCAACTAATGTGTCTCGTGCCAGTGGTCACACATGCTCCGTAGCTCAGTTCTATCATTGTACATGGGTGGAAGAGAGATTCTTGGAATTGTTCAGGTTAGAAAATAAGAAGCCCGGTGCTCAAAACGACTTTTTATCACCAACACTGGGCACATTAGGTGGATGTTCAGAGAAGGAATCAAAGCAACATAAGTGGGTGCTGTAACAAGTGTGCAGCAGTGATATCTAGCCAAAGGAGCACTTTTCAAAGTGATTCAAATTCAAAAAATGTCCTGCTTTGTGAGATCTAATAATGAATGTGATTGTTACGGCACTCTTACCCCCTGAGCGCCAGGTGGGGTGCCCTGAACTTACCACACCCCACTGTCCCTGCCTACTTGCCTCGACCCTGGATAACCCCCCCAGGCGGACAACTGGACAGCGGTCCCTACCCTGGCTGGGGACCTGGCGACTGCACGGAAGAATCTAACTAACGGGGGACAGAGTGCCGACAGAAAAGGCAGATAGAGTGACCAAACAAAAAATACTGCGCAACAGGCAAACTGGAATAGAAGCTGACGAGCAAACTAGGGACTGACTGAGATTAGCTGCAGACAGAACTGACTAGAAGCTGACAGAACCAATAACTGGTAGTGAGCTCAGGTCACTGCCAGCCTTATAACTACAAGGCTCCGCCCAGGGGTGGAGAGTGGGAGGAGCCAACTCCCCCACTGCTGCATAAGAAAGGTGGAGGAGTGCGGGCGGCACCCTACGGGCAGACACGCCCACACCGCCGCACACTGGCCGCCCCACGTCGCCGGGAGAGCCCCGACCCCAGGGCTCCAGGACGCCGGAGCCGGCGCCGACCGCGGGACCCTGCGCCGCCCTGCATGGTAATAGTGATGTATAGTAAGAACGAGCTCTTTAATTAAAAATGTAGAGATCTCTCCAACTTAAATTATATTGACATTTATTTGATTGGGAGAGATAAGACCCTTTAAACCCACTGGACATCAATGGGATTGAGGTTTCTTTCCCTTGAGCATATATCAGCCGCCATTTTCACAGTCAGCCAAAATACGATACGCTGTGAGGTCCAAAACCTCATGAACGGGAGCACAAATCTAACGTTGGTGCACCCATTCACACGGCATGAGCCCCAGTGTACGTAGCGCACTCCCTCTATGATGACATTGGACTCTCGCCATGTAAGGTTGCCATGGCAACAGGATGACAGATACAGGCATCCTGCATTGCCAGTGCCTATGATAAGTAATACAATCGATAAGGCATTGCAGGACAGAAGTCCTGCAATGCTTTATCATAGCAATTAAAGCTGCTATTGTACAAGTCCAGTACAGGGACATAAAAAGTGTTAAAAAAAAAAAAGGAAAACGGTAAAAAAAAAAGTTAAAAAAAAACATTTTTTGTGCTTTTTCCCATATTAGCATGTATATATATTTTTTTTTAATTAAAATCCTGCATATTTTGTGTCATTGTATCTGTAATGAAGTGTACAATAAATTAAACGTGCTTTTTATCCTGCACGGCGAAAAGCGTAAAAAAACCCCCTAAAAAACCAAGGCAAAATGCTCATTTATTTTTCATTTTGCCTCCCAAAAAATGCAATAAAAGTGATAAAAAGGCCATATGTACCCAAAAATAGTACCAATAAAAAGTACAGCTCGTCTCACAAAAAATAAGCCCTCACAGAGCTCTGTTCATGGAAAAATAAAAAAAAGTTATAGGAATTTGAATGCAATTTAAGCAATTGAATTCAATGAATGGCCGAGCGCTGCCTGTGATTGGCTGAGGGCTGTGACCAATCAGAGGCAGACCTCAGCTGTCATTCAATGAATAGCTGAGCGCTGCCTATGATTGGCTTAGTGCTCAGCCAACCAGACGCAGCACTTTCCGCAGACGGGGATTTTAAATTTTAAATCCCCGCCTTCTGAAAGAACTTCATTACACTGCTGGGGACAGAGCAGAGAAGACTCCCTGACAGCGCTGGAGAGGTGAGTATTTATTTATTTTTATTTTTTACACCAGCTGGGGATGATTTTCAGGGAAGGGCTTATATTTAAAGCCTTTCCCTGAAAGTCATTGCAGGGATTGCCGGCAGACCATTGCCTTCAATGGGGCCGCAGCCGTGGCCTCATTGAAAGCAATGTAACACGGACCTGCATTCACGCATGTTTGTACACGGTCGTGGGTGTGCCGGTTTTGTGTGCACCTATATATGCACCAGCACACATTCGTGTGAATGAGACCTAAGTTTGCACCATAACAACTGGCTCACATGCCATGAGAAAGATTTATTATTTATTTAAGCCACTTTTAGTGCCTCACCATTTTTGAAAAGTTTCTAGGGAGCATGTCCAAATTTTAGAACTCAGTAGTGGTCCAAGGTAAGCTGACCAAGAGGAAGTAAAAGGAGGAAAAGTAACTAACGTGTAGCAAGATACAACAAGGCTATCACCCAACATGAGACACTGTGATAAATTTGGCACATTTTCTGCCTGACTGGTCTAGTTGTGTTAATGTCTAAACTTGAGAACAGCATGGTGGCTTAATGGTCAGTTCTAAACTGTTCTAAGATCAAATCTAGCCAAGACCAACACCTGCACATAGTTCGTATTTCTCCCGATGTCTGCATAAGTTCCTTCCACACTTCGAAAACATACTGATAGGGAACAAAGTGCAATGTAAATGATAGGGTATACAACATAAAGTGATTAAAATAAATTTAAGACATTGGCTGCCAGCAAGCCCTGCATTGATTTTCAGGGAAGGGTTTAAAATATAATCCCTTCCCTGAAAATCAATCTAAAAATGTTAAAGCTAAAAAAAGAATCTATACTCACCTCTCTGCAGCTGCCGGGCCTCAGCTGCCTCCAGCTGGCTCTTCTCCTGCACTGCTATGAGGAGCAGTGCTCAAATGGCTGCTTATGATTGGCTGAGCACTGTGACCAATCAGAGGCAGCTCTAAGATATTAAATGACAGCTGAGAGCTGCCTCTGATTGGTCCCTGCACTCAGCCAATGGGTGAGTCAACCTTTAGCCAGCTACCTGAACCATGCGGGAATGAACCCACAACCTTCAGGTTGTGAGGGACAGCTTAGGACTGCATTTCTGCTGCCTAAACACTCTGCACCACACAAGGCTTCTAGTGAACTGAAACATTTTTTTCAGTGTTTTCATTTCACTATTAAAAACACATAAATTCCATGTAGTTTTTATGGTATTTTTTCAATTATTTTTAGTAAATTAAAACATCACTAGAAATACTTGGAAAAATGCAATCAAAACTGCATGAAATTGAACTAAAAACACTGAAAAAAATGTGGATGTGAAAAAGACCTTAATGTTGGCTCACTTAGCAGTTACATTGGCTGCTCTAGCTATAGATGTGTCCATCCTTTCAGGTCTGTGAAGTTTAATCTTTACAAAGCTGTCAAATGACCCCTGTTTATGTCAGCAAGCAATTATGCAGCAATGATAATGAGGACAATCAAATAAATATCAGCTTTACTTACATCTTTACCACCAATTAGTCATTTGCAGCTTGTAAAAACGTCACTGAGTTTGCAATTTCAGCTTCAAATGTTGCGTCATCATGCAGATGCCACTTAGTCAGCTGAGCTCCCCAGAGCCATCATTAGCGATCTGTACCACTTACTGGAAAAAATAATTGATAAAAAGACATTCATTTCTCTGATTTTGCAGGAATACTACTGTTTTTTTTTAACGCTGCCCTTTAAAGATCAAAGTACTAAAAAAAACTCTTCTGCTGGGCATAATTAGACTGGCCAGCTATTGGGTAGAATGATTTGTCTCCTTGATTTTTGGGGGGTGAGTTGTAAATGTCTTTGGGAAAACCTAAAATTATTTTCTGCCTCCATCTTCTGACAGACATAACTATTTTATTTTTCTATTACCATAGTTGTGTGAAGACTTTTTGATCACTTTTTATTAACTTTTTTTGGAGAGTGCAATTCTAGCATTACGTATCTTTTTTTATATGGCGTTCACAATGTGGGATAAATAATGCATTACTTTGATAGGCTGGACTTTTAAGGATGCAGTGATTCCAAATTTTTTGTTGTTGTTGTTTTTGTTTTGATTTTTTTTATTATAAATATAGGAAAAAGGTTACAATTTTTTATTCCTTTCATTCTTCTTTATAATTATTAAAACTCTTTATACTAAGATACTAATTTTTCTAGTCCCCACTGGGGACTTGAACTTGTGATCACTTCATTGCTCTTGCATTATAATATAATACCATAGTATTGTATTATTTGTGATCTGACAGGCAGTCTATCAAGCCCCAGGCTTTTAAAACTGACAGCGGCATTTACCCGGTTTGCAGATACGATCAGCGTTCATGCTGATCATTGCTGTTGTCAGTGAGTGTCAGCTGTGTATGGAGTGGGTTCGGCTCCTGATCTCTTTCCATACAAACCCCAAATGCAGGGTCTATAACTGTACATCCTATGTTGTTAAAGGAGTAAAGCCAATCAGCAGTGAGCAGAATCGGAATGCCCGCTTCTATTACCGTCTGCTTTCCTAGGAAAATACAGGCATTCTGCCTAAATGGTGAGTAAACCCAGTATAATGTATGTACACACACAGACACACACCTCAGAAGAGGCAGAGATAGTGCAGATCATTATCACATTGTCTGCAGATCTGTCAACCTGCAGCCTCTGAGAGCTGCCTGTAAAGATAGCTCCACTCCCATCACTAAGAAAATGTCTCAGTATACTTGTTACTACAGAAGTTCTGTACCTAATGACAGGCAGTGGATTACAGAGAAGCTGGAAGAGAGACCTCTAGTGGCAGTCACTTCTAACGTTATTTACGGTGGTAATGCAACATTTTTAATGCAAATATATTATATGAATAATTAGACTAACACAAGGTGGTAGATGAATATAAGTTATCTGGTTAGTGCCCCTTTAAGTTATTTTTGTTATAAATTCATAGCAAAACAGCAGAAAATCCCTGGCAAAATCAGCATTTCCTATATGCAAATTTTGCAGCAGACTTGGATGTTGGTTAGCAGCAGATTTTTCCTTTTGTAATGCAAAATATAAAATCAACTTTAAAAATCCACAGCAAATCTACAGTTTAAGGGCTTATTCACATGGGCGTATATTAGCCTGGTTTTCACGCCCCGGCCAATATGCGCTGGGTATTAGTGTTTCTTGATGCCTCCGGAAGCTAGGGGTTTGACAGGAGGAATGCCCCTCTCACACTCCCAGCTCCCGATTGGGTCAAGAGCCAAAGGTCCTAGGTGCACACTGTACATTGCTTCTTGCTGGCTTTGGGTGAAAAGTAACCCTCACCATAAGCCAGCAGGGCCGGCAAAAAGTAATGTACAGGCTGCAACCCTGACTGTCAGCTCTGGTGGACTATGATGCCTCCCTGCCGCAGGGAGGATGAGAGAAGATTGACAGACGGCGGCTGTGTGTTATGTTTCGGCAACCGCCTAGCTGCTGCGAGCATCCCGGGGTCTGTGTGCTCCCTTAAGGCGGCTGCCCTGAGCACACCTAGTGTGCATGTGTCGCCCCCACAGAAGAGGATCGTGCTGCGGTCCTGCGGCTCACTCTGATCGCTCCTCTGCTTCTGCACAGTGCGTGCGGCCGGCTCTCACAATGCCTTCCCTCCACTGAGGAGCCCTACCTGCTGCTGCCGTAATCATGAAGTCACTTGGTGGGGTCTGCTACTGCCCTGCCAGAGAAAGCGACTACTGGCAGAATGTGGCAGCGCTCATCATGCTGCTTCGTTTTGGCGCTGCACTAGGATCCCTGCTGTGCTGCTGCACTGTGTGTCCGGCCGGGTATGACAGTGCCTCCTCCCGCCGGGGTGCCATCTCAGCAGCTGCAGCCATCAGTAAGTAACATGGGGGGGGGGGGGGGGGCTGGTGGTCTGCAGGAGAAGCCGCTTCATGCCTCTGTCACCTCACTGCTTAGTAGCCTGCCCCAGCTATGGCCGACACTTTTTACATTTTCCACACACGTTGTCGCCTTCCAGGACCTTCTGCCTTGCCATCTGTCCTGCCAATCAGCTACAGGGGGCATCACCCCCCTGTCACTCTTGACTCCACCAGGACTTCCTGGTGGCGTGAAGTAACACTAATACCTATACGCTGCCCCTCTGATGCATTGGTTTACAATTAGAGATGAGCGAGCACGCTCCGTTAAGGCAGTTACTCGAGCAAGCATCACTCTTCTCAAGTAACTGCATACTCGTCCGAGCAGATTCGGGGGGGGGGGGGGTGAGAGAGATCTCTTTATGCGATATGCCTTAATAAGAGGGTAATGAAGCTTTACAATAACACCCCAGTCTCTTCACCATCTCAATGTACATTTTAGTACTTCGTTAGTTTGGTCACTTTGAGCACTGCCGTTCAGCAGATCACTGTGTTATACCAACATCTGTCATTGTGAAAGACAAATGATCTGCCTCTAAAAGATAAGATACTAATAGCTTAAGGCCATTGACTTTTATCCGTTCAGTTTGCTGGAGACGAGAGTCCAATCAATTATTTTGCTTGGCAGCTTCTGTTTCTTCTGAAATTATGTTTTCTAACCATGTTGTTTAGTTTCAGTTGTCGTCCTGTACAGTCTGTAGGGTAAAAGTCCTTCATCCAAGGATGTAAAAGTCTGCTCCGGTTTAGAAGATTGCTCTTGTTATTGAACCAATATATTTTCTCAAATGAAGTATTTCTACTATACAAAGTTTTCACAGAACTCGGCAAAACAAGTCTATAGAAGTAAGTATGCCCTTTCACAGAAGACTTTTTTAAAACACTAAATACTTTATTTGAAAAATACTCTCTAAAAACATGAACACTACGGGACATGATTAGTAGTGTAATATCACTCCACGTACAATAAAAGACAAACACTAATCTTGATATAAAGATGAAGAAGAAAACCCTATTAAGGTCCTTCTATTGGGCCAAATAGTACCCTTGATTCAGGGTTATGTCGCAATAGTTCCCTGAAAAAATAAATATATGCAGGGTGTGGGTACATTCAATGTATATGGACGGTCAGGTAATCAGATTAAGCAACGTGCCAAACCCAATCTGACTCTACCTAAATTCCTTCTTTACACTATGTGCTTGTATCAGATCCACAATAAAAGAAGCTCAATTGAATATTGTACTGTCTCTACGCGTTTCACCGTAGAGCTGCCCCTGATTGGTCCCTGCGCTGAGCCAATCAGAGGCAGCACTCACTCACCCATTCATGAATTCATGAATGGGTGTGAGAGCTGCCTCTGATTGGTGAGGCTGTGACCAATCAGAGGCAGCTCATTCAGCAGGCGGGGATTTTAAATCCCTGGCTGCTGAATACTACTCACAGCAGTTCAGGAGAACTGCCGGCCGGCCGTGGCTGAACTCCGTCTGCCGGGACAAGGTGAGTATATATATTTTTTTACTTTTAACACAGTTTTGGATGATTTTCAGGGAAGGGCTTATATTTTTAAGCCCTTCCTGAAAATTCATCCCGAGATCGCCGGCAGCCCATTGCTACAATGGAGCCAGCTGTATTGCCGGCTCCATTGAATTCAATGGGCAAACATCATTCTTCTCTGCCACAGCTGTTACAGCTGTGGCAGAGGAGAATGATTTGTCTAGTATATGTTCTCAATGGGGTCGGCGCTGCTGCCGCCGGCCCCATTGAGCGCATATAGAGAAGAACAGGAATCGCAGATCGCAGATAAGTGCGATCTGCGATTTCTGTTCTATAATTAATCGGACGAGCGCATAAAAAGCGCTCATGTGTCCGATACCATTGCAAAGCAATGGTTCTATAAAATCGCCGGATGCATGCGCATGCGCAAATCGCGCGAAAAAACGCCCGTCTGACCGAGGCCTAAGAAAGGTAATATAGGCAAAGTTTAGGCGTAACCCCACTAGCCTGTATGGATAGAGACCTAATTAATATAGTGTTCGGTCATATATCCATTCATAGATAAGAGGCTGTGTGATAAAGGTTTTCCCCTATAAACTAGTGTCCCTAGACAGGGGTGAGCACAAAAACAACAAAGAGGCATGCACCAGATCACAGCATATATCGGCCAGTCGGCTGATATACGCTCGTGGGAATAAAGCCTAAATTATATGTATATATATACATCCCAAAATTTGCCATTGAAACATACAACACATCCTGAAAAAACAAGCCTTCATATTGCTATATCAATGAAAAAAGAAAACATTATGGGTATTGGACTGTGCCAATGAGGAAGCCTAAAGAATCACCTTACCCTTAAAGGAGTATTCCAGTGACATCAAGTTATCCCCTATCTGCAGGATAGGGGATAACTAGCTAATAGAGATGAGCGAGCACCAAAATGCTCGGGTGCTCGTTACTCGAGTCGAACTTTCAGTGATGCTCGAGAGTTCATTTCGAGTAACGAACCCCATTGAAGTCAATGGGTAACTCGAGCATTTTTGTATATCGCCGATGCTCGCTAAGGTTTTCATTTGTGAAAATCTGCAAAACACAAGAAAGTGATGGTAACTACACAGAAACGGATAGGGCAGGCGAGGGGCTACATTTTGGGCTGCATCTCAAGTTCCCAGGTCCCACTATTAAGCCACAATAGCGGCAAGAGTGAGACCCCCCCCCCCCCCCCACTGTCAGCGTAAAGATCGTTCTCCTCTGCCACAGCTGTAACAGCTGTGGCAGAGAAGAACGATGTTAGCCCATTGAATTCAATGGAGCCGGCAATACAGCCGGCTCTATTGAAATCAATGGGTTGCCGGCGTACGCGGGATGAATTGTCGGGAAGGGCTTAAATATATAAGCCCTTCCCTACAATTCATCCAGAAATGTGTAAAAATAAAAATCAGAGGCAGCCCTCACTCACCCATTCATGAATTCATGAATGGGTGTGAGTGAGGGATGCCTCTGATTGGTCAGGCTGTGACCAATCAGAGGCATCTCATTCAGCAGGCAGGGATTTTAAATCCCCGGCTGCTGAATACTACTCACAGCTGTTTAGAGCAGTTCAGGAGAACTGCAGCCTGCTGCGCTGAACTCCGTCTGCCGGGACCAGGTAAGTATATATATATTTTTTATTTTTACACATTTCTGGATGAATTGCAGGGAAGGGCTTATATATTTAACCCCTTCCCGACAATTCATCCCGCGATCGCCGGCAGCCCATTGCTTTCAATGGAGTCGGCTGTATTGCCGGCTCCATTGAATTCAATGGGCTAACATCGTTCTGCCGGGACCAGGTGAGTATATATATATTTTTTATTTTTACACATTTCTAGATGAATTGCAGGGAAGGGCTTATATATTTAAGCTCTTCCCGACAATTCATCCCGCGTACGCCGGCAGCCCATTGCTTTCAATAGAGCCGGCTGTATTGCCGGCTCCATTGAATTCAATGGTCAGTGCTCGTTTAATCGAGACGAGTACCGCGTGGTGCTCATCTCGAGTAACGAGCATCTCGAGCACCCTAATACTCGAACGAGCATCAAGCTCGGACGAGTATGCTCGCTCATCTCTACTAGCTAAAGGGTGAAGAACCAAAAGCTGGGACCCCACCAATAACCAGAATGGAGGCCCTCAGAGACTGCCAGTGCATGTATCGGCAGTGCACATGCTTGGCCACCACTCCATTCATTTCAATGACAATGCTGAAAATAGCTGAGTCTAAGTGCTTGGTGGTGGCCAAGCATGCACACTGCCACTCCATCCATTTTGCCAGTCTTTCTATGAACTCGGGACCCCCCTTCTGGAGTTTGGTGAGGGTCCCAGAATTCTGACCTGCTGTGATCAGCTAGTTATCTCTTATCCTACACATAGGGAAGAACTTTGTCACTGGAATACCCCTAATAAGGGCAAAATAGCCTGTGTATTTTCTAAGATGTTACAAATTAAAGTCACCACTTTAGTCAGAACTAATTATTGGATTAATCTATGACATTTTAATGCAATCTTTTTTTTATTTCATACGGCTCTCTTGAAAATGTAGCAAATTAAACTAAGTGATAAAGCCTTGGCAATCTATGACAATCAAACATAATACACTAACCCAAATTTTAATTGCTGTTTAAACCGAGTGTAAAACGGCAAAATAGTAATTAAATAGACACTTCTGTCAAATTGAACACATTTGGTCCAATTGAGTTTTCTTAATTACAAAGCGCAAAATGTGCTTTTTACCATATCAAGTGGGAGCTGCTCATTTGACTAGAGTGTTACTTCACATCATTAGAGGCATACACATGACATTTGAGCTGCTGTTGTGAAGCTGGTTAACAGAACACGCATTGGCCTTTAGAAGTGACTAACGTGTGTGGGAGAATTGGTGGAATAACGTAAGTCATGTCTGTTCTGATTAGGAACAACACCCTTCCATATTTGAGATATTAGATCATCTGTCAGACTGACTTGAACAAAAATTAAGTTGTGAAGAATTCACGCACATTGTAGCATAATCCTAAAAATGGAAATGAGATCATGTAAAGACGTCGTGTAGGATATGAAGCGTAATGGAGACTAATGTACGTACCGTAAAACATGCTTAATTATCATTGGAAATATCTAAGTAAGAACACTACAGTACAGTGTGTATCTAATCTCTTAAAATGATAAGCCATCAATACCTGATTGGTGGTGGTTTTCCGCTTGGGATGCCCGCCAATCAGTTGACTGAAGTGGCCATTCTGAGCATTACAGTCTTGACGTATTCACTTTAATGGGAGAAGCCTGCAGTATTCAGAACAGTGAAAGGTACACATTAAAGAGGCTGCTACACTCGTATCAGCACAGTGGCCCCTTCAATCAGCTGATTGGCAGGGATTCCAGGAAGGGATCCCCTACCCATCAGAAATTGACAGCCTATCCTGAGGATAGTCCATCAAGTTTAAAAGGTTGTCTGTAGAGATGAGTGAGCATACTGGTTAAGGACAAATACCCGAGCGAGTATTGTCCTTAGTGAGTACCTGTCCGCTCGTGAGAAAAGATTCGGGTGCTGGCGGGGGTGAGCGCTGTGTTGCGGGAGTGAGCAGGAGGGAGCAGGGGGGGAGAGAGAGAGATCTCCCACCCATTCCCGTTACTCTCCCTTGACGCTCCCGGCCCCGAATCTTTTCTCACAGTGGGCAGGTACTCGAAAAGGACAATACTCGCTCGAGTATTTGTCCTTAACCAGTATGCTCGCTCATCTCTAGTTGTCTGTAGAGTTATTTTTCCATCCAATTAACAGAAACCTGATGGAATTTCTATTTTTTTTTTTTTTTGAAACCCCATTGAAATCATTTTTCTCTAAACACATTCAGTCTAGCAGACCTCTAGTTGTTAAAAGTAAAGGTGGTACCCATACCTAAAACTATGAACATCTTTGGGGAGGAAATGTTTTTACTTGGATGCATGTATTTTGGGCTGCCAATTACTTTTGCAAAGGGGTTTAAATTAAAGGCTGCAGGCTACGTCTCAATAGCAGATCTAAATATAAGGTAAAATAAAAAAAATATTTCCCATACTGCAAGGGGTACAAGTAGCTGATTAGATTCTCTGTGGGAAATAAAAGGTAGATAAAACCTTACTTCAGAGGAGGCCATGGAGTCCAATAGGTCTCCTCAAATCCAGGTTCGCCTTACATTGAATAGTCACAGGGATATTCCAACAGATATTCTTACAGGCTTTATTGCATAAAAATATAATACGTGTATACAATGGAGGGAGACAGTATATAGAAAATGGCTGCACTTCCAGGCCACTTGGTCCAGTCGGACTATAAAATGCCTGCCGGCTGATGGACATGTCATCTGGCCAGAAGAAGATGAGTGAGACTGCAATAGTCTGGTAAAAATACACTTGCTCCTTGCCACGTATGTCTATGGCATGGGACCGCGTTATTGTTATGCTAATGGATCTAGGGAATGAAATGTAAATTAAAGAGAATTTAAATGGTATGAAAATGAAATAAACTGAAAGTGGGGTATATAATATGTAGATTACTTGTAGGGAGATTGAAGATATAGAAGTTGTGTATAAATGGGCATTCAATTAAAGAAGATTAGAAGATGTAAGGGATGGGTGTGAGAGGAAAGCAAAAGGAGTATTAACATATGATTATTGGATGAAAATGGGTAGAGGGGGTCATTAAAGATTAAATGAGGTATGTTCAATGTTAATAATAGGCAATTTACATAATTAAATATATATATCACTGACCAAAAAGGACTTTAGAAACAGTTTTAGCATACAAATAAAATTATAATAAAACGAATAATCAGAAACAATATAATAATAACATATAAAATGCTAAAAACATAAACACTAAGTAATAAAAACCCTATAAAGTGTATATAGATTATTGAATATTTAACACAAGGTTAGGATAATTGGACACTTTCTGAGATAAAGGAGATTATGTAGCTACAAGGATATGGAAATTTAAAATACATATAAAATTGTAGAAAAAGGTGGTATATTATATATGAATCAAAAGACTAATAACCATAGGAAGAATTATACATATGAGGGGCTAAGCTGCGTCAAAGAACCTGGGATCGAGAGGGGGTTAAGGGGGTTCGCGAGAGCAATTGAGAAACATAATCTTTTTATGTACTTATGTGTAAAATATTACAATAATAAAATAAGGGGGATTAAAAGTTATCCAAGACTTCATTAAGCCCACTTGGCTTAGACGAAAAGTCCAATACATTTCTTTCTTGCACAGTTTGGAGAACTCGCCATATGGGATTTTTTTCTATCAGGGTTAAGTGCATAAGGGATGCATCTTTATTGTGATGGGCAGAAAAAAGAAAAGACACTCTATGGTCTTGAAAGCTATTGGAACAGTTTGAATGGTGTTTCTGACCCTAACACGAAGGGCGTTAATAGCGTCCCATGTATATAAGGCCACATGGACATTCAAGGAGATAAATGATATATTTAGATCCACAGTTAAGGAGATCTTTTATTATATAGTTTTTGTTTTCCTCCCCCAAAGGTATTTCTCTTCTATTCTCTCCTAAATAGATTTGAGCAACATTTGCAGTTTTTGTACAACATTTAAATTCTATATTGTAGAGTTACAAATACTATATTTCCATTACATTCTTTAGAAGGATTAGGATATTGCTGATATTACTTAAAAACTACAGTTGCCATATATTATTATTAAGACATGAGATAAAATTCTGGAGTTCAATCTCTGGGCTATGCCATATAATTAAAATATAGTCTATAAATCATTTATAGAAAACTATTTGGGGATTGTTGATGTAGGATTCCTTAAAAGTTCCAATGTATAAATTGGCATAGCTGGGAGAGAATCATGTCCCCATGGCGGTGCCCTTAATTTGCAAACTAAAAAATATGAGTAAAATAATTATTATTTTAAAAGAATTCAATTGCATCTAGAATAAAACCTTTTTGTTGTTTGGGCATAAGGGGTCCAGGTCAAGAAAATGTTGAACTACCAAGATTCCCCTATCATTAGGGATATTTGTATATAGGGTTTTACATCTAGGGATGCCAAGAGATGAGTCCATCCAATGATGCTTTTGAATAAATTTAGAAGATGCCCGGTGACCTTCGGATATCCTGGTAGATACGATACAAAGCACTGCAATTGATGGTCAACGTATTCAGATAAGTTGATGATTATAGAACCTACTCTAGCTATAATATGTCATCCAAGGGGGTTACTGAGGAACTTGTGTATTTTGCAATAAAAATATGGGGATTCTAGACTGTTGATAAAATAAAACTGTGATTCTTTTATATTTGATATGGGGTTTTCTTGAAGTTTAGTGTAATATTCCATATCACCCAGTATTTGTCTGGCCTCACAATCATAAAAATTATTACTCATTATAAAAATGCCACCCCCTTTGCCTGCACTTTTGATTACTAAGCTGCTATTCTTGGCTATTTTTTAAGTGAGTTTCTGGGATTTAGCCAGGTTGTTAAAAGGCCCATTTCCCCCCCTAATTAAACTTCTAAAATCATCAATTACTCTGCAATAAAATGTTTTGATAAATGGTCCTCTGCATTCTACTGGGTATAAGGAGCCTTGGAGTTTGAGGAGGGTCACAAGAGGTTCCTCAAAAACATGTGGACCAAGTCTTCCCCCTTAGATGACTAGCTGGGTAGGGTTCAGGGGTTTGTTCTGTAAGTTGGGGGCCCTCAAGGTTCTTAATTGCAAAGTGTCTCTGCAGTGTAAGTTTCCTTATATAGCAATTTATATCCACGACTAACTCAAATAAATTTAGGACACTAGAGAGGCTAAATGACAGGCCTTTACTTAATAGGTCTTCTCTTTTTAATAAATTATCAGAAAGGTTGAAAATGCCTAAGGCTTTTGCTTCCTCATTAGAGACCATCTCTAATGGATATTTAGTTTTGCTTTTTCGTTCCCCCATCCCATTTCACTCCCTCCTTTGCTTTCCCCCATCCGTTTTCCCTCCCTCCTTAGGGTTGGTTTGTAAAATGTGTGATTGTTGAACAGATGTGGGGGGTATTTGGTGAGGAAAACTTGACTGGAGTCTTGGAGTGGTGGTTGTCTTGATAGAAGGCTTTTGGCTTTGTTCTAAAAAAGCTACTGGCTCAGCATTATGAGTAGTAGGAGTGGATGCAAGTATAGGTGGGCTGTAAGTGGGAGTTGGTGCACAGGATACCTGAAGAGAAGTAAGGTGAGTGAAATGGCTGGTCATAATGAAAATGGTGGATGAGGTGTTCGAGGTTAAGGATGGGTAGACTGAAGGGGAGAGTAGTAGAGGAGTGGGGATGGTGGGAGGAGTGGGGAGTGGGCTGAGAAACAATGGTAGGAGCTGAGATGGATGGAGGAATAGAGGTTTTGGAAGGGTAGTTTGTTCAGAATCTGCTATTTTAAAAAAAAGTTTTAATTTGATCTGCCCATATGGGAGTGACTTGCATGTTGGAAGGAAAACTGGAGTGGTTTCGAGAAGTAGGAAGGGGGGTGGGTTAGGTGTTTGGTGGCCTTTTTATTTTCCCAGGGGTATTTTCATTGATTATGATAGTCTTCCATATCTCTTACGAGCCTCCTAATTTTTCTATGGATTTTATCTAGTTCTAGGGGATTTGTACCATTTAGAACACATTTTTGGATACCAATATCACAATACATTGTGTATTTAATCAATTTGGATATAAATATTGTACATGTTTTATGTTTGGAGATTAATTTTTCAAGCATAAGGTTTGAAAAAGCTTCCAGCATTAAGTCCTATTCCCCTGTAAATGAGGGGTCATTTGGAAATGTGAATCAAATAAGGATCCTCAATCCCTGCGTTGCTAAATTGTAATCCTTGTTGGTAGTTAAAAACAGCCAGTCAAGAGCATGCTGCCATAGAAATTCCATACAGTCATTCACTTTTTGTTTTGTTGGTGATGGGGACATAATCGCATCACAGGTTTCCCATTCTTGATCACCCTCAAAAAGTGTCGGTAGGTTAATAGTCAGATTATAATTTGTTTTCTTTGTATCATGGTGGATAGATTTGACTACTCTTTCAGGGAGATTTTGTCGTTCTTTTCTTAACTGATCCCACTTGATTCACCAGGCCATGAAAATAATGCCGGATAAATCAGGCTTAAGACCATAAAAACAAAAAGCAAAAAAAACTAGGTCCCTCTAGTTGACAGTTAAATCATTGCTGAGGATCGCTAACTTCTTGCTCATGTCTCGCTCAGCGCTTGACATCCTATGTGAAACACTAAGCGGGGAGTTTTTAGACATAACGAGAAGTGAGCAAACCAGTGATGATTTTGATGCAGGCTGGGACTAAGCGACAAACCAAAAGTAAACAAAAAGTGAATGATGGCTTCACATTTAGATGCAATGATTATCGCGCACTTTTGATCATTTGATTGAATTTTGAGCAACAGTCTTACGTGTAAATGGGACATTAGACTGCAGTTTTTATGTACAGTGATAGGTAGAAGCTGCCAAAGATAAATGATTCAACACTTCAAAATACATGCATTTAAATGAAAGAAATTGCCCCCCCCCCCCACCATACCAAGGTGCACATAGCCTTTAAAAACATGGCAGAAAGTAAACAGAAAACCATAACTGTGCCCTTAAACTCCACTTTAAGTTAGGTATTTGAACAATTTTGAAGGATGCTATCCAAAGTTAGTCCAGGTTTATCACTTAATGCCAATGAGTCCATTAAGAGTCATCCTCTCAAGAAAAAGCCAGTTGTATCTACTGTAAAGTTTTTTCCATCTCATATTATATTTTGAATAAAAATCTAAATAGAAAGAAAGGGTTTAAGAGGGCGTGTAGTATTGAACTACATACTATGAATTAGTACTAGATTTTCAAGTACTTACTATTAGCGTGTCACAAGAGGTTGTTTTGAGCTCTGTTCATTTTGGTTGTTTGTGCGAATGACTTTGAAAATGGCTTTGAGATGAATATTATACCAAACAACTGTATGAAGGATAATATTGTAATTTATTGCTAAAAGATATAAAGAAATTAGTTGAATGAAATGCAAAATGGCACATGAAATGTAATGCTAAAAACTTACTATAGGATTGTTACATTCGTACTGATTGTTAAAGCAGCAAGGCCAGCACGGATGCAAGTTAGTGTTCACACAGGACAAATTAACTCCAGAAAATCCCACGTAAAACACAAAAAACACCACCCAAACATAAGCAAGAGAAAAAGATGGGTAATCTAGCCCCAAAGGGAGGGGGAAATACCCCTGCCTAAAATGGGGTGATCGCCCTGACAAGGACGACTCCATGTCCCAAAATTAGTCCACCTGTATTCACCCTCGGGTAGATGCAGTAAATGAAAATACTAACTAGTAGTTTGAGCAAAGGCAGAAACAATACTAAGATATAAATCAATACATAAACTAATTACCTTAATCCGGATGGCAGCACCAAAGAAAAAAGGACTAGACCAACTTCACCCATAAGAGATGAATAATTAGCAAGTAGTTAGAGCACCACAAACGTGTCATAATGTGGCTCGGGCTGACCTAGTACCGCCAGGTCGTTTCCGTTTTGCGGCTGGCATTATACGGCCATGTTGCAGCCATCGAGCCGTGACAACGATAGAAGAACAGGCATAACAATTTGATGTTAGCCCCCTAAGGAACAGGGTATTTTGGTCCTAAAGACCAGGCATGTTTTAGTGATTTTATGCATGTGGTGGTTTTATGACCCAATTATTTTGCTTTAGCTGCCAAAATTATTTTTGTAGCTTTTTTTCCCCTGACATATAGGGCTATTATTTAATATCTATTTTCAGTGATTTATTTTCCATTTTTTTTATTTTATTAGGGTTAACGTAGAAAAAACTAAAAAAAGTTTACATTTTTTTTAATAGTTGATTACTTATAAAATTAATATATTTATGCTAAAATAAAGTACAGGCTTTGGTTCCCCCATTGTGATCAGACGTTTTTGTACATAATTTGTATAGTCTTAGATGAAAGGGCGGATATCGAAACGGTTTAGGTTGACATTGGCGGTGGGTCATTTTCTTACAAATATATATATATATTTATTTCTGTAATTTTTAAACTTAATCTTGTAACTATTTTTTAACATCTATGTCCCCATGACGTCATATCAAACCATTCACACTGTCATTTGTTTTTTTTAATTTCACACTTTCACTGTAAATGGAGCATCCACGGGAGCAGCATGCAGGGAGCCCCAGTTAAGGGGAAAACATCCTCCTATAGTGATAATAGTCACTGACAGAGATGACTTGGGTTTACTAATTCAGCAGCTCTGCTGTCCACGGGGACACCCAGTAATCACATGGTTGAATAGTGGAAGTGATGCTTCCACTTTCTCTTTTCTCTAAATAGCACTCATTCAGAATTATGTAGCCTGCAAAAGACAAGGCAAAACTGTTAAAAATCACTCTCGGCCTCTGCAAGCATCTTACCAGCACTGGGTAGGAGCCACAGACGTAATAGCCTTGCAAACCTAGGGAGGTAATCAGGTACGAGCCAGGAGTCAGCAACAGGTAGTGTCGGTGTGCAGTACAGAAGGATGGTGTGGGTATGTAGTCAGATGGGAAGCCAGTAGTCGATAATGGGAGGTCTCGATATGCAGTACATAAGGATGAGGCAGGTATGTAGTCAGATGGGAAGCCAGAAGTCATGATCAGGAAGTCTTGTCAAAATGGCAGATGAGCAGGCAGAAGTGGAGCTGATCAAACGCTGAGGAGCCAAATAATCATGCACTGAGGGAGTAGCATGGCCAGGCTTTTTTAGGAAGCCTAATCAAGAAAAGAGGTGGGGTTACAAGAGGGACTGGGTTGCAGGATCTGGGAACAAGGCTAAGGTATGCAGAGGAACTTGTCCTGCTAGCTGGATAGCTCACTGGAGACAGCTACTGACTGCAGTACAGGAGGCTGTAGGTTTGAGACCTGGCAGCCTTATCTTTTACAGGCTGCATAGCTTTTACCTTTTCTTTCAGGTCCTCTGCGGTCATGGACAGACATGCACCAGACTTACTCCTGCTGGACTGTAGAAGCTTTAATCTTGCACCATATTTTTCTATTAAAAGTCCTTATTGAGTTATAGGGGTTGTCTCACTATGGCAATTTATTTTCATATGGCTTATTTGCACATACGGATGTTATACTACATTTTACAAGCAACAGACACTACATAAAAAAATGTGTGCCTGTCCACAATTGTGACATTTTTTTATTTGTATTTATTGATCTTTTTACAGTGACCATGTGGAATAAATAACATGTTAATCATATAATACGGGTCATAAGATTTATTTGTGGGATTTTTTAATTTAATTTAAGCTCTTGTCTAACATTTTTTAGCCATAGCTGGGGATTTGATCATGAATTCGCTGATATAATGCTCCTCTTTATTTGCTAATATATTACACTGCAATACTTCTGTATTGCAGCATATTATGCCTATCAGAGTAAAATTAACTGGCATCATATTGGGCCCTGGAGCACAAGATGTCTAGAGAGCAAAATCTGTACAAACAAGTTTTGGCTAAAGTCACCAAGGCGATCTGGACTAGATGGAGAAGAAAGGAAAAGTGAATATAGAGAAGACATCACCTGTAAGTCCAAAATTCTTTATCTGGTTTTAATTGATTCACATGGTTCATACTACATGCATTGATGCTATTGGTTGATTTTTATTTAAAAAGTGGGCAGTTACCTATAGCATGCGTGCTATGACTAAGAATGCTACATGTGTTCTAAACATGTAAGCAGTGTGCTGGTGGTATACTCCAGTTGTTGCTTGTGATTATTATAACTCTACAATAAATACTTTATACTTGTATCTGATCATGTGCTGCATGTCTATTTCTCTATACAGTGCTGATGGTACAATATTTCAACATTGGAGGCCCCACTTTTACTTTTCCCCAGGGCCTTTCTTAGCTTAAAACTGTCCCTGATAGCTGCAACCCTTGAAGAATAAGTGTCAAGGGCAAATGTCATACATACCGTTATCTGGTATAATTCTTTTTATTCTATTTTAAGGTTTTTGAACTAACTTATTTCTGTAAGTTTTGTAAAAAAAAAAAAAAAAAAGTCACGATTTTGAATATAGTCACATATATGGCATCGTTTCTATGCTGCATTTACAGAAACATGTTCAATGTAGTAGGCACAATCAATTTCCCATATTTAGATCTTTGTATGTACTTGAATCCCAGCCAGGAGACACAAAATGTTTGGCATTGGCGCACAGTAAGTCAATATGCTGGTGCACAGTGCACGTATTTATCGTACTGTCTACATGTCACAAATTAGTTAATTATCCCTGCTGCTATGTATAGTATGATTGTTTGGAAAAGTTTAGACTGAGGAGAATCTCAACATAGACTTGCTTTAATTGTTTATTTTTGGGTGCAAATATTAGTCTCCACCAATCTTCATTTATATACAGAACAGGGACTAAAGTTTTCCTTGTTAAAGAAATATTTAATATCAGTTTGTCACCTAAATGAATTCAGCCAAAGCAAATACATATGAAATATTGACTGAAACTGGAGTAACTGAAAAAAAAAAAAATATATATATATATATATTTATATATGTATGTTTGTGTGTATACATATACGGTATGTACATATATCTTATATATAAAACGCAAAATCTGTCTGTTTGTGTCGTATACAAATCCACAGTTCTGGTCTGATTTGAGTTAAATTTTGTATGAGTGTTCTTCAACACCCAGCGATGATTGCAGGCGGAATTAAAAATCGAAAACTCACTGAATTCTCCCGTAGTTTTTGTTGCCGATAGCAACCAATCACAGCTCGGCTTTCATTTCTTATACTACTGAGGTAAAATGAAAGCTGCTCTGTGATTGGTTGCTATGGGCAAAACAGATTTTCTTTTGGACAGCTTTCATAAGAGTGGGGGGCAGGGCTAATTTTGGCAGCCCACTTTGTGTAGTTCAGCTAAAAGAAATATTACTGAAGATGATTGCACGTAAGGTTGATGTGCCAATTGCGCAGAGCCTCATAATCACAATTTTGATGAGCAAATGATTTGGGACCTCAGCGAAATGGCGTAGTAACAACAGTTACTATGTAGAAGAAGGAAATAACTTTGAAAGCCCAATTTTCAATAACCAATCCCTACGCTTATAGCGCCGTGTAACTCAGGGGTATATCACCTGGTACATGTATATATATATATATACACACACATACACACGCGCACACACACACATGCACACACACACACATATATACAGTGGGGAAAAAAAATATTTAGTCAGATACCAATTGTACAAGTTCTCCCACTTAAAAAGATGAGAGAGGCCTGTAATTGACATCATAGGTAGACCTCAACTATGAGAGACAACATGAGAAAACACATCCAGAAAATCACATGGTCTGATTTTTAACGAATTTATTTGTAAATTATGGTGGAAAATAAATATTTGGTCAATAACAAAAGTTCATCTCAATACTTTCTTATATATCCTTCATTGGCAATGACAGAGGTCAAACGTTTTCTGTAAGTCCTCACAAGGTTGGCACACACTGTTTCTGGTATGTTGGCCCATTTGACCATGCAGATCTCCTCAAGAGCTGTGATGTTTTGGGGCTGTTGCTGGGCAACATGGACTTTCAACTCC
Organism: Eleutherodactylus coqui; assembly: GCF_035609145.1. Taxonomy (NCBI): domain Eukaryota; kingdom Metazoa; phylum Chordata; class Amphibia; order Anura; family Eleutherodactylidae; genus Eleutherodactylus; species Eleutherodactylus coqui. The sequence goes on from NC_089849.1 coordinate 75,185,563, forward strand.
CTCCAAAGGTTTTCTATACGGTTGAGATCTGGAGACTGGCTAGGCCACTCCAGGACCTTGAAATGCTTCTTACGAAGCCACTCCTTCATTGCCCTGGCAGTGTGCTTGGGATCATTGTCATGCTGAAAGACCCAGCCACGTTTTATCTTCAGTGCCCTTGCTGATGGAAGAAGGTTTGCACTCAAAATCTCACGATACATGGCCCCATTCATTCTTTCATGTATACAGATCAGTCCTCCTGGTCCCTTTGCAAAGAAACAGCCCCAAAGCATGATGTTGGCACCCCCATGCTTCACAGTAGATATGGTGTTCTTTGGATGCAACTCAGCATTCTTACTCCTGTAAACACGACGAGTTGTGTTTCTGCCAAACAGTTCTACTTTGGTTTTATCTAACCATATGACATTCTCCCAATACTCTTCTGGATCACCCGAATGCTCTCTAGAAAACTTCGGTCGGCCCCAGACATTTACTGGCTTAAGCAGGGGGACACGTCTAGCACTGCAGGGTCTGAGTCCCTGGTGGCGTAGTGTGTTACTGATGGTAGCCTTTGTTACGTTGGTCCCAGCTCTCTGCAGGTCATTCACTAGGTCCCCCCGTGTGGTTCTGGGATTTTTGCTCACTGTTCTTGTGATCATTTTGAGCCCACGGGGTGAGATCTTGCGTGGAGCCCCAGATCGCGGGAGATTATCAGTGGTTTTGTATCTCGTCCATTTTCTAATTATTGCTCCCACAGTTGATTTCTTAACACCAAGCTGCTTGCCTATTGCAGATTCAGTCTCCCCAGTCTGGTGCAGGGCTATAATTTTGTTTCTGGTGTCCTTCGACAGCACTTTGGTCTTCACCGTAGTGGAGTTTGGAGTGTGACTGCTTGAGGTTGTGGACAGGTGTTTTTTATACCGATAACAAGCTCAAACAGGTGCCATTACTACAGGTAATGAGTGGAGGACAGGGGAGCCTCTTAAAGAAGAAGTTACAGGTTTGTGAGACCCAGAAATCTTGCTTGTTTGTAGGTGATCAAATACTTATTTTCCACCATAATTTGCAAATAAATTTGTTAAAAATCAGACAATGTGATTTTCTGGATGTGTTTTCTCATGTTGTCTCTCATAGTTGAGGTCTACCTATGATGTCAACTACAGGCCTTTCTCATCTTTTTAAGTGGGAGAACTTGTACAATTGGTATCTGACTAAATACTTCCCCCCCCCCACCGTGTATATGTATATATATATATATATATATATACACACACACACACGTGCAACTTTTTACAGTGTCAAATCATGGCTGTCTGCATAGGATGGCATGCATGCATGCCATCCTATGGCAGTGTGCACGGGCAAAAATTCTGCGGGAAATTTCCGCCCATCTGCATTCACCCTTTTCCAGTATCTTCATGTTTTATAAACACACTGTTACCAGATTCTCAGTCCCCCAGGGACCCCATGCAACTTCCTGCATTTACTTGCTTTTGCTACTGGAGACGTACTCCAGTTGTTCTTTGCTCAGCGCTCAACCATGCGCTATTTGCCCTCTTCTTTCTCTGTTTTTCCCCTTGCCTGCCTCCACTAAGCACTACTCAGCTGACAGGAACTATGAGAGTCATTGGAGAGCTGTTGTGGCAACCAGTATAGTACTCTAATGCACGCATTGGTGTAACTATAGGGAATGCAGGGGATGCGGTAGCACCCGGGCCCAGGAGCCTTAGTGGGCCCACAAGGCCTCTCTTCTCCATATAGTATGGATGAAGTACTATGAATAAAGCATCATAGTTGGGGGCCCTGTTACAGGTTTTGAATTGGGGCACAGGAGCTCCAAGTTACGCCTCTAAATGTAAGTATACATGGAGTGAGTGCTCCTGATGACTTGGCAATATAGTTGAGTTCACAGGGAAAGAAGCACAGTTGTTTGGAGGAGTGGAAAGCAAAAAAACACTGACAGCAGCGGCAGCCTCAATATCTTTGACACCACAGCTTATCACAGTTTGTCTACCCTACTGCCATTTCTTGCAGTGGAACTTTTAGAGGATGGACAATTTGGCAGTGCACAGGAGAAGACAATGACATGTCTGCAGCACAGAGGAGACACAATGTGTTGCTGGGAACTGTAGTTTCACAGTGGTCACATGGCATAAAAAGCAGGACCGCCCATTCAGGTCTGTGAAGAAGTCGGCATTCATGGAAAAAGGGATGCTAAATACATACAAAGGAAAGAGATCATTTTTTTTCTGCATGGGGTGGTCTATTAATACACATAGTGAGTGTACTAGGCTTTACGTAAAAATGATTGATCATGGGAATACCCATAAAAAGTTGCAAAATTTGGCGCAAGCCCTGCTTGTCCAAAAGGTTATCAACTTTTTACAGTCCATGCCATACCAGGCCTGTAATTAAAAAGGAGCATGGTTATTGCGCAACTGTCCCATCCCAAAACATTTATCAATTACACTAGAAATCTACTCTAGCTCATAGCAGCATTGATATCTGTGTAGGCACACGGAGGTGCCGAGATGCACTTTGTTTAGGACAAGGCCTGTCCATCGGCTGGGGTCGTATTAGGAACAGCATTTGAAATGTCTCCCTTAGTCAGTGCTGATGTTACAGTTATCACAAGACTTTAATAACCAGCGAATTACTCTACAGACAATTTGTACTCGCCTGTTTGGTTAAGATATTCCCGTTATTTACCTGACTTTCACACGGGAGCCTTTTGGTCAGTATTTTGCATCAGCACTTGTAAGCCAAAGCCAGGAAAAAATAGACAAACAAGAAGGAGGGTTTATTTGCACCCTTTTCTCCCTAGGGTGTATTACATGACCTATGCCAGCTTGGCACTGTGAATAAGGAGAAACAGAACCCCCACCCAACCTCAACCCACATGAAAGTCCATTAACCTAACCAACCACTTCCCAGCTCTTCACTGATGAAGGACAAGAACCGCAAAGCAACTCACTTTAGATGGGTACATTTTCCTTATGGAGAAGATTCTGGGTTTGGCTTATATTCTTAGTCATGTTGCAAAATCTGTAAAAAAGATGGATATTATTAACCTATAGGGTAGCTGTTTTTCAATAGGTGGCATTATAGTGGCAGTTTTCATTGTTTCTGGATGGATAGTATATTTGCAAAAAATAAAAAATAAACATTTGCACCTCTTCTTTGCTTTGGACCCATCCCTGATTTGGGCTTAGAAATGTTTATGCAAAATAATGCCCAAAATCCTGCAGTGTGAAAGAAGAGTATAATGCAATCTGCAGAAACTGTAGGGCAAGTGTCAGAAAAGCTAAAGCTAATGATGAATTGAGGTTTGCAAGAGAAGCCAAAAGCAATAAAAACGGATTTGGGGGGTATGTCAAAAACAAAAGAAAAGTCAAAGATGCTATTGGATGCTTACAGGATGAAAATGGTGAATTGGTTGAAAATGATCTTGAGTAGGCGGAACTTTTAAATTCCTATTTTGTATCTGTTTTCTATCAGGTGCTGTATTTTTATACTCACACCTCCCTGGATTCAGCTGTGTCCTCCTCTGGAGTCCCAATGGTTTACAAAAATATGACTCTTTTCAGACATCTATAGGAGAGCGCACGCACAGGACTCTGAAAAAAGTCAGATTTTCGTACCACACGCCAACTTCAGAGGGGGACACCACTGGATAAAAAATACTTCACCCAGCCCTCTGTCACTTCCCCTAACAACACCATAACTTGGTTTATGGTGCTGTGGGGGGCGTGACAGGTTCCCTTTGAATACAATAACTGCTTTGAAAAGTATGGTGCTCCAAATACGAACCAGACCAGGGGTTGTCCTGCTGTAAACTGTTGATGGTCTATCCTCAGGGTAGGTCGTTAATAGTAAATTGGTTGGAATCTGTCACCTGGGACCTCCACCGATTAGCTGTTGTCTGGGCCAACGCACTTATACACCGTTCTGATTTCTACAGGAAGCAGGAAGCTCCATTCGAACTGCAGTGCCAGGCTTGGTATTACAAGTTCCTATTGATGTGAATGTGAACTCGGCCTGTAATACCAAGCCTAGCCACTGCAGTGGGAAGGAAACTGTCTACTTCCTGCAGAATTCCACTCACTGGCTTCGTAAACAGCTGATCGGAGGACATCTCAGGTGGCTCGCCCTCACTGTTCTACTACTGTTGACTTATCCTGATGATAGGCCTTCAAGAGTTTATAACAGGGAAACCCGTTTAAGGGAGTTTTATTTGAATACTTTATACTATTTTGGTACTACCCCGTTTCCCTAAAAACAAGACCTACGCTGAAAATAAGCCCTGTCCTGACTTTTCTGGATTTTTGAGGATGCTTGAAACATATGCCCTGCCCTGAAAATAAGGTATAGCTGCATTATATTAAAAAAGGAATGCATTACCTAGCAGGTACGATCCAAGTCCCTCCTGCAGCTCTATGGAGCTTCAATGCACTTCTTGCAGTTCCCAGCCACCCACAGAAGATCACTTCCTGGTTACAGGATTCATAAATACCAACTCCAGGAAACCATGGCTCTGATTGGTTCTCGAGCAATGCTCAGCCAATCAGTGCAGCGCTCGATGAACCAATGCAATCGCTGTGACTAGTTCATCAAGCCCTGCACTGATTGGCTGAGATTGGGATTTATGAATTGGCTAATCAATGCCGCGTCTCTGCGCGTTGCATCTTCAGTGAGCAGGGACCTAGACCGTGCCTGCTAACTATGTATAATAAGACACCCCCCGAAAATAAGACCTAGCACCTCCTTTGGGGCAAAAATTAATATAAGACAGGGTTTAATTTTGGGGGAAACACTGTATATGGTGGAAGTTTGTTGGCTGAATAGGACATTTGTATCTTGGCATTATATAGCAGTGTGGCAATACTATGCGTTGTGAAACTATGAGAACAACCATCTTCAAATGTCAACCGGGAAAGGAATTTGCCCCGTTGTTCATTTTCTTTAAAACCAGACTGTCATATATATGATTTATTATAAACATTTTTAAATATCCATCCGTCCATCCATCCATCCATCCATCCATCCATCTATCCATCCTTTAAAACAAATGCATACTCTGGAGCAGAGCCATTAATCATCCGTCATGCTGCATGCCAAGGAATTGAGCGGCGATTCCTAATAAAATAATAGAAACAGAGGACTAATTGATTTCTATAACTAATGTCTCATTTAAAGATATGAAAGGTGGTTTAACCGCACGCATTAATCTGCCCTTCTAGTAAGCCATGCACTGCTTTTCAACTTATCTCGCCTCATTCCACCGTGAAAAACATACAGTAGACTGAGACAAGCAATTAAAGCGGCCTGCCAAGCAAATGCTATGTGGTGTTGACACCGCACTCCGCTCAGTAGGTTCTCTGATTACGATCCAGCTTATTTATGACATATTAATTATTTAGCCCTATTCCCTACTACCATCTGTCCTCCTCTTGCAAGCGGGGAAGTAATGTTTCTTTCCTTGTCCATAAAGTGAGAAAAGATTATTAAAATCAATATTTTATGGCAGTATCACCAACAGAGTTCTCTTGTGTGCAGCCTAGAGAAAATAGAAGAAACACATTTTCTATAAATTAGAGAGCATATTTCCTGGTTTTCCTAGCTGTTTTCTATACGTTTCCATAAAGTAACCATAATGAGTACTAGTCCATTTGTATTCAAATCTTCAAGATCTTTTTTATATATATTGATTAAAAAATGAGTCATTTTGGGGGTCCTCTGGGGGCTTCTGCGGCTGGGGCTATTTGTTCTTGCCGTTACAGTATGTTCACATGATGTAAGGTTGAGCAGCAAGTAGCAGCACATGGTTTTTCACAGTGTTGCTGTTCTATTTTCTTTCCCTTAGGGCTTTTATCCACTGCCGCTTTTTTTTAACGCTGCGATACCGCTGCGTTTTTTTTTTTTATGGGACTTTCTAATGTTAAAATCGCATCGAACAAAAATTGGGATTTTAAAATTGGAAAGTCCCATTAAAAAAACAGCGATATCGCAGCATTCAAAAAACGGTAGTGGGTAAAAGCACTTAGGCCTCATGCACACGGGCGGATTTTTGTTGTGGAATCTAGATCGGGCGTCCGCCTTCGCATTCCGCAGCAATAACCCTCTGTAGCATGCTATTGAAAAATGATTCTTGTTGCACAGGAGCGGAAACGAATTACAGTTTCCGATCATGGATGAAAAATCGCAGCATGCTCCGTTTTACTGTGGCTCTGGCATCGACGGCTTCCGTTGAAATCAATGGGAGCCATCCGACCCACAAGCTGTGGGTACAGAAAAAGGCACAGGGTTGGATTCCGCTGCGGGCACCCACATGCGGAATTCGACCCACCCGCGTGCATGTGGCGTAAGGCTAAATTCACATGGGTGAGCACGGTATTGGGTCAAGAAACTCAGTCCGATATTGATTTTTTCAACGTGCTTTTTTTACGTGGATGGGAGGCATTTTTCACTCAAAAACGCCTTGCATTACTTCTGCAAAATTATGATCCTCATGAGCGTGCTTCTTAAAAGGAAGAGGATTACGAGTGCTTCCTATTGATTTCAATGGGAAACATCACATCACACTTGAATGCACATCGCCCTGCAATGTGTTACGTCCGCTTGGCGCTCAAAAGCGCCATTCCACAAAAGGGACGCAAGTGTGTCCATTTAAAACCTACAAACACTCTTCTCAAATAATAAATGGGAAGGCTTTACCTAAGTACGTAACAAACGAGGGAGAGGCCTTGCCTACCAGGGCATACTGGTTATGTCGATAGATGCGGGCGTGCACTCATTCCTGGGACCTAACTATCGCTGATTAGGGAGCTGGAGAGATGAACTAAACATACACACAGGACATGACACTGTACTGACACACCAAACACAGAACAGGACTAGGCATACGGAAAACGTCTGGCAACCAGCACAGACATATCAAACATGTCGCTGTTCGAGCCAAACATACAACAAATAGGGCATAAAACAGGAACCCCACCTAGAGCTTACATGCAAGCAGCTGAAATACCACAGCAAGTCTCAGTGTCCTCATACCAGGGGGACAGACAGTCAGCCACCGTGCCGACATAGGGAACCGGGTCAGTGATCTACAACTGACACCCAGACGAGACATAAGACGTTTGGAGGCCGCACCTGTAAGGGGAAGGAAAGAGGGGCTCTGCATATGATACAGACAAGGACTACAGGTGTCCAAACTGTATTTAGGAAAGTAGAGAGACACAGACAGATAAGCAGTCAAACACAGCTCTGAGTGGGCACAAGACAGTGAAGTCCAAGCAGTAAAATGACTAGCAGCAACTACTGAGAGATGCTGGTCTTTATATGCAGCAGAGTACAGGGGATTGGCTGCTGGGGAATACCACACCCAGCCAGCTCAATTAACTCCAAGCTGTGAGATGTGATGCTAGGAACCTTAGTACTACAGCACACCCTGACACAATGTCTTTAAAGGTCAAGCAACTGGTGAGACGTTCCAGGGGAATGCCAAATGATAGAACATGCTGTGATTTTTTTCGCTCTCAGCATTACTGCAAGGAAAAAAAAACACTCATGTGAATAGTTCATTCAAAAGAATGGATTACGTATTTGTGCGAAATGCACAAAACCATGCAAAATTCTTGCACGTGTGAATGTAGCTTCAGATACAGTTTTCAGAAAAAAACAGTATGGAGAAAACGTTTTCATTTTTTTATGAAAGCTATTTGAGGATTTTGTAGGACACACTTTTCACTAGTACCAATATGGGTTACATATGACATTTTGATCATTTTTTGCTCAACTTTTTAGGAGTTGAGATTACAAGAAAATATCAGTTCTTGTATTTTTTAAATTTTTCATGACATTTATCATGCATCATTAAATTTAGTTTGTGGGTCAGTATCATTATGGAAAGATCTTGAGCATTACTGTACTGGCATGTGAGATAAGGGCCACTGTGCGACAGTTAGAGCATTCTTCAGTGTTTCCCTTTTTGGTATGGGAATATAAATTGGATTTTTTCCAATCTGATGGCCATTTTTGTGTTTTCCATACTTGCTGGCATATGGCATGCATTACCTTGACAGCATCATCTTTCATTATTTTAAACGGTTCAACAGGGATACCATCGTCTCCTGCTGCCTTGCTATTAGCAATGTTTCATAAGGCCCATTCAACCTCACTCCTCAGGATGTCTGGTTCTAATTCACTCACCACACCATCATAGCTATCCTTGATATTATTATCCTTCCTATACAGATCTTCCGTATATTCTCACCATCTCTTCCCCTTCTGTTAGATCCTTGCCATCTTTGTTTTTAATCATGCCCATTTTTGCCTCAAAATATACCTCCTATATTTCCAATTTTCTGCAAGAGGTCTTTTGTCTTTCCTATTCTATTGTCTTCTTCCATGCATTGCTTGTTTAGAAATAGTTCCTCATCCCTTCTGGCTAACCTCTGGAATTAAGCATTTAATTGGGCATATCCTTTTGCTTTCTTTCTTTCTTGGACTACTTCCAGTGTCTCAGCAGACAATAATCTTGTCTTCTTGGTTTTCTTTTTCTTTGGGACGTTCTTTGTTGCCGCATCCTGAACAATGGTGCGAACTTCTGTCCAAAGTTCTTCTGGGTCCCTATATGTTAAATCTAGGCCCCTAAATCTATTTCTCGCCTCCACTGCATATTCATTAGGGATATTAGTGAGATCATATCTAACTGATCTGTGTGTCTTCCTTATTCTCTTTAGTTGGATTCTAAACTGTGCAACAAGAAGTTCGTGATCTGAACTACAGTCAGCTCCAGGTCTTGTTTTCTCTGACTGGATGGATGTCCGCCAACTTTGGCTGCAAAGAATGCAGTCAATCTGATTTTGAGTTGTCAGATGTACAAGCCGGGTTCAGAAAAGGTGGAGGAACTAGAGACCAAATTGCCAATATCTGCTCGATAATGGAGGCCGGCAGGAAATTTCAGAAAATCATCTATTTCTGTTTTACTGATTATTCTAAAGCCTTTGACTATGTGGATCATAATAAATTGTGGCAAGTTCTTGGTGGTATGGGGATACCAAGTCACCTTGTATGCCTCATGAGGAATCTGTATAACAACCAAGTAGCAATGGTAAGAACAGACCATGGAACAACAGATTGGTTTAAGATTAGGAAAGAAGTACGGCAGGGATGTATAGTCTCACCCTACCTATTCACTTCATATGCAAAACCCATCCTGCAATGAGCAGGGCTTAATGAATTCAAGGCTGGAGTTAAAATCGCTGGAAGAATCATTAACAATCTTAGATATCCAGATGATACATCTTTGATGGCTGGCCCTTCACAGACTAGACTTAGTAAAATTATATTTCCTTTATTAGGATTAGCTAAAAACACTCACACATATGGCTGGACACATGGAGGCTGTGGAGGGGTATTACACCAGGGGGACTGGATGCAGATCCCCCACAGCAAACAAGACAAGACAGCTCAGACAAAAACAAAAAGATCAGAAAAAGAGTAACCACCAATTGATGTCACCATAAATCCAACCAAGTGCAGATATACACCAGGCATGTATCTCAATTCAGGTTTGCTCAGATAGAGGTTGCTTGCTGACACAATTGAGGAAAGTGACTGTAATGATGCAGTACTCTCTCTGATAAAGCTCAATTAATTCCCTCTCTCTTGATGTGTTTCATTGCCAAACAAGCGGATCCTCAGGAGATTTAGAGAGCTGAATGTCTGAGACAGATGGTGGTCTGTCTCAGCTTCGGAGTAACTGTGCTATACTGAATCCTTAGATTAGTGTCTGAGGATAAGGTTACTTAAGGGCTTGTGGCAGCAGGTGTGCAGTATGTAGTCACCCCTGCTCTCCAGATGGAGCTTAGGGTCACATTCCCTGTCTGGAATCTCTTTGAGTATTAGGCACCCTCAATGTAGGTGCTCACCGCTCCAAATTTTTTTAGGAGATGGTATGAGGGAGATTTACATGTAGCTCTTTCCTAAACCTATAGTTCAGTTGCCCAGGTGATCCCTGGGTTGGCCAACGAACTTCCAGAGTGGTAATAGTCTCCCTCTCTAGAACCTTCCTCTCACATTAGACCCCTAGCAAGCCCAAGAAAAATAAAAAATAGCGTGACCCATGACCTGGATGGTAGGTCAGGGTATGATCAAAATCTTTGATGGCTGAAAGCGAGGAGGAGCTGAGGAGCCTTATTACCAAGGTGAAAGAAGAATGTGCAAAAGCTGGGTGCAGTTAAACATAAAAAAAAACAAGATTATAGCAACAAGATTGATTGACGACTGGCAAGTAGAGGGAGAAAACGTGGAGGCAGTGACAGACTTCATATATCTAGGTGCAAAGATTACTGCAGATGTGGACTGCAGCCAGGAAATCAGAAGACATCTACTTCTTGGGAGGAGAGCAATGACCAATCTCAATAAAATAGTTAAGAGCAGAGACCTCACACTGACAACGAAAGTCCGCATAGTTAAAGCAATGGTATTCCCCATAGTAACCTATGGATGTGAGAGCCGGACCATAAGGAAGGCTGAGCGAAGGACAATAGACTCTTTTGAACTGTGGTGTTGGAGGAAAATGCTGATAGTGCCTTGGACCACAAGAAGATCAAACCAGTCCATACTCCAGGAAATAAAGCCAAACTGCTAACTGGAGGGAAGGATATTAAAGACAAAACTGAAGTACTTTGGCCACATAAAGAGAAGACAGGACACCTTGGAGAAGATGCTGATACTGGGGAAAGTGGGAGGCAAAAAGAAGAGAGGTTGACCAAGGGCAAGATGGATGGATGATATCCTCCAGGTGACACAATGGACCTTAGTGGAGTTGGGGGTGGCGACAGGAAGCAAACCAAATTTATATAGTTATTTGCACAATAAAAACGCTTATTAATATATTTTTGTTTTACCTCATTCAAAGAGCTATAGCATCTTAATTTTTCCATCAACTAAGCTGTATGAGGGCTGTTTTTTGCCTGACAAGTTGTAGTTTTTATTGGAACTAGTTTGGCACTGTGATTGCTTTTTATTTCATTCTTTGGAAGGTAAGATTAGCAAAAACAGCAATTCTGTCATTTTTATGGCATTGATCTTGAGGTTTACATAATGTCATAAGTTTAATGTTTGTGTCCTTACAAATGTGGCAATATTAACTATGTGGTTTTTTTTTTAAATTTTATTTGTTCTTTTCTGTATTTTCTAAATTTTAATAAATGTATGAATTTATTGTTTATTCCCACTAGGAGACTTTACCATGTGACTGCTTGTATAACAAATGGCGACACTGTATTGTAGTATATGACAGATATAGGAAAGTTTAACCTTTCAGCATCCTGTGTCCCTTGGTGCTTCCTATTTTGTAATATTGCTGGAAACTGTGTGAATGCTATTTTTTCCCTAAATTTTCATTACACAATGAAATACAGTCAAACCTCTAGTTTCATTGGTAATCCGTCCGAAATCAATTCAGCTAAACTTGAAACGAATTAAACTCGAGGCAATTATTTCCATAGGAATCCATGTAAATCCAATTAATTCATTCTAGACATTCCAAAAAACACACCAAACCACATTTTTATACAGCATTTAGCGCACCTTTTTTTGCGCAGCGCTAAACGCTGTACCACGCTCCCATTCATTTCACTGGGGCTGTTCACGCAACCTTTTTTAGGCCCTGCGTCGCCCATTGAAATGAATGGGCAGCGGTTTCAGCACTGCTGAAAACGTGGCACAACTTGCTGATGTATTTTTGGCAGCGTTAACTGCACACCGATTTTCGAGGGGAGGGCTTGAAATATAAGCCCTACCCCGAAAATCAGCCTTAGCTACACTAGATGTAAAGAAAAAAGCAATATTCACCTTGCAGGTGCCATCCGGGTCTCAGCTGCTGGTCTCTGGCACTACTCCAGGCTTCCCCTGCACTGACAGATGATCTATTCCTGTAAGCAAGGTTTGAGAACCCCGCCTCCAGCAATAGATTGCTGTGATTAGTTCTTGGTGCTGGCTCGATGCCCAGTCACAGCCATTTATTGACTGGCTCAGCCAATCAGAGCCCGCCAGGTCAAATGGGTAAAATCCTGTATTGAAGAATCTGCAAAACTAGAAACGGTGAAAGAAGAAGGCAATGAAAGTAGAGGTATGACTGTATACAACTTTTGCTAAATTCATACACCTGTCAACGTATTGCTCACAAGCATCCTACTATACCCTGCCTCTGGGCTTAATAGGTGTACTAAGATGGCAAGCTGTAGGACCATTGCTAGGCCGCTGGCTGCTATAACAACCACTATCACCTAGCAATCTGGTTGCGAGAGAAGGTGACAGAGGGTGTCCCCACTTCTCTAAACCTTTGGCTAACTGCGACATGTAAGGGGTTGGCATCAGCATTCTCTTTGATTCCAGCCATGACCGCAGAAGACCAGCAGCCAGTAACAGCTAGGCCTCCCATAGGTATTGTGAGAGCATAGCTATTGTGTCCTCATGATCATCATGATGTACGTGTTCACCATTTTGCCGCAGTACTTTCTGCTTATGATGTACATGTACATCATACAGTACTTTAGCTCTAATTTGATTTAGGACTGCAATTTCTCCTAAAACAAATTGGGACATGATAGCAAAACAGTTTCCTTACAGGCTGAAATCTACTTCAGAACCGCTGGATGGCCAAGATAGACTCATATAGGATAGAGGATAGAGATCTCACGGCAGAGTATTTCTAAACCATGTTGTAGGTTATCTTGTGACATACATTTCTAAAATTTATCCAGCTATGAGAAAAGATAAGGAAAGGCACATCTGAATGTCGTGAAGGGGTAAATAATTTAAAATCAGCAAATTACATCCACAGGATGTTTTACTGTTCATGCATGAGTAACTTGTGAATAAGTTATGAAATGTCTTCCAAATTTTCCAAAATAGTTGATTATGACTTACTACTGCAATTTATACCTTCACCTGGATGAATAAAAGCATTAAAGTGGCTGTCCGAATAGAGACACTGATGGCATATCTCTGGACTATGCTATCAATGTCCAATGGATGAGGATTGGGCCATTTTGATACACATCAACTACTAAAATGAAGCCGTAGTGCCATCAGGACAGCATTGTAATATTTCTGTATTACCACTGACCATAATGGGCCAACCCTGTAGTCTATGTAAAAAGATTGGAGTCAACACGAAAAGAAATAGGATGGTGCAACCTAATACCATGGCCATTATGTTGTAGTAATTGAAAGGGGTTACTTTGTTGACCCTCATCAGATATTGATGCTATGAATGCCTGTACTGAGACAATCCCTCTAACAACATAGTCAAATGTCACTCAGAATTTATTGTAGCTGTGCCAGCATTCCTAAATCATTGAGGCAGATTTACTAAGATAAAAGTGCTCAACTTCTGGCTTACAAGTGCAGCGATCCTTAAAATGACTTGTCATAAGTCGATTTACAGCACTGCAGCACCGTTTAGTTCAACTATCGTAACACATTAAATGTCAAGTTAACTTTTGCTACATCTGTAATTTATACCAACACACTGGCTTAGGTGCCTTATACAATATTTATTATGTTTTAGGCCCTTTTTGCACCTTGCTCGACAAGGGAGAAAAATGGAGCTGCCTAGTGAAAAAGGGGCTTAAAATATGACATGCACCAAACTTTTGGTGCAAACTAAGCCAACCAATAGATCATATACAGTTACAGTTAGACAGAAGTAACTAAAATCATTCAGCTTTAACCACTGTGATAAATTTGGCCCATTTTAGACCGCCTTGTCTAAGCTTATGACTTGTGCAAAACTTTTCAGCTTTTTAATGCTAATATTATAGCACAAGGGGTTTAATAAATTCACCCCATACTGTCTATTATATTGGCAGAGGGGGGCACTATTTGCCCCATTGTGCCAATATAATTGTTGACTTTATTTCGTACTCACAAGAAAAGTTCTATAAATGCAACTTGTGCGGCACCTTCTATGTTATGCATCATGCTTGCTAAATTACCCTAACATACTGTAGATAAAGCACATGAAAATGGCTTAATGATCTTTGACTAGAATCACTGCTTCATGTTCTGTCTTACAAGAGAAAGGCCTGATGAAGTCATTGTTGCAGTAAAACAAATTATAGTCAGAAGAAGCTTAATTGCGACTTGCAGCGAAGCATAATACTTTCATGTTAATTCTAGTGACCTGCAATGTGACCTTGAAAAGGAAACAAGGATACGACTAATCACTTTCATCCCCTAGGGGGAGTAAAGCATAAAATAATTCTGACTATGATAAAGATATGCAAAACATTTTTACATACAGTGATATATATATATATATATATATATATATATATATATATATATATATATATATATATACGCACAGAGTAAACTCCCAAACTATTCATACCTCTAAAAATTGCAAACACTCTATCACATAACATATATTATATTCTTTCATAAATGTATGGATCGAAATTCTTATCATCTTTAACCCCTAAGTCTGGTTTCACACTTGTGATAAAATCGCGCAACGGAAGAGTGAGTAAAAACTCAAAATTATGAAACCCATGCTTTTCAATGGTTTCCTTCACAATTGCAATGTTTTCACTCATGTGATGGTGCGCGGGAAAAAAATTGCGGCCTGTCCTAGCGTTCTGCGTTTTGCTTTTTTATTTATCTCCCATGTTTCCCAATGGAGCCTCCTTCTTATCGCATCGTAAAGCACGAACTTGCAGTTTCCGTGTGTATGATGCGTTTTTAACATTAGAAAGTCCTATTGACTTTCGCGCTAAAACAACGCAGAAAAATGGTGCTTGTAAATCACAAGCGGCAGCGATGTTTTTGCGAGAAAAAGCAGCACTGATGCTCAGAAATCACGGGAAAAAAAGACACGATTTTGCCGCGATCTTCTCACTGCAAAATCGCCAGTGTGAAACCACACTAAGGACACAGCTCATTTTTTTCTGTTTGTGTCCCCACATTAAAAAAAAATCCTAACTCTTTTATTCATCCATTCGTGTCGATGTTTGAGGGCTCTTTTTGCAGAACAAGCAATGGCGTTATTTAATGTAGCATTATATAATGTACTGAAAAACTTTTTTAAAATTCTAAGCGGAATTTAATGGAGAAAAAAAAAAGCACAATTCTGCTATCTTTGGAGGTAGAGCGGCATCTTGTTTCTACAGTGCACACACTGCAGTAAGAATGACATGATAACTCTCTTTGTATGGGTTGGTACGAT